>NC_057721.1:27526859-27541759 GCF_004010195.1 Chiloscyllium plagiosum
TCAGTCCTTGCCTTTCCAAATACATGTACATCCTGTCCCTCAGGATTCTCTCCAACATCTTGCCCACCACCGATGTCATGCTCACCGGTCTGTTGTTCCCTGCCTTTTCCATCCCAATTTGTATAATAATGGCACCACGTAAATCAGCCTCATGTCTTCCTGCATTATTCCTTCGGCTGTTGATGATAAGTACATGTCATCAAGATTCCCAGCACTTACTTCCCAAGCTTCCCACTGAGTTCTCGTGTACCCCTGATCAGTGCCCATGAAGTGCGTTGTGATTACACATCATTTGGTTCGTGTATGGAACGAACGTCCTGAGAAGTGATGGGTGTGGGTAAAGTTACAACGTTTAAAAGACATTTGATTAAGTGCAAGTATAAGGGAAGGTTTGGGAAAATATGATCCAAGCACATGCAAGTGGGACTGGCTTAGATTGAGATTATCATCCGCATGGACTGTATGGGCCGATAGGTCTGTTTACAAACACTCAGTGTAACTCTCTGACTCCAAGTGTGTTTGTATGTCCAAGCATGTATCTGCGCATTTCTGTCCGCACTTGTCTATTTGTGTGCGTTTATATGTATATCTGTGTGCCCCTCTGTGTGTATCTATCTCTCTGCACATGTTATGTGTCTATTTCTCTGAGTGTGTGTGTGTCTGTGTGCCTGTGACTGTCTGTGTGTTTGTGTGTGTGTGTGTGTGTTTGTTGATGATGCTGTGAGCTGCTGCCCTCCCTCTGTCCCTCGTAAACTGAATCTCTGATGATTTTTACCCTCCACTCCAAGCTGTACAGTGCTGGGGGGAGACGAGCAGAGACTGACAGCAAAATAAAGCTCAGCAGGTCTGGCAGCATCTGTGGACAGAAATGAAAGTTAACGTTTTAGGTCGAGTGACCCTTCCTCAGAACTCGTGTCAGGTGGATATTACATCACTGTAAGCACCATAGTGACTGCCAGACTCGTCCCACGCAGACACACACAGATATACACACACACACTGATACAGAGATTTAGAGAAACTCATTAATACGCAGAAACTAATACAGACATGGAATGTCTGTCGGTATTTCTCTTGCTCCAGGGTGACCTTGTCAGCATTTCACTTGCTTTGTCTGGTGGGTGTCAGTATTTAAGTCTGTCCTCAGGGAGTGTGTGAATAGTGCACTTCCTCACAATAGTGAGTGAATCGGTATTTCTGTGTGGTGTGTGACTGTAGGACAATTTCAAAATATGCAGATACTAAACCTGGAAGAATTATAATGTTTGTGATGGACAGTGTGGAACTCCAACAGGACAGTGACACATTGGTGTAGTTTTCAGGTTTATGGCAGATGAGGATTAATGCAGAGCAGTGTGAGGTGATGCACTTCGGTAGGAAGGACATTGAAATACAGTATAAAACAGGCTGTAAGGTTAGCAGTGGTGGACTCTCCCTCTTTATGGGCATTTAAGCGGGCATTGGATAGGTATATGGAGGATAGTGGGTTAGTATAGGTTAGGTGGGCTTGGATCGGCGCAACATCGAGGGCCAAAGGGCCTGTACTGCGCTGTATTCTTCTATGTTCTATGTTCTATGTTCCTATTCAGATCAGCAATTTTAGTGACAGAGATGTTTGCCTCCAACCAAGAAAGCCCATAGGTGTCCTTAAACCTGTACTATCATTGCCAGTAGACTGACTGAAGGATACATCTCTAACAAGATTATGAAGATGGACATTGGCAAGTTGAAGAAGACCCAGAGGAGGCAGTTTATTTCTATTCTCGCTAAGTATGGAACGACTTTCAGTAAAGATGATAATGACTGTTGGTTATTTTGACCTGGAGAGCCCCAAATTAGTCCCAGACTGTTTGCAGAAGTTTTTGCAGTAAGGAGTTATCACGTTCACATGCCTCCCCGTTGTCTTCTATGGGAAGAAAGAAATCTGGAAATATGTGTTGTTACCAGAAACACAACACAAAGACACCAAAAGACACTTACCTCTGCCTAGGATTGAGGCAGCATTACAAGTTCTCCAAAGGTACAAAGTATTTCTGCAGCTTCAGATAGGCCCATAGTTATAATCAACTACCCAACACTGAATAAGACATTAAAAAGACAACATTCCAAACAGGCATCCCAGGATTTTAGACAACTCTGCCATTTGGACTCTGTGTTGCAAGTACCACATTCATTGAGGTATAAATGCAGTTTTGCTGACCTTGCTGGTGTATTTGGACAATATAGCTACATTTGGCTCAGCATTCAAAGAGTAGCTTGAAACTTACCAGCATGTGATGATGCCCTTTGCACTCTTAAGCAGAGGCTTGTCCCCACACATGTCCTTGACTGCTCAAGTTCACATTTCCCTTTCAATCTGGAAACTGATGCTGGTTTCGGATTTTTTTCCTGCAAAGAGACAAAGGGGGGAATACACTTTGATGGAAGTGAATAGAAGAGCTGTTAATGGTGATGCATGGGCAGGAGAAATTGTGAGGCATCCCCTTTGAAGATTGCAAGAGAAAGTCATGATGGGCTGTAGTAGCACCATGAATCTCACTAAATAAAAGCAGGGAAGACTTAGGTCACAGTTTTTGGTTCCAGGCTTAACTTGTGATCCTTCCAGACTGGGAAATGCCATGGAATTATTGTGGCCTTGCAGACTCATCATCTGTGACTATGTTACTTTTAACTTACCAATTTACTCAAAATCCTCAAGCTATGCTCCATTGTTACCCATTAACCAACCACTTATCATTTCATCAAAATGTGCTCCCAACTGCAAATATCTGAACAGCAAAGTCTGTCCATTACTGTATTACTTTTAAGGTAATACCATGTAGTATATTTTGCAATCTTTATACAATCTTCAAAAACATACAACCTGGGGTGGCACGGTGGCTCAGTGGTTAGCACTGTTGCTTCACAGTGCCAGGGACCTGAGTTTGATGCCAGCCTTGAGCAGTTGTCTATGTGGAGTTTACACATTCTCCCTGTGACTGCCTCTGAGTGTTCTGGTTTCCTCCCACAGTCTAAAGATATGCAGGTTAGGTGCATTGGCTGTACTAAATTGTCCATAGTGTTCAGGGATATATGAGTTAGGTGTATTAGTCAGGGGTAAATATGGGGTAGGGGGAATGGATCTGGGTGGGTTACTCTTCAGAGGGTCGGTGTGGACTTGCTGGGCCGAAGGGCTTATTTCCCAGGGATTCGTCTAAAAAAAAGTTATTTGACATCTATCTGCTTAACTGTAACAGGTCTCTTAGAAGCTATGATATAAAATATCATCTGATGATTCATGTACAGGCATAACATTTCTTTAATCTATAAGCTCTGAGATTTCATCAAAAACCTCATTTATATTAGTCAAGCATGGTCTAACCTTGGCATTATCTTTCATTAGCCCATGTCATTTTAATCATTCGCTAATTTCATCCCATGTTAGAGATTCGATTTTGACCTTTGAGTGGTTAATCAGTGGAGTGTCCCAACTGGCTGCCCATTCTAGTAGCACTGAGGCAGTGACGATTTTATGGTACTGATCTCAGACATCAATTTGCTGCAAGGTCTGAGTACCTGAGCCAGAATATCGATCAGCTGAGGTGCAACCAACAGATGCCGAGAAGAATCACAGGACAGCTGGCCTCAAGATGGGGGCAAAGCTAGGCTGGCAGAACCTGTCAATGTTTTTGTAAAATCAGGAGGGGCAATTATGTGTGTGTGTGTGTGACAATTGAGATGTACAGGATAAGTACCTGGAAGGAGAAAAGTTTCAGGACTATAAGGGAATTAAAATGAATCGGTAGCTCTTGGATAGTATTGGCTGAGAATGATAGACTCGAAATGTGTTGCTGGAAAAGCACAGCAGGTCAGGCAGCATCCAAGGAACAGGACTGAATGGTCTGCTTTTGAGCTGTACCATTCTGTTATTAGAACCCTGATTTTCATTAGAAAGGGGTTCAATGTCCATTTGCACCAAAAACTTCCAGAGAGCCATTCCCTTGTAAAATTGTGGTGGCTCAAACGTAAGAGTTAATGAAGTATTAAGGCTAAGAAAACCATTTTGAGACGATTTGTTATGATCTCAGCTGACATTATTACTCGAAAAGACAGATCCCAGAATGAAGTCTGGTTTAATAGATCATATTTTGTTTTATTTTTCATTTTAATGATGTGGTCTTTCACTGAAACACAAACGTGCAATATTTCAGATTTGGATAATATCATAAAGCTTGTCCTTTTTTTCTAAAAGCTGTTCCTTTTCTCAAGGATATATTTACCGAAACAAATTTCAAAGCTATGGTCTGAGCTGCCTGCTGAAGAATGTTTTGAGTGGTCTGGCCTTGTCCATAATGGACTGGCGGCTTCTCTGGGCTTTTAAACAGTGAGTGGAAAGTCATAAAACACTCTGGGCTCTGAAGCAGCTCGGTTGGGCAGAGAGAGATGAAGGGTATTGAGAGGCCTTTTTGTTTATACGTAAACAGATGAGACTTTAGGCCAAAGTTTTTATGTTTTTAGAAGTAACTTGGGTATGTCAAGGGAGCGCGGCCATCTCTCTCACTGAGCAGTTCAGTCCAGAACTAGGTCTGGAGTTCAGCAGTGAACTGTGTGGAAGAAAGGCCAATAAACTCTCTTTCCTTCTGCCCTTCTAATATCAACCTGTCAGCCTTCGTTTCATTTTTACTGTGTTTAGGGGGTTTGCTTATTGAGACAGTTGTGTATATTTGGAACAGCATAATTAAATCTAATTTTGCTAGACTGACTTCTGTGGGGGTCCTTTATTCGGTTCTTTGTGTTTCATTGTATATTTTTGTGAATAAATTATTTTTGTCTCTTTTGAACCTGGTAGTCAACCAAGCTAACTTACTCTGAGTAATTTTCACTGTACACTGACCGAAACAAATTGCAAAGTTATGATCTGAGCTGCCTGCTTAAGAATGTTTTGAGAGGCCAGGCCTGTCCATAATGGACTGGGGGCTCTTTGTGGGATTTTAAACAGTGAATGGTAAGTGCTAGTGTCGGGTGTTGGTTTGGTTGGGTAGACAAGGCTTGGGATAATAATGGCTCTTTCAGTCGCCAAAAGTTATTGGAAGTGGATGTGGTGACTGGAAGTTTTGCAAAAGGTGAATAAGACTAAGCTGCAGGAATTAGCAGACAAACTGGGATTGGAGCTGCCTCCTTCTGTGAGGAAAGGAGAGATAATTACAGCAGTAGTTCCACACTTAAACTTGCTGGAGAAACCATCAGAATCTATAGAGATGGCAAGAATTCAATTGCAACTGAATCAGCTTGAGTTAGAAGCAAGAGACAAGGAAAGGGCAGCAGAAATGAAACAGTTTGAATCACGGTTAAAAGCAGAAGAGAAAGAAAAGGAGATAAAGTTTGAACTTTAGAAACTGACACCTAAAAAGGAAAGTCAGCTTAAAAGGATGGAGATGAAGGCTGGAGGCAAGTCAGTGAGGAAGATAATGGGGATGAGCAAACCCATGGTGGGCGAAAGCCGGATGAGAAACTGTTTAAGTATATACAAGCATTACCTAAATTTGATGAGAAGGTTGTGGAAGTTTGTTTTCATCTCATTTGAAAACGTGGCTAAACAAATACAATGGCCAATGACCATGTGGGTTTTGTTTGTCTAAATGAAACTTGTAGGTATGGCTGGTGAGGTATTCACATCACTATCAGAGGAGGTATCTGGAGAGTATGAGGAGGTGAAAAAAAAACATAAGTGCATTACACCAGAAGCCTATTGACAAGGTTTCAGGAATCTAAAGATATAGGTTCAAACCTATATTGAGTTTGAAAGGATCAAACAGCGTAATTTTGACAGATGGATAAGAGCATTAAAAATAGAGCAAACCTACGATGCCCTTAGAGGTAATTATTTTGGAGAAATTTAAAAATTCACTGTCTAAAGCAACGCAAGCTCATGTGGAAGAGCAGAGAGTTAAAACAGCAAGGTTCGCAGCTGAAGTGGCTGGTGATTATAAGCTGGTCCATAAAACATGGCTTGGCTTCCAGAGTCAATTTCAGTCCATGAGGGATAGAAATTGGGGCAAAGAGAAATCCTCATGTGGAAAGTAAAAGACAGATCCCAGTGAAGATCATAAGGTGAACTTAACCACAGGGTAAAAACGAAACCCTTGAGGGGGACAAAGAAGTTAAAAAGCTCTGGTGTGTACATTGTAATAAAGTGGGCCACATAAAATCACTCTGTTGGTGGGCTAGGAGAAAGCCAGATGTAAGAAAACAAGACAAGACTGGAAGTCTTGTTGGACCAGTAACAAAAAGCACAAGGGAAGTTAAATAACTGCCTTAGAGTGTACAAGGTGATCAGAGGTTGATTAAGAAGGAAGTGCCAGATCTGCTTAAAAAAATACACACAAGGGTAAAGTTTATTCACATAGGCCAGTAGCAGTAGGTAAGGAGGTTACAATATTAAGGGACACAGGATCCTGTCAGTCTGTAATGCTGAAGGATAAGGAGATATATACTCCTGATGGACTATTGCCAGAAAAGGTACTGGTAACAGGAATTCATGGTGAGACAAAAGCGCTCAATTTTGCAATGTGAGGCTAGAGTGTCCAGAGAAGAGTGGAGCATTGTGGTAGGAGTACTGGACAGACTCTCAGCTCCAGGAATTCAATTTGTCCTTGCAAATGATATAGCTGATTCACTGGTGGGTGTGCTGCCTACTCTAGTTAAAAAGCCAGTGGAGACGCAGGCAACTGAAGAAATGCAGGACGTTTATTCAGGAATTTTCCCTGATTGTGTAGTAACAAGATCACAGAGACACAAGCTGAAGCAGGAGAGATCAAAAGGCACAGATAAGGAAGCTGATATAGCTTTATCAGGGACTCTTTTTGATCAGATAAGTGGGACAGAGCAGGAGCAAATAAGTAAACATGCAAGTATCTTTAGCTCTGCCAAGCAGAAAGATGAAAATTTAAAACAGTTGTATCAAAAGGCATTTACAGAGAAGGAGAGTGAATACATCCCTGTTGTTGTTATTTAACAAATGATGTCTTAATGAGGAAATGGAGACCATCACACATTCAAGCAGATGAGAAACGAGCAGACGTTCATCAAATTGTTTTGTCAGTAGGGTAGAAAAAGGATGTGCTGCGAGTGGTGCATGAGCTACCATTTTGAGGTCATTTAGGAGTGGGGAAAACACAAGTTAAAATACAAAGATATTTTTACTGGCCTGGACTACACAAGGATGTTGTTGAATTTTGAAAGACATGTCATACATCTCAGCTAATCAGAGAACCACAGGCAGTAATAAAACCTGCACCTTTAATACCTATTGCAGCATTTGAGGAATCTTTTACAAGAGACTTGATTGATTGAGTAGATCCCCTATCTCAAACAAAAAGTGGGAATAAGTATTTATTAACAATAATGGATGTATTGACTTGATTTCCAGAGGCAGTACCATTATACAATATCACAGCAAAAAGGGTTTAGATGAATTAATCACATTTTTTACTAGATACAGACTACCAACAGAGATCCAGCCAGATCAAGCTATTCAAGGAGGTTATGGATAACTTGGGAATAAAGCAATTCAAATCTACTGCGTACCATCCAGAATCACAAGGAGCGCTAGAGAGATAGCATCAAACACTAAAGACCATGTTGAGGGCTTATGGTCAGGATTATCCAGATGCTTGGGATAAGGGAGCTCTGTTTGTATTTTTTACGATCAGAGATGCACCAAATTAATCGATCAAATTCGGTCCATTTGAATTAATTCTAGGGCATGAAGTAAGAGGACCATTAAAATTGATTAAGGAGAAATTAATAAGCCAGAATTCAGAGACCAATGTGTCAAATTTTAGGGAACAATTAAATAGAACTGGAGAGTTGTCTAGGCAGCATTTAAAAGTATCACAGCATACAATGAAACAAGAAACAGATAAGAAATCACAAGTTCATAATGTTGCCATTGGGGATAAGGTATTGGTATTACTTCCAGTAATAGGTGAATCTTTAAAAGCAAGGTTTAGTGGACTGTATCAAATTGAGAAGAAATTGAGTGAGGTGAATTACTTCATAGGGACTCCAGACAGGAAGAAATCTCACCAGGTGTGTATGTGAATAAGCGCAAAAAGGTATTTTGAGATGGAAAGCAAGAGGAGAAGGTGTTAAGCACAGAAAGAAGAACCAAGTTCAGAGGATTCTGAATTGGACGTTCCTCACATCAAATTGGACAAAGAGGAAGTTATCAAAAAATGGGATGAATAATTAAGTTACCTTCCACAAGAAAATCGAAATGACTTGTAAGAATTTTTACTATCACATGGGGGGATATGCAGATATAAGCTGGGAAGTACTAACCAAATTGTGCATGATGTAGATATGGAAGATGCTGTTCCAATAAGGAAAATTCTTACAGGCATAACACTCAAAGTTGGCACAGGTTCAGAATGAGATAGAACACATGCTCCAAGATGGCAAAATTGAAGTGAGTTACAGTGACTGGAGCTCACCTATAGTCATGGTGCCAATGCCAGATGGTACCCAGCGGTTATGTGTCGATTATCGCAAAGTCTATGTTTTCACAAAGACTCGTGCATATCCAATTCCATGGTTGGAGGACTGTGTCGAAAAAGTGGGACATTGAACTTACATTTCTAAGTTGGACTTGCTCAGAGGCTATTGGCAAGTACCTCTGTCAGAGAAATCAAAGGCAATTTTGGCTTTTGTAACATCAAATGGACTATATCAGTTCAAAGTCATGCCACTTGTATGAAAAATGCTCCAGCCACATTTAACAGACTGACTAATAATGTCATTGCTGGGTGACCCAACTGTGTGGTATTTTTAGTCACTCATGGAAGGAACATTTACAGCATTTATTGGACTTGTTCAATCGATTTGGGAAAGCAGGCTTGGTGATAAACCTGACTAAAAGTGAATTTGCCAAAGCCCAAGTTGCTTTCCTGGGCCATTTTATTGGACATGGACAAATGGCCCAATGGGATGTGAAAACAAAAGTAATTTGGGAATTTTCCACACCATCGACCAAAAGATGGTGGGATTGAATGAATTTTATCAGAAGTTTGTACTGAATTTTAGCAGTGTGGCTGCTCCACTCACCGAATTAAAAAAGGGAAGGAGTTTCAGTGACAGTGGATTGTCAAAAGGCATTTGACAGCCTAAAAACTATGTTAACCACAGCCCCAGTATTATCCACACCTGATTACACAAAGCCTTTGAAAAAGGTGGCTATCAGTGTGGGTGTCGGTGCAGTGCTCCTGCAGGAGGATGACAAGGGAATAGAAAGATCCATCGGATATTTTTCCAGGAAGTTGAACATTCATCAACAGAAATATTCAACAATGGAAAAAGAGACTTTGAGCTTGGTATTGGCCTTAGTACATTTCAGTGTTTATATTACCAGCAATGCATTCGAGACGATCGTATCCACTGATCACAACCCATTGACATTTGTGGAAAAATTTAAGAATAAAAATGCCAGTCTGTTTAGATGGAGCTTGTTGTTGCAGCCATTCAATTTGACAATTGTGCTTGTGGCAGGCCCCAAAAAACGTGTTTGCCGATGTGTTATCAAGACTCGAATGAGATACGGGGCATTTGGTTGTGGGTGTACCACGGCTTGAATTCACCTATAGTTTGTGTATATGTGCGTTTTAGACTACTAACCAGTTTGCTTTTGAAGAGTTTTAAAAATGAAGCCATCTTTTGATATTAGAACATAGAACATAGAACAGTACAGCACAGAACAGGCCCTTCAGCCCACGATGTTGTGCCGACCATTAATCCTCAAATTTCTGTGACCATACGCATGTCCAGCAGTCTCTTAAATGTCCCCAATGACCTTGCTTCCACAACTGCTGCTGGCAATGCATTCCATGCTCTCACAACTCTCTGTGTAAAGAACCCTCCTCTGACATCCCCTCTATACTTTTCTCCAACCAGCTTAAAACAATGACCCCTTGTGTTAGCCATTTCTGCCCTGGGAAATAGTCTCTGGCTATTGACTCCATCTATGCCTCTCATTATCTTGTATATCTCAATTAGGTCCCCTCTCCTCCTTTTCTCCAATGAAAAAAGTCCGAGCTCAGTCAACTTCTCCTCATAAGATAAGCCTCCAGTCCAGGCAGCATCCTGGTAAACCTTATATCTCAATTAGGTCCCCTCTCCTCCTTTTCTCCAATGAAAAAAGTCCGAGCTCAGTCAACTTCTCCTCATAAGATAAGCTCCAGTCCAGGCAGCATCCTGGTAAACCTCCTCTGAACCCTCTCCAAAGCATCCACATCTTTCCTATATTGGGGCGACCAGAACTGGACACAGTATTCCAAGTGTGGTCTAACCAAAGTTTTATAGAGCTGCAACAAAATCTCACGACTCTTAAACTCAATCCCCCTGTTAATGACAACCCAAACACCATATGCTTTCTTAACAACCTTGTCCACTTGGGTGGCCATTTTAAGGGAGCTATGTACCTGCACACCAAGATCCCTCTGTTCCTCCACACTGCCAAGAATCCTATCCTTAATCCTGTACTCAGCTTTCACGATATTGACAATTCTTATTTTTAAGGGGGGAGGTGTCACAAAGCTGGTCCTTATTTTTCTAAAAGCTGTTCCTTTTTCCAAGGATACTGTATCCTTGTTTATTTTCGGAGGGGTCATGAAACATTCCGGGCTCTGAAACAGCTTGTTTGGGTCGAGAAATAAAGGTTATTGAGAGGCCTTTTTTGTTTTTACGTAAACAAATGAGACTTTAGGACAAAGCTTTTATGTTTTTAGAAGTAACCTGCATCAGTCAAGGGGGCGAGGCCATCTCTCTCGCTGAACAGTTCGGTCCAGAACTAGTTTGGGAGTTCAGCATTAAGCTGTGTGGAAGAAAGGCCACTAAACTCTCTCTCCTTCTGCCCTTCTAACGTCAACCTATCAGCCTTCGTTTCATTTTTACTGTGTTTAAGGGGTCTGCTTGTTGGGACTGTCGTGTACATTTGGAACAGCATAATTAAGTCTAGTTTGGGTAGACTGTGTTCTGAAGGGGTTCTTTATTCGGTTGCTTGTGGTTCATTGTGTAATTCTGTGACTAAATTATTTTTGTCTGTTTTAAAACCTGGTAGTCACCCGAGCTAACTTACTCCGGGTAATTTTCACTGTACACTTACTGAAACAAATTGCAAAGTTATGGTCTGAGCTGCCTGCATAAGAATGTTTTGAGTGGTCTGGCTTCATCCATAACAATAACAATAAAACAAATCTTTATTATGGAAAATAAATTAAAATAAATTAGAATAAACCAAACGACTCACATTGGAACACAGGGACTGGAGTAGGCCATTCAGTCCATTGAGCCTGCTCCAGCATCCAATGAGATCATTGCTGATCTGTGGCCATATTGGGCTTTATCCCTCATTATCTTTGCTGGACAAAACATTATCTGTCTCAGATTGAAAATTTACAACTAATCCTGCAGCCAGTGCTGTTTGTGGAAGAGTGTTCTAAACACCTACCACCCTTTGTGTGTGGAAGTGCTTCATAACACCTTTCCTGAACATTCTGCCCTAACTCTCAGATTATGTCCCCTGGTTCTAGAATCCCCAATCAGTGGAAATATTACATCTTTATGTATTCTGTCATTTCTATTATTATCTTCAAAATTCTAGAGAAAACAGACGCAAATGTGTGTAATCTCTCCAAATAATGTAGTGTCACAGCACCCAGTGCAAGGACGTTTTATGAGCAAGAAATCTATAGTATTGGATGCATTGCCTCCTCGCATTCAGGTACTCCTCCAGAGCATAATCTGCAGATCGTGGCTTGATCCATAAAACTTGCTGAAGATTACTAACTCATTCCTCTACTATTACTGTTCTCCAGGGATCCTTGCCCCAGTGCCAGGCAGGAACTGTAAGGTAGATCCTTTTCTGCTTTATCTGAATGAGAGACTCAGAGCAGAAAGCCAAATTTAAGGAATCCTTATTTAGATTCAATACCCTTTGGGCTTTTGGGATAGGCATAACTTCCACCCCCTCACAGCTATTCCAGTAACTCTGCTGCTGTGAATGAACTTACAGCTGCTGTGTATGTATTATCAGATCTTTAAAACTCACTCTTTCTTCAAATATTCCTTCATGTCAAAGTGCTTGTGGAAGTCTTTGATATTTCTTTTTCTATTAACTGCTTGTTGCTTTTTGTAACTCCTCTCAGCCTTCCCAATCCTTTTTGATGTTTACATTTTATGTTGGTTTCTTCTGTATTTATCCTCTAATAATCATCACTTAGCTCTTTTTAAAATGCCATTTTTTGTGTAATCTATTTATGGTCATTGTCTTCTCAACGATCATTTTATTCTTTACTCTTTTAAATTTAACTCATACATCCCAAATTCTTTATATACCTTCCATTATTTGTTTCCTCTAAACTGTCATTTGTTACTATTTGTTTCATTAACTCCAGTACTCTGGTTACTCACATGTTTGTTATTGCTCTAAAATTAATGGTTTTGAATCCAACACCAAAGATTGTTCCTTTCTCTGTATTTCCACAATGAACCTAATTTTGTATGGACAATGATTTTCAAGCACTCTGCCTTCAGTCCACATAATCACTTTGTGTTATTGCTCAAACACCGATTATATTCAAGATACTGATTAAGAAATCATCCCATAATATCCTCGATAAAAAACTTTCTATTTTGACCTGACATTTATCTTATCTGACTTTACTTTGTTAAGGTCCATCAAAATTTGAACTATTCCCACTACACATGTTTCAAAAATGCTTAAAGTGGAAAAACACTGGAGTTTAGGAGCTCTGAGAAGCCAGAGAGACTTTTAGGATGTTCATTTACTTCTTACAAAGAAGCTTTTAGAGATGTTATGCCTCGTTTAGGTCTGTGAGTTAGCACTGCATAAATCTGCTTGTAGACCTGCTTTAAGTTATCTAGTTTGGTTTGGTTTGGTTTGGTTTGAGTTACTTTCCAAATCTAAATTGACAACAAGAAAATTTTCTGATTCAATATGTGGATGTACCGACCAGAGAAGGTGCAAAGCTTGATTTACTCTTGGGAAATAAGGCAGGGCAGGTGACTGAGGTGTCATTGGGGGAGCACTTCCGGGCCAGCAACCATAATTCTATCAGTTTTAAAATAGTGATGGAAAAGAATAGACCAGATCTATAATTGAAATTCTAAATTAAAGGAAGGCTAATTTTGACGGTATTAGGCAAGAACTTTCAAAAGCTGATTGGGGGCAGATATTCGCAGGTAAGGGGAGAGTGGGTAAATGAGAATCCTTCAGAATTGCGATAAAGAGAGTCCAGAGACAGTATTTTCCTGTTCGGGAGAAAGGAAAGGGTGGTAGCTGTACGGAATGCTGGATGACTTGAGAAATTGAGGGTTTGGTTAAAAAAAAGGAAGCATACGAGAGCTTAAATGAATCCTTAGAAGAGTATAAAGGCAGTAGGAGTATAAGAGAGAAATCAGGAGGACAAAAAGGGGACATGAAATAGTTTTGGCAAATAGAGTTAAGGAGAATCCAAAGAGTTTTACAAATACATTAAGGACAAAAGGGTAACTAAGGAGAGAATAGGGCCCCTCAAAGATCAGCAAGGCGGTCTTTGTGTGGAGCCGCAGGAGATGGGGGAGATACTAAACAAGTATTTTGCATCAGTGTTTACTGTGGAAAAGGACATGGAAAATATAGAATGTATGGAAATAGATGGTGAATAGATCTTGAAAAATGTCCATATTACAGAGGAGGAATTGCTGATGTTTTGAAATACATAAAAATGGATCAAATGTTCCCTAGAACTCTATGGGGAGCTTGGGAAGTGATTGCTGGGCCTCTTGCTGAGTTATTTGTATTATCGATAATCATAGGTGAGGTGCCAGAAGACTGGAGATTGGCTAACGTGGTACCGCTGTTTAAGAAGGACAGTAAAGACAAGCCAGGGAACTATAGACCAGTGAGCCTGACGTTGGTGGTGGGCAAGTGGTTGGAGGGAATCCTGAGGGGCAGGATGTTCATGCATTTGGAAAGGCAAGGACTGACTAGGGATAGTCAAAATGGCTTTGTGCGTGGGAAATCATGTCTCACAAACCTGATTGTGTTTTTTGAAGAAGTAATAAAGAGGATTGATGATGGCAGAGCAGTAGATGTGATCTATATGGACTTCAGTAAGGCATTCAACAAGGTTTCCGTGGGAGATGGTTAGCAAGGTTAGATCTCATGGAATACAGGAAGAACTAGCCATTTGGATGCAGAACTGGCTCAAAGGTAGAAGACAGAGGGTGATGGTGTGGGGTTATTTTTGAGACTGGAGGCCTGTTACCAGTGAAGTGCCACAAGGATCGGTGCTGGGTCCACTACCTTTTGTCATTTACATAAATGATTTGGATGCGAGCATAAGAGGCACAGTTAGTACATTTGCAGATGACACCAAAATTGGAGGTGTAGTGGATAGTGAAGAAGGTTACCTCCGATTACAACAGGATCTTGGTCAGATGGGCCAATGGGCTGAGAAGCGGCAGATGGAGAATAATTTAGATAAATGCGAGGTGCTGCATTTTGAGAAAGCAAAACATAGCCTGACTTATACACTTAATGGTAAGGTTGGAGGAAGTGTTGCTGAACAAAGAGACCTTGTTCCTTGTTCATAGCTCCTTGAAAGTGGAGCCGCAAGTAGGTAGGATAGAGCATAGAGCATAGAACATAGAAAAGTACAGCACAGAACACGGCCTTCCTCCCACGATATTGTGCCAAGGATTATTCCCAGTCTAAAATAAAATAATCTGACCTACACACCCTTCAATTCACTGCTGTTCATGGTTGACGGTTGGGGGGGTGGGGACGGTGTCGGGTGGTGGCGATGTTGGACAGTTGGGGGATGGGGACAGTGTCAGGGTGGTGTTGGGAGGCAGGGGCAGGG
>NC_057721.1:27544980-27557478 GCF_004010195.1 Chiloscyllium plagiosum
GGTGGCGGTGTTGGGCGGTTGGGAGGTGATGGTGGTGTCAGCGCGGTGGCGGTGTTGGGCGGTTGGGAGGTGATGGCGGTGTCGGGGCGGTGGCAGTGTTGGACGGGGTTGGGGGATAGTGGGCAGTGTTGGACGGTTGGCAGGCGAGGCAGTGTTGGTATTGGACGGTTGGGAGGCAGGGTGGTGTTGGTTGGCGGGGCGGGGATTGGTGCTGGTCAAAATTTGGGCCGGGGGGCAGTGTTGCACGTGGTTGGGGGACATGGCCTTGTGCTCTGTGTGCTGCTGCAGTCTCCTGAACAAGGAGCAGACTTTTAAAAACTCCGATCCCCAGTGGAAAGGCATTTAATTGATTAACCAAATAATCGTTTAATCGATTATCCGAACGAAATACTGCCCACCCATCACGTTCGGATAATCCAGATTCATATGTATACCTCCATCAGTCACCTCTCTTCCTCCGTCTCTCCACAGAAAAAAGTCCAAGCTTAGTCAACCTCTCTTCATAAGACAAGCGCTCCAGTCCAGGCAGCATCCTGGTAAACCCTCTTTCCACCCTCTCAAAAACTACTGTATCTTTCCTCTAATAAGGCGACCAGAACTGGACACAATATTGCAAGTGTGGTCTCACCAGGGACTTGTAAAGCTGTAGCAAAACCTCGCGGCTCTTAAACTCGGTCCCCCGTTAATGAAAGCCAAAACACCATATGCTTTCTTAACAACCCTATCCACTTGGGTGGCAACTTTGAGGGATCTATGTATTTGCACACCCAGATCCCTCTGTTCCTCCTATCTTCAGCATTCAAGTTCAACCTTCCAAAATGCATCACTTCGCATTTATCCAGGTTGAAAACCATCTGCCATTTCTCTGCCCAGCTCTGCATCCTGTCAATGTCACGCTGCAGTCTGCAATAGCCCTCAATACAATAAACGACACCTCCAACCTTTGTGTCATCTGCAAATTTACTAACCCACCCCTCAACCTCCTCATCCAAGTCATTTATAAAAACGACAAACAGCAGAGGCCCAAGAACAGAGCCCTGTGGGACACCACTCAGCACTGACCTCCAGGCAGAATACTTTCCATCTACCACCACTTTCTGCCTCTGTCAGCCAACTAATTCTGAATCCAGATAGCCAAATCTCCCTGTATTCCATACCTCCTGACTTTATGAATGAGCCTACCATGGGAACCCTTATCAAATGCCTGGCTGAAGTCTGTATACACCACATCCACTGCTTGACCTTCATCAACCTGTCTCATCACCTCCTAAAAGAACTCAATAAGATTTGTGAGGCATGACCTGCCCCTCACAAAGCCCTGCTGACTGCCTTTAATCATGCTATGTTTTTCCAAATAGTCATAAATCCTATCCCTCAGAATTCTTTCCAAAATTTTGCTGACCATAGGCATAAGACTGACTGGTCTGTAATTGCCAGGGATTTCCCTATTCCCTATTCCCCTTTCTTGAAAAGAGGAACAACATTCGCCTCCCTCCAAACCTCCAGTACGACTCCTGTGGAGAGTGAGAAAGCAAAGATCTTCACCAGCGGCTTAGCAATCTCCTTTATCGCTTCCTGGAGCACCCTAGGATAAATCGGGTCTGGCCCTGGGGACTTAGTAATTTTAATGTTTCCAAAATTTCCAGCACTTCATCAATCTTGATCTGTTCAAGCCTGTTTCCCGGCTCTTTAAAGTTTTCATTCACAACAAGGTCCCTTTCTTCAGTGAAAACTGAAGCAAAAAATTCATCTAAGGCTTCTCTTATCTGCTCAGACTCCATGCACAAGTTCCCAACACTATCCCTGACCAGCCCTACCTTCTTCCTGATCATAGTCTTATTCGTCACATGTGAGTAAAATGCCTTTAGGTTCTCCCTAATCCTTCCTGCCAAGCCTTTTTTGTGGTCCCACCTGGCTCTCCTCAGTACATCTCAGAGTTCCTTTCTAGTAAGCCTATAATCCTCTAAAGCTGTGCTAGATCTTTGCTTCCTCCACCTTATATAAACTGCCTCCTTCCTTTTGACGAGAAGCTCCTCTGTTCTGGTCCTCCAAGGCTCTTTAACCTTACCCCTTCTTGCCTGTCTAAGAGGAACAAAGTTGTGCATCACTCGCAAAAACTGCTCCTTAAACAGTCTCCACATGTCTGTTGTACCCTTTCTGTGAAACAATTGCTCCCAGTCTGTACTTCCCAACTCCTGTCTGATAGCGTCATAATTTCTTTTTCCACAATTAAATATCTTCCCTTGGTAACTGTTCCTTTCCCTCTCCAAGGCTATGGTAAATGTGATGCAGTTGTGGTCACTGTCACCAAAGTGTTCTCCCACCTCTGGATCTGACACCCGTCCTGGCTCATTGCCGAGCACCAAATCCAAAATGGCCTCTCCCCTTGTTGGCCTGTCTATGTACTGAGTAAGGAAACCCTCCTGAGCATACCTGACAAAAACAGTTCCATCCAAACCATCTGCACTCAGGAGGTTCCAGTCAATATTGGAAAAGTTGAAGTCACCCCTAACAACAATCCTGCCACATCTGCATTTTTCCAAAATCTGCCAGCCTATGAGTTATTCAATCTCCCTACTGCTATTTGGGGGTCTGTAGAAAACCCCCAGTGAGGTGGCTGCTCTCTTGCTGTTCCTAACTTCCACCCATACTGACTCAGTAGACAAATCTTCCAAAACAGCCTTCGTTTCTGTAGCTGTGATGCACTTCCTGATTAGCAATGCTACACCCCCTCCTCTTTTTCCACCCTCCTTGTTCTTTTTAAATATTCTAAACCCTGGAACATCAAGCAACCGTTCCTGTCCCTGTGAAACCCATATCGCCGTTATGGCCACAACATCATAGTCCCAAATACTGATCCATGCTCTAAGTTAATCACTCATAGTGAAAAAGGTGTTTGGTATATTTCCTTTATTGGTCAGAGTATTGAGTACAGGAGTTGGGAGGTCATGTTATGGCTTTACAGGGCATTGGTGAGGCCACAGTTGGAATATTGCATGCAATTCTGGTCTCCTTCCTATGAGGAGAATGTTGTGAAACTTGAAAGGGTTCAGAAAAGATTTACAATGATGTTGCCAGGATTAGAGCTATAGGGAGAGATTGAACAGGCTAGGACTGGCTTTCCCTGGAGTATCGAAGGCTGAGGAGTGACCTTACAGAGGTTTATAAAATTATGAGGGGCATGGATAGGATAAATAGACAAAGTCTTTTCCCTGGGGTCGGAGAGTCCAGAACTAGAGGTCATCGGTTTAGGGTGAGAGGGAAAAGATATAAAAGAGACCTAAGGGGCAATCCTTTCACAGAGTGTGGTATGTGTATGGAATGAGCTGCGAGAAGAAGTGGTGGAGGCTGGTACAATTGCAACATTTGAAAGGTATCTGGATGGGTATATGAATTGGAAGAATTTGGAGGGATACGGACTAGGTGCTCGCAGATGCAACTAGATTGGGTTGGGATATCTGGTCATCATGGATGGGTTGGACTGAAGGGTCTGTTTCCATGCTGTACACCTCTATGACTCTATGACTCTAATTCACAAGTTACTGAATGAATGAATTTACTCATTCTTGCTGAATCATTAATGAAGAAGTCAGCCATGGAATAGTAACTACTTATTGATTAATTGCAATATCAGGACGGTCATCACCTGAACCAGAGAGGGGGGGAGATTTGCTCATACTCCTCGGGTGGGTTTAAACTAATTCAGCAGAAATTGTAGCTGAAGTATACAGGAGGTTGAGAGTATTGAGGTCAGAACTAAGGTTTCAAGGTCGCAAGAAAGCACCAGCAAGCAAAACATTGGTTTAAACTGTGTATACTTCAATGCCAGAAGCATCTGGAATAAGGTGGGTGAACTTGCAGCATGGATTGGTACTGGGATTTTGATGTGGCCATTTTGGAGACATGGGTAGAGCAGGGACAGGAATGGTTATTGCAGGTTCTGGATTCTTGATGTTTCAGTAAGAACAGAGAAAATATTAAAAGTGGGTGGTGTGGCACTGTTAATCGAGGACAGTAATATGATTTGCGAAAAGACGTTTGAGGACTCATCTGCTGAGGTAGTATGGGCTGAGATTAGAAACAGGAAAGGAGAAGTTACACTGTTGGGCATTTTCTATCAGCCCCTGAATAGTTCCAGAGATCTAGAGGATAGGATAGCAAAGATGATCCGTCATAGGTGCGGGAGTAACAGGGTAGATGTTATGGAGATCTTTAGCTTTCCAAATATTGACTGGGAATACTATAGTTCAAGTTCTTTAGATGGGTCAGTTTTTGTCCACTGTGTGCAGGATTTCCTGACGCAATATGTAGACAGGCCAACAAGGGGTGAGGCCACATTAGATTTGGCATTGGGTAATGAACCCGGCCAGGTGTTAGATTTGGAGGTAGGTGAGCACTTTGGTGATAGTGACCACAATTTGGTTATATTTAATTTAGTGATGGAGAGGGATAGGTATATACTGCAGGGCAAGAGTTATTGCTGAGGGAAAGGCAGTTACGATGCGGTTAGGTAAGATTTAGGATGCATAGGATGGGGAAGGAAACTGCAGGGATCGGGTACATTTGAAATTTGGAGTTTATTCAAGGATCAATTACTGTGGTTCCTTGATTAGTATGTACCTGTCAGGCAGAGAGGAAGTTGTCAAGCGAGGGAGCCGTGGTTTACTAAGGAAATTGAATCTTTTGTCAAGAGGAACAAGAAGGCTTATGTTAGGATGAGACGTGATGACTCATTTAGGGCACTTGAAATTACAAGTTAGCCAGGAAAGACCAAAAGAGAGAGCTAAGAAGAGACAGCAGGGGTCATGAGAGGTCATTGGTGGATAGGATCAAGGAAAATCCTAAGTCTTTATATGGTATATCAGGATTAAAAGAATGACTAGAGTAAGATTAGGGCTAATCAAGAATAGTAGTGGGAAGTTGTGCGTGGAGTCAGAGGAGATAGGGGAAGTGCTAACTGAATACATTTTGTCAGTCCTCACACTGGAAAAAGACAATGTGGTTGAGGTGAATACTGAGATACAGGCTATTAGATTATGTGGGATTGAGGTTCACAACAAGGAGGTGTTAGCAATTCTGGAAAGTGTAAAAATAGACAAGTCTCCTGGACTGGATGGGATTTATCCTAGTATTGTCTGGGAAGCCAGGGAGGAGGTTGCAGAGCCTTTGGCTTTGATCTTTATGTCGTCATTGTCGACAGGAATATTGCCAGCAGACTGAAGGATAGCAGATGTCATTCCCTTGTTCAAGAAGAGGAGTAGAGACAACCCTGGAAATTATAGACCTATGAGCCTTACTTCAGTTGTGGATAAAGTGTTGGAAAGGGTTATAAGAGATTGGATTTATAATCATCTAGAAAGGAATAATTTGATTAGCGATAGTCAACATGGTTTTGTGAAGGGTAGGTCATGCCTCACAAACCTTATTAAGTTCTTTGAGAAGGTGACCAAACAGGTGGATGAGGGTAAAGTGGTTGATGTGGCGTATATGGATTTCAATAAGGCGTTTGATAATGGTAGGCTATTGCACAAATTGCGGAGGCATGGGATTGAGGGTGATTTAGCAGTTTGGATCAGAAATTAGCTAGCTGAAGAAGACAGAGGGTCGTGGTTGATGGGAAATATTCATCCTGGAGTTCAGTTACTAGGGTACTACAAGGACCTGTTTTGGGCCCACCATTATTTATCATTTTGATTAATGACCTGGATGAGGGCATTGAAGGATGGGTTAGTAAATTTGCTGATGACATTAAGGTTGGTGGAGCTGTGGATAGTGATGAAGGATGTTGTAGGCTGAGTTAAGCTGAGTTGGGCTGAGAGGTGGCAAATGGAGTTTAATGCAGAAAAATGTGAGATGATTCACTTTGGGAGGAGTAACAGGAATGTAGAGATCTGGGCTAATGGTAAGATTCTTGGTAGTGTTGATGAGCAGAGAGATCTTGGTGTCCATGTACATAGATCCTTGAAAATTGCCACCCAGGTTGATAGGGTTGTTAAGAAGGCATACGGTGTGTTAGCTTTTATTGGTAGATGGATTGCATTTTGGAATCATGAGATCATGCTGCAACTATACAAAACTCTGGTGCGGCCGCACTTGGAGTAGTACGTACAGTTCTGGTCACCAAATTATAGGAAGGATATGGAAGCTTTGGAAAGGGTTCGGGGAGATTTACTAGGATGTTGCCTGGTATGGAGGGAAGGTCTTACAAGGATAGACTGAGGGACTTGAAGCTGTTTTTGTTCGAGAGAAGAAAGTTGAGAGGTGACTTAATTGAGACATACAAGATAATCAGAGAGTTAGACAGTTTGGACAGGGAGAGCCTTTTTCCTCGGATGGCAATGGCTAACATGAGGGGACATAGTTTTAAATTGAGGGGTGATAGATATAGGACAGATGTCAGAGGCAGTTTCTTTACTCAGAGAATAGTAAGGGTGTGGAACACACTGCCTGCACCAGTAGTAGACTTGCCAACTTTAAGGGCATTTAAATGGTAATTGGATAGGCACAAGGTCAAGAATGGAATAGTGTAGGTTAGATAGGCTTCAGATTGGTTTCACAGGTCATCGCAACATTAAGGCTGAAGGGCCTGTACTGCGCTGTAATGTTCTATGTTCTACCACAACACTAAGTGCATTGGCATTTTATGTGTGGGAACAATTAATGGACATTAATAAACATTTTCATAATCATACCAAAGTTTAATAACAAGCAATCAATAGAATTACTTTGCAGAATGATTAATGAAGGTTGTAAAGATAATACTACCTACTGTGGGCAAATAGGCCATTTGGTCCAACAAGTCCACACCAACCCTCTGAAGGGTATCCCACCCAGACCCAATTGCTTCTGACTAATGCACCTCGCACTATGGGCAAGTTAGCGTCACCAAGCCATCTGACATGCACATCTTTGAAGTGTGGGAGGAAACCGCAGCACCCAGAGGAAACCCACGCAGAACATGCAAACTCCACACAGACAGTCAACCAAGGTTGGAATCAAACTGAGGTTCCTGGCACTATGAGGCAGTCATGCTAACCACTGAGCCACCATGCTATCCTTATTCAGTAGTATCCTCCAAATCCACGTAAATAGTCTCTGAGAGTGATACTACATTTATGAAATGTTATTAAATGGACAATAAAGATTGGCATTTCTGACCTTTATTTTAGTTGGCGTTAGATTAAAATCAGGAGGTGCACAGACTGAAATTTCAAGTGTATATTTTGTCCTACTGCCCAAAAGTCGAATTACTTCAAATCATCAGTATATTATTAATCAGGTCATTGTCTAAGACTCAAAAATTTATCTTTGTCCCTTTAAACACGACTTGGGCTAGATTTTATGGAACTTGCTCGGGTGGGTAAGAAAGTGGGCTGACATGGAGAATTGTGCAGGTAATTGTGTGTCATTAAATCAGTGGCAAAGAAGATATAAAAATTAGAAACTTTCCCGTTCACAGCAGGAAGCGAATTGAAATGCTTAATTGCTGACACACATATAATTTAAATACATTTTACTAGCCACTCTGGTGTTTTCCTTTTGAGAGCTGGATCAGTGCGAGTGTGTGTGCACGTGCATAAGAAGAAAAAAAGAAAAAGAAAAAAAAAATTAAATACATTTTGACAAAATGTAATCCTGTCTCTCCAAGTTAGTGAAACTCACATGTGTCCCTTGAGCCTTCAAAAATCTGCTTCAAGAAACATAAAGACTTCTATCCTTACTTCACTGGGAGTTCTTTGTACTCCCCAGAAATTCTGTCAGAGAGCACTGGATTATCCTTTGTTCACTCAAGGAGTATACACTTTGCTAGCAGGAATAACATTTATTGCCGATCCCTAATTGTTGTCAAAATGGTAGTGATGAGCTGCTTTCTTAAATCACTGCAGGCCATTTGGTGAAGGTACACCCACAATGTTGTTAGTTCCAGGATTTCAAACCAGAGACATTGAAGACACAACAATCTATTTCCTAATCTGGATGGGGAGGAATTTATTGGAAATGCAGTTCCCAAGTATTTGCTCTCCCTGTCCTTCCACACGGTCATGTGTTGGGGTTGGAAAATGCTTTCAAAAGAAACATGATGTATTTCGGCAGTGCATCGGTTGGATAATACAAACAGCTGCTATGGTGCTTTGGTGATCGAGGAAGTGAACGTTTGTGAATGTGGTGACGATTAAGCAGACTATTTTATACAGCATAGTGTCAACCTTCTTACAGTTATACCTATCCTTACACCACTCACGGCATGCTGTCCTGGCTTTTTGTATCAAACCATGAATTGGAGTACAATTCTAATGCTGATGGCCCAAATGTCTCAAGAATCTTGAGATACTAGATCTCATTGAAATCTGTTGCATTTAGCATAATGATAGTGTCACACAATAAGATGGAGGACACCCTCCAGTGGAAAAAAAAGCCCTGAACTGGTCTTCAGGGCTTAACCAATTCGGTCAGTTTTGCTCTTGCCAAGCCGCTTGCTGAGCTACTCTTATTGGTGGACATTGAATACTCACCCACAGTACATTCTGCACCCTTGTCACCCTCAGCACTTCTTCCAAGTGGCATTCAACATGGAAGAGTACTCATTCATTCGCAAAGGAGTGAACGAGGGAGTGATATGTGGTAATCAGCAGTATAGTCCCTGCCAACATTTGACCCCAATAGCATGACACTTTATGGGTTTGTAATCAATGATGCTCCCAGGACTCCTGCCAACTGTATAGCATTGTCTGTGACATCTCAGCTCTCAGGATCTTGTGTGAATCTTCTTCTTGGACTCTGGAAGGACGTTTCAAAAAATTCAGACAGTGGATATTTATATAACTGCACAGCTTTCTTATAAAGCCTGTTAGATGATTTCTAATTCTAGCTCAAGGCTTTAAACATGTTGATGGTGCTGGACAGCCATCAGGGAATAAGGGCTTCTGATGTCACATGATCTGGTGGCAAGCCCATGTCACCATACTCATCAACTTGCTGCCATCCAATCAGGTTCAGCTCGCTATCACGGACCAAACCAGATCCCCAGCCACCCCTGGGCTTCCTGGCAGTTGCTGCAATGATTGGTCAAACCTAGCCCCTGGTAATATCTTTGAGAGTCTGGAGATGGTGGGATTGTCATGCACCATGTTCTGTCAATGAAAGGTGTAGCTGGCGTCCTACCACGGTCACAGGGCACTGATTTGTAATGTTGCACCATCTCCAAAGTGATTGGGAATTGAACCACACACTGGAGAAACTCAGAAAGACTGGCAGCAACTGCAGAGAGAGAGAGAGAGAGAGAGAAAAAGATTTAACATTTTGAGTCCAATCACTCTGGGAACCAGTATGAAACATTAACTGTTTCTCCAGAATTTTTTTTATTTCAGACATCCGATATCCACAATATCTTTGCTTTTAACGGACTTGATCTAGTTGGGAGGGCTCAATGAGCAATTAAATGCTCACTTGAAACTTGATTCAGATGAGCTAGTGGGTGCAGAAGGACCCATTAGACTCAGTTGTTCAGAGAATCATAGAATCCCTGAAGTGTGGAAACCGAGCATTCAGCCCACTGAGTTCACACCAACACTCTGCAGAGTATCCCATCCGGACCAAACCCCCTAACCTATCCCTGCATTTCCTATGGCTAATAGCCTGCATATCGCTGGATACTATGTGCAATTTAGCATGGCCAATCCACCTAACCTGCACATCTTTGGACTGTGGGGGGGAAACAAAGCATCTGGAGGAAACCTACACAGACACGGAGAGAATGTGCAAACTCCACACAGGCAGTCGCTCAAAAATGGAATCAAACCCGAATCCCTGGTGCTGTGAGGCAGCAGTGCCAACCAGTGAACAATTGTTGGTTGACCACTTTTCAGTTATGCAACTTAATGTTGAGTGTTTCCTTTGATCAAATTTATATCAGCCAGTTATAGAGAGATTATTATTGGTAGAGTATAGAAAGTTGTCTATGAATAGTTTCAACCACAATATAGTATCTTAAAAATGTGTTGCTGGAAAAGCGCAGCAGGTCAGGCAGCATTAAAGGAACAGGAGAATCGACGTTTCGGGCATAAGCCCTTCTTCAGGAAGGGCTTATGTCCGAAACGTCGATTCTCCTGTTCCTTTGATGCTGCCTGACCTGCTGCGCTTTTCCAGCAACACATTTTTAAGCTCTGATCTCCAGCATCTGCAGTCCTCACTTTCTCCACAATATAGTAACACCAGAGACATCAAAATATAGAATATTTAAAAGAAAAGTCAATTTATCAGGAATATTACATTATAATAAAATAACATACATTAGTAATGATATCTAGATCATGTAGTTTCCAAGATGATCAGTCTGTAGAAAATTGGCGAGTTGAAATCAGGCTATACAATATCAGAAATGATTAAAGTCTGTTATTTGCATGCAATTTCTTTGCAATCTTGAACTCTACAAGAAGCTTTTGAAGTGAGGTTAATTGAAAATGTAAAAACTGATGTTGATAGATGTTTTTTGAGATATTAAGTTAGTATCACACAACCAAGGTGGGCAGGTTGAAGCTCGGGTGCAGATCAACCACGATCTAACCGAATAGTATAACAGACCCAAGTGGCCAATACCTGTTCCTTTGCTCATGTTGAGCAGTCTCATTGAAGTAACAAAAATAGATATTCACAAAATGAATTAAGCTATTATTGCCTCGTATTATTTGTTATGATTCCAAATGAATGCTTTTAGATCTTGACATACAAGAGAGAGAAAAATCTTTGGCATTCTGATGGAGTGTGTGCAGTTCCAATTATATAGGCATAACTCTTTTCCCTGTTGCATTCATGAATTTTACATTTGGAGTAATAGATGGGTCACAATATTTCAAGTGAATAATCTGCAGAAGTGAAGTTATCCAGAACTGTCGCTGCTACTTGAAGCTTTATAATTGTTGTTGTCTTGAAGCAGACGTCTGCTGGTGGTGTTCTAAATAGTACACATACTACATCGGAGAATTTATCAACAAATTTATCAGCTGAGATTATATTAAAATATTTGCTGGGAGAATCATGCCAATTTAAACAGTTAGGGTGTACCATTAGTTTGATAATTTGATTCAAACTGCAGTGATTATCCATCACTTGAATTTCACTGCTCCTGGGAAGATATTGCACCAATGATTCATGCTGCTGTGATAGTGTATGTCGTTTTGTAGTAAGTTTCTCTGTATAGATGTGCATGTTCCATATAAGTTGTTATAATCCCCGAAGAGACTGATCATTTTTAGAGAGAGGCAAACTGCCCGGAGATTGACAGAAATAATCACAGGACAATAATTCATGCTACTTTTTTTTTCCTGGAACAAACAAATGAAAATCAACATTGACTTAACATTACGGAACAGGAATCTAATACACCAGACAAAAGAACAAATACTTCTCCAAAAACTAACAAATACAACCTAAATATTCTTTATCACAAAAGAAGCACCTTGCTTCCAGCTGACGTGTAACCACAAGTTTCATGTTCCTCCCTGCTTTCCAACAGGCTTCCTTCTCCTTACCATCCAACTATTCCTGTATCCTTCGCAAATCATTCCAATCAGTCTGCTAAGCATCCTGAAACAAACCTCAAGCATCGAGGCTCACTCTGGTAGCTGCTTCTTCCTTAAACCAGCACAAATTTTGTCCTTTCAAACAGATAGTTGGTTGTGATGAGCAGTGGCTGGCTCAAAAGGCAGCCTTGTTCTATGGTCTTCATGGCAGTGGCTGCTGCCTGCTCCACTGAGCAGTGATATATTTGTCACCCTCTCTCTATCCAGAATTAAATTGAATTAGCTTTATTGTCACATGTACTCAAACGAGAACAATGAAAAGTTTTTAAGTTGCTCTTACAGCGCAGGTACCTGGGTACAATCCTTAGTTACAAACTAGACAAACAAAGAAAAAGTTACACTACAGCTATACACAGTATGACCATAGGACTAAAAAACCCGAGAAGCAAAGTTTAAAAGTCAAACATCCCTGATAACGCATTGGACCAATATATCCCCGCTCCCGCACTGGGACGATATCCCTGATATCGCACTGGGCCGATATTCCTGATATCGCACTGGGCTGATATCCCTGATATCGCACTGGGCTGATATCCCTGATACTGCACTAGGCCGATATCCCAGCTCCCGCACTGGGTCGATATCCCTGTTCCCGCACTGGGCCGATATCCCTGTTCCCATACTGGGCCGATATCCCTGTTCACGCACTAGGCAAATACCCCTGTTCTCTCACTGGGCCGATATCTCTGATACCGCACTGAGCCGATATTCCTGTTCCCGCACTGGGCCGATTTCGCTGTTCCCGCACAGGGCCGATACCCCTGTTCCCTTACTGGGCCGATATATCTGATACCGCACTAGTCCGATTCCCCTTTTCCCTCACTGGGCCGATATCCCTGCTCCTGCACTGGGCCGATATCCCTGCTCCTGCACTGGGCGGATATCCCTGATACCGCACTGGGCCGATATCCCTGTTCCC
>NC_057721.1:27557569-27560651 GCF_004010195.1 Chiloscyllium plagiosum
CTGCACTGGGCCGATATCCCCGCTCCCGCACTGGGACGATATCCCTGATATCGCACTGGGCCGATATCCCTGATACTGCACTGGGCCGATATCACTGTTCCCGCACTGGGCCGATATCTCTGTTCCTGCACCGGGCTGATATCCCTGTTCCTGCACTGGGCCGATATCCCCGCTCCCGCACTGGGACGATATCCCTGATATCGCACTGGGCCGATATCCCTGATATCGCACTGGGCCGATATCCCTGATACTGCACTGGGCCGATATCACTGTTCCCGCACTGGGCCGATATCTCTGATACCGCACTGGGCCGATAACCCTGCTCCCACACTGGGCCGATATCCCTGCTCCCTCACTGGGCCGATATCCCTGTTCCCATACTGGGCCGATTTCGCTGTTCCCGCACAGGGCCGATACCCCTATTCCCTTACTGGGCCGATATATCTGATAACGCACTAGTCCAATTCCCCTTTTCCCTCACTGGGCCGATATCCCTGCTCCTGCACTGGGCCGATATCCCTGCTCCTGCACTGGGCGGATATCCCTGATACCGCACTGGGCCGATATCCCTGATACCGCACTAGTCCGATATGCCTGTTCCCACACTGGGCCGATATCCCTGCTTCCGCACTGGGCCAATATCCCTGATACCGCACTAGGCCGATATCCTTGCTCCCGCATTGGGCCCGACATCTCTGCTCTCGCACTGGCCCGATATCCCTGTTCCCGCACTGGGCTGATATCCCTGCTCCGCACTGGGCAGCTGCCACCACGGTCCCGCACTGGGCCGATATCCATTTTGCCACACTGGGCCACTGCTGCCACGCTCTGCACTGGGCTGATATCCTGCTACCACACTGGGCTGCTGCTACCAAGCTCTGCACTGGGCCGATATCCCTTTTGCCACACTGGGCCGCTGCTACCAAGCTCTGCACTAGGCCGATATCCTGCTGCCACACTGGGCTGCTGCTGCCACGCTCTGCACTGGGCTGATATCCTGCTGCAACACTGGGCTGCTGCTGCCATGCTCCGTACTGGGCTGATATCCCTGTTCCCACACTGGGCCGATATCCCTGCAGCCACACTGGGCCAGTGCCGCCACACTCACACTGAGCTGATATCCCTGTTCCCACACTGGGCTAATATTTTTTTTAGATTAGATTAGATTACTTACAGTGTGGAAACAGGCCCTTCGGCCCAACAAGTCCACACCGACCCGCCGAAGCGCAACCCACCCATACCCCTACATTTACCCCTTTAACCTAACACTACGGGCAATTTAGCATGGCCAATTCACCTGACCCGCACATTTTTTGGATTGTGGGAGGAAACCGGAGCACCCGGAGGAAACCCACGCAGACACGGGGAGAATGTGCAAACTCCACACAGTCAGTCGCCTGAGTCGGGAATTGAACCCGGGTCTCTGGCGCTGTGAAGGCAGCAGTGCTAACCACTGTGCCACCGTGCCGCCCACCTTTTTTTAAACAAGCTTTACTCTGTATCAAACCCGATGCCCCCTGTTCTAGGAGTGTTTGATTGGACAGTGAAGACTAGTGATTAGATTAGATTAGAATTTCTGCTCCTGCACTGGGTCATTGTTGCCACGCTCTGCACTGGACCAATATCCCTGCTCCCGCACTGGGCCGATATCCCTGCTCCCGCACTGGGGCGATACCCTTGCTCCTGCACTGGGCCGATATCCCTGTTCCCGCAGTGGGCCGATACCCCTTTTCCCTCACTGATATCGCACTGGGCCGGTATCCCTGTTCCTGCACTGGACCGATATCCCAGCTCCCGCACTGGACCAATATCCCAACTCCCGCACTGGCCCGATATTCCTGCTCCCGCACTAGGCCGCTATCCCTGCTCCCGCATGGGCCGATATCCCTGCTCCTGCATGGGCCGATATCCCTGCTCCCGCATGGGCCGATATCCATGCTCCCGCACTGGGCCAATACCCCTGTTCCCTCACTGGGCCGATATCCCAGTTCCTGCACTGGGCTGATACCACTGTTCCAGCACTGGACCGATATCCCTGATAGCGCACTGGGCTGATACCCCTGTTCCCACACTGGGCTGATATCCCTGATACCACACTGGGCCGTATCCCTGTTCCCGCACGGGGCCGATATACCTGCTCCTGCACTGGGCCGATATCCCTGCTCCTGCACTGGGCCGATATCCCTGATACCGCATTAGGCTGATATCCCTGATACCGCACTGGGCCGATATCCCTGATACCACACTAGGCCGATATCCCTGATACCACACTGGGCCGATATCCCTGTTCCCTCACTGGGCCGATATCCCTACTCCCGCACGGGGCCGATATCCCCGCTCCCACACTGGGCCGATATCCCAGCTCCCGCACTAGGCCGATATCCCAGCTCCCGCACCGGGCCGATATCCTGCTCCCGCACTGGGCCGATACCCCTGTTCCCACACTGGACCGATATCCCTGTTCCCACACTGGGCCGAAACCCCTGTTCCCGCACTGGGCCGATATCCCTGATACCGCATTGGGCCGATACCCCTGTTCCCTCACTGGGCCGATACCCCTGTTCCCGCATTGGGCCGATACCCCTGCTCCCGCACAGGGCCGATATTCAGCTCCCACACTGGGCCGATATCCCTGATACCGCACTGGACCGATATCCCTCCTCCCGCAATGGGCTGATATCCCTGCTCCCGCACTGGCCCGATATCCCTGTTCCCGCACTGGGCCGATATCCCTGCTCCTGCACTGGGCCGATATCCCTGTTCCCGCACTGGGCCGATATCCCTGTTCCCGCACTGGGCCGATACTCCTGTTCCCTCACTGGGCCGATATCCCAGTTCCTGCACTGGGCTGATACCACTGTTCCAGCACTGGACCGATATCCCTGATAGCGCACTGGGCTGATACCCCTGTTCCCACACTGGGCTAATATCCCTGATACCGCACTGGGCCAATATTCCTGATACCGCATTAGGCTGATATCCCTGATACTGCACTGGGCCGATATCCCTGTTTTCTCACTGGGCCGATATCCCTGATAACGCACTAGGCCGATATCCCCGTTCCCTCACTGGGCCGATATCG
>NC_057721.1:27562851-27621736 GCF_004010195.1 Chiloscyllium plagiosum
CACTGGGCCAATATCCCTCTTCTCGCACTGGACCGATATCCCTCCTCCCGCACTGGGCTGATATCCCTGCTCCCGCACTGGCCCGATATCCCTGTTCCCGCACTGGCCCGATATCCCTGTTCCCGCACTGGCCCGATATCCCTGTTCCTGCACTGGGCCTATATCCCTGCTCCTGCACTGGGCCGATATCCCTGCTCCTGCACTGGGCCGATATCCCTGTTCCCGCACTGGGCCGATACTCCTGTTCCCTCACTGGGCCGATATCCCAGTTCCTGCACTGGGCTGATACCACTGTTCCAGCACTGGACCAATATCCCTGATAGCGCACTGGGCTGATATCCCTGATACCACCCTGGGCCGTATCCCTGTTCCCGCACGGGGCCGATATCCCTGCTCCTGCACTGGGCCGATATCCTTGATACCGCACTGGGCCAATATTCCTGATACCGCATTAGGCTGATATCCCTGATACTGCACTGGGCCGATATCCCTGTTTCCTCACTGGGCCGATATCCCTGATAACGCACTAGGCCGATATCCCCGTTCCCTCATTGGGCCGATATCGCTGCTCCCGCACTGGGCCGATATCCCTGATGCCGCACTGGGCCGATATTCCTGATACCGCACTAGGCCGATATCCCAGCTCCCGCACTAGGCCGATATCCCAGCTCCCGCACTGGGCTGATATCCCTGCTCCTGCACTGGGCTGATATCCCTGCTCCTGCACTGGGCCGATATCCCTGCTCCTGCACTGGGCCGATATCCCTGATACCGCATTAGGCTGATATCCCTGATACCGCACTGGGCCGATATCCCTGATACCACACTAGGCCGATATCCCTGTTCCCTCACTGGGCCGATATCCCTGCTCCCGCACTTATCCGATATCCCTACTCCCGCACTGGGCCGATAATCCCGCTCCCACACTGGGCCGATATCCCAGCTCCCGCACTAGGCCGATATCCCAGCTCCCGCACTAGGCCAATATCCCTGCTCCCGCACCGGGCCGATATCCTGCTCCTGCACTGGGCCAATAATCCCGCTCCCACACTGGGCCGATATCCCAGCTCCCGCACTAGGCCGATATCCATGCTCCCGCACTGGGCCGATACCCCTGTTTCCTCACTGGGTCGATATCCCCGCTCCCACACTGGGCCGATATTCTTGATACCGCACTGGGCCGATATCCCAGCTCCCGCACTAGGCCAATATCCCTGCTCCCGCACCGGGCCGATATCCTGCTCCTGCACTGGGCCGATACCCCTGTTCCCACACTGGACCGATATCCTGTTCCCGCACTGGGCCGAAACCCCTGTTCCCGCACTGGACCGATATCCCTGATACCGCACTGGGCCGATACCCCTGTTCCCTCACTGGGCCGATACCCCTGTTCCCGCATTGGGCCGATACCCCTGCTCCCGCACTGGGCCGATATTCAGCTCCCACACTGGGCCGATATCCCTGATACCGCACTAGGCCAATATCCCTCTTCTCGCACTGGACCGATATCCCTCCTCCCGCACTGGGCTGATATCCCTGCTCCCGCACTGGCCCGATATCCCTGTTCCCGCACTGGGCTGATATCCCTGCTCCGCACTGGGCAGCTGCCATCACGGTCCCGCACTGGGCCGATATCCCTTTTGCCACAGTGGGCCACTGCTACCAAGCTCTGCACTAGGCTGATATCCTGCTACCACACTGGGCCGCTGCTGCCACGCTCTGCATGGGGTTGACATCCTGCTACCACACTGGGCTGCTGCTACCAAGCTCTGCACTAGGCTGATATCCTGCTGCCACACTGGGCTGCTGCTGCCACGCTTTGCACTGGGCTGATATCTTGCTACCACACTGGGCCGCTGCTACCAAGCTCTGCACTAGGCCGATATCCTGCTGCCACACTGGGCTGCTGCTGCCACACTCCGTACTGGGCTGATATCCCTGTTCCCACACTGGGCCGATATCCCTGCTCCCACACTGGGCCGCTGCCACCATGTTCTACACTGGTCAACTGACACCACACTCCCGAACTGGGCCGATATCCCTGCTGCCACACTGGGCCAATGCCACCACACTCACACTGAGCTGATATCCCTGTTCCCGTACTGGGCTAATATTTCTGCTCCTGCACTGGGTCATTGTTGCCACGCTCTGCACTGGACCAATATCCCTGTCCTCGCACTGGGCCGATATCCCTGCTCCCGCACTGGGCCAATATCCCTGTTCTCGCACTGGACTGCTGCCACGCTCCGCACTGGGCCACTGCCGCCACGCTCTGTACTGGGTGAATATCCCTGCTCCTGCACCAGGCCGCTGCTGCCATGCTCCCCACTGGGCTAGTGTCACTGCTCTGCACTGGGCCACTGCTGCCACACTTCACACTGGGCCATTGGTCGCTGGTGAACCCCACCGGCCACTGGCATCTCCACCAACCCTGCTTCGGAGGCCAGAGGCCAGAGCCGGGGCCAGAAGGACTACTTTCATTTTTTTTATCAAGGTGTGAAACAGATGCTTGATCTTCCATAGGTTTCAGTGACCAGCTCACATGAACATCCCTCCAGGCAGAGGTTATTTTCTCAGCCCCCCAGTTCAGTGCGTCCTATGTCCCCCCCGCATCCATTCAAGGAAACATTTTAAAATGTAAAATAAAAATAAAACGTATAGTTTTTCATTCATAATAAAAGACAAATGGTTATGTTGATATATTATTTCAAACTTTGGAAATATTTAATGTTTATTTTAATATTTATAAAAAGTATTGTTTAAAATTCCCAAATTTCTTTTTGATTTTATGTGAATAATTCCAGAATAATTTTAATTGATTATTGTAGTTAAACCTAAACTCTTAAACAAGCAATAAACTATTTGTAAATAGTTTGTGTAAGTAGATTATTTGAAAACTAGCACTGATGTCTTTTTTCATAGGGTGGTGGAGTGACTCATACAACTCACCAAATTAGAAGCTTACTTTATAATTATTATTGTACTCAACGGAAGTCATACTACTCTGCCTAACGTCACCCCAGGGACTCCTTATTCCTAGCATGAGCAGTCATGTTAGAATCTTTTGGATGTGGATAATAGATATGTTAAACACCCTAAATCTTTTTAAGGAAAGTCACAATTACCTAAGAGCATGACAAAGCATCCTTATTATTAGAACAACATGTCTTAAAAAGCCAAGTTCAACTCTGGGTGAGATTGAGCTGGGTGGGAAAAGTTTGTGGATGAGAAGCTCACCCACAGCAAGAGAAATAGGGTCTGGGGTATTTTAACTCCTGGCCTTCAGTCAAATCTTAGCCACTGACTTCCCACTTATCCCGGTTGGGAAGTTGATGGGAAGAGAAGGAAAACCATGTTGCTTGGAGGCCACCTGGTACGTGTGGAATGTTTGTTGGATGATTCCTCCTCCTCCTAGGCACAGACAAAATACATCTAACTGGATCTCTGCTTGTTCTTAAAATCATCTTCACTGTCTACATTGGAACTGAATCAGGGATACCCTTATGAATGAACATTGACAGGCTTTAATAAGTATTAACTTACACAGTTAATGTACAAAGTAGATATCTGCTGGAATCCTATTGACTTAGGTTCCATTTCCATAGCCACTTACACACATGCTGAATGGCTATTCTTGGAGTGAATCTATAGTTAATCCTTCCTTTTCACAGCAGATGACGGTGGAGTAGCTGTGGGCTTCTGCACTCTGTTCTGTTACCCTGAAGCACTTTGTGTGGCTTGATTTGCCCATATAGCATGCAAAACAACACTTTTCACTGTGTCTCGGTACATGTGACAACAATAAATCAAACTCAAACTTCTGTTGTCAAATTTAAATTGCTATGAGCTCTTGGTGCCATCAAGTGAACCAATATGTACATGTAAAGAATGGCTTTGCCTGCAGGTGAAGTGTGTCTTTACTGCTTTCAGACAAGAAATTTAAAATGATGAGCAAAATTCCAATTCTCAGTGGTCTAAATAGCAGGTAAGCAGAGTATCTGATAACTGAAGTCTAACTATGTGATAGGCATTAGGGAGGATGGAGGGGAGATCAAGCTAACCTCCAAGCTCTGACTAGGTTGGACCAGTTCCAGTCAATGGGCAGAATCTTGTGGAAGTGTTGGGGGTTCAGCCATTATTGGGAGAACCAGCAAGAGCCTGTGTCACATCTTTTCAAGATGGCCAAGTGCATCACCTCTCACTCAGGCACATAACAGGCCAGCAAAGAGCTTACCCTTTGGCAGAGGACCCCCTTCCATGGTCAGCCAATCAGAGTCAGCAAGCTCCTCTGTATTCAACAGCATCACAAAGAGGTAGTGGCTGCTGCTAGTACTGCACTTGCCAGAGGTCTCAGTTTGAACAGGGTTTCAGGAGAGTGATAATAGGAATGGACTAATGAGGATGGAGGTCAGCATCAAAGGCAGAGGGTGTTTTTTAATAGCCAACAGCTCTCTCTTCCTAATACCAGATTCTTTGATTGGATCTTGAGTTTCTTTGAACCAGGACCCTCCTTGATGTTATAGTTCTTATATTATTGGTCAGTAATATAGAATTAATAGCATGGATTCAGTTTACTTGAAATTCTCATACAGGTTTATTTGACAGTTCTGAATATAACTTGCAGTTAGAGGTAACTATGTATGCATCTGAACACTAGCATGTTTCTGCCCTGGTATATGTCACAATTTGTCATGTAGTTTATCCTGGATGTTGGTTTATTAGCTTATCCAGTTGTTAAAGCAACACAGCTCTTAAAATGATGACAAACCCAGAATCTTAGAAGCAAACAAGTTTACTTGTGCTCCTGCATTGTAAGACTCACTCCTTTCTTGGGTTAGTATCAGCAGCAGAGGGATGAAGACCTGAAATGGAAATCAATAACCCAATTAAAGACCTCAATTAGTGGCACAGCAGGAATGCTGGACATGAGCCTTCACTCCTTGAATGTAATTGGAACACAGGCAAGCATATAGTGCAGCCCGCACCTGCCATATCCCCTACCTGGTCAAATTTGATTTGATTTATTATTGTTACGTGTACTTAAGTACAGTGAAAAGTTTTGTTTTGCATACAATACAGCAGATCATAACATACACAGATACAGAAATCATAGGGTGATTGAACAGAGGGAGGAATACCAAGTTATGGATACAAAGATGTCCAAAATGCAAGATCAACAATAGATTTGAAATTTGAGAGGTCCATTCAGAAATCTGATAACATTCGGGAAGAGGCTATACTTGAATCTATTGGTACATGATGGAATTTCTTTCTGTCAGCCAACTCGCCACGCAGGAGGGCACAAGATTCCACCCAATGATTTCATGTTAAGAAACATTGGTTAATGATGACATGAAGTAATGAACAAAGGACTACCATATCAATATATGGAATGTTTGCAGAGTAATGGCACAAACAGTAATTTTGAGGCCAAAATATGATTGATGTGTGAATTTTAATCAATATTTCTCATAAATAGTATCAGTCATGAAAAGATTTGAATCTTCATTTGTTTGGATATGGCATACGAAAAAGAATTGCTATCCATCCACCCACAAAGATAGGAATTCATTCAAAGGAACATTGTTACTTTGGGCACTTCGCAACTTTGGTTGTTTGATGAACCTATCATGTGTTTACAAAGAGCCTTTGTCTGAGACGAGTTCTTATTCTATTTTTCATATTGTCAGTGCAGTTCTTTGTCTTTTAAATCAACAAATTAGGTGCTGCTTATTGCTTTTTTATTGACTATCTAATAGTTCATGTGTGTGTATCACATTTATGACTTGTTGCAAAGCAGCTTCATGGTTAGCTTTGAATTCATCTTGAAGCTTTATGTTAAATCAAAAATAGGGACAGAGTTTTATGTTAAATCAAAACATCGGGACAGAATCAGTTATGCTCCCCATCAAACTGCTTCACCCATTCAGTTGAATCATGGCAGATCTGCATTTTACTAACATAAACTCACTTTGGCTCTGTAACCCTTAATACTCTTTTATATCAACATCTATTAATCTCTCAATCCATATTTATTTCTGCAATGTCATTGAGACAATAATCTACCTTATCAGATCAATCCTAAAAGCATCCCTAATGATTACCATATCCTGACAGTTTCTTGATTGAAAGTAAATGTGAGTGATATGGATATTCCCTTGGCAAGCACAGCACATCTCTATTACAATCTGTTATTTGAACAGTCAAACAACAATTGACTCAGTGCAAGCTCAATGATGCTGCCTCACTTGTTGGACCATATTGGTTAGCAATACGGTCAAAGATCAACTCCTCAAGGTATATCAGGACAGTAGAATCCAAACTTACATAGAATGCCTCTAATCAGGAAATCTACATGGAATTAATCATTACTGTGAAATATCACAATACTGGTAAAAGGGTTTCTAATCTTAAACAAACTTCTCCTACAACAGTCACAAAGATTACTCACTTCTTGGGTTTCAAATTGGCATTTTATTTGCCAACACTGGAACTCTGTAAATTATTTCAGCATCCTAAGGTATGATTATTCCCCTCCTGGAGGTTGCAAGGGAGGTGGTGTGAAAGGAGCAAATAATTGGGCAAATTGGGCACATCTGGTTAAGGGAATGGCACAGTTGAAGAAATAGATGACTGAGTGATTAAACTTTGTGAGTTGAAATCAGCTCATCTTGATGATATGAAAAATCCTTGGCTTTCTTGGTACGAAAATGGCAGGTGCGTCACATGCAGATATTTCTGCTATAACTCTGCTAAATATCACCTTTGTGAGAATTTTTCCACTAGTGTTGGTTGCATGCACCAGGTATATGAAGAATCGGCAGACTGTGATGACAATCAGCATTACATGATAATTTGATGCTAATACTGCAATTTTTACTTTCAATAATTTAGCTAATACCCTTTTCTCCCAAACCCACACGGTTATAGAGTCATAGAAATGTACAGCACAAAAACAGACACTTTGGTCTAACTCGTCCATGCCGACCAGATATCCTAATCCCTGTATTCCATGAGATCTAACCTCATGATGAGGAAGTTTTTCGACTGCCTACTGAAGTCCATATAGATCACGTCCACTGCTCTGCTCTCATCAATCCTCTTTGTTGCTTCTGCAAAAAACTCAATCAAGTTCATGAAACATGATTTCCCACACACAAAGCCACTTTGACTATCTCTAATTAGTCCTTGTCTATCCAAATACATGTAAATCCTGTCCCTCAAGTACCCCTCCAACAATTTGCCCACCACGATGTCAGGCTCACCAGTCTATAGTTCGCTGGCTGTTTCTTACCACCTTGCTTAAATAGTGGCACCATGTTAGCCATTCTCCCGTCTTCCAGCACCCCATCTGTGACTATTGATGATACAAATATTTCAATAAGAGGCCCAGCAATCACTTCCCAAGCTGCCCAGAATGTTCTCGGGTACACCTGATCAGGTCCTGGGGATTTATCTACTTTTATGCATTTCAAGACATCCAACACCACCTCCTCTGTAGTATGGACATTTTTCAAGATGTCATAATCTATTTCCCAACATTCTATATCTTCTATGTCCTTTTCCAGAGTAAACACTGATGCAAAATACTTCTTTACTATCTTCCCGTCTCCTGCAGCTCTACACAAAGGCTGCCTTGCTCATCTGTTAGGGGTCCTATTCTCTCCCTAGTTACCCTTTTATCCTTAATGTGAGGTCATAACCATGTATGTAACACCTTTTCAAAACCCCACAAGAGTTCTGCTTCAGGCTGCTTGCTCCCAATCATGGGTGTATTTCGTACACTCTTCTCTGGACTGCAGCATGAAAGGGGGATGGAACTGAATCAGCAGTAGACAAATCAAGTGAGAGTACAGGGAGATGTTCTTCACCAGGAGGCTTTACCTACCCAGCATCTTCCAAGAACATTTCTTTCCCCTCCACAATTTCAGGATCAGTGGGTGTTTTGACTACAATTTATAAAGTGTCATAAAATCACTTTAAAACAGAGCTAAAACCTCAGAGGAGAGGAAAAAATGTAAATAGCTATGGACTTCTCAACAGGCCTGAATTTATTTGTGTTGGTATTTTTCTGTGTTAGAGTATGTGAAATATGTAACATTTCATGGGTTGTTGTCTGCTGTTGCATCAATGAGCTGACACGGCTTATTTGTCAAGAGAAGCAAATTCGTTGTGTTCTCTCTGAATTGAAAGAAACATGCATGTGACTTTTACAGGACTCCCAGACTTCCACATGATTCAGGATGCCATCAACTGTGCCTATGTTATTTTGTGAACATTTAACTTCTGAGATATACTGTAAACACAAAGCTGACAGCTCTCCAATTATAATTAGAGGGCAACCAAACCATGTATATCAGGCTGGTGAATACCTATTGTCCTGGCTCCATCACAATGCTTATATTCTGTGGCAGTCTGTGTTCTCTTAATTGCTAAGCCATCATTTCATTCAGCATTGGTTGCTCAAACTTCAATAGAATTTGGAGAATCCCACCGTCAGAAGCTACATTATGATAATTCTACAACTGTTCTCATGAGATTTTTCATGAGTTCCGTGCTGGAATGGATGTTCTGTGTAAAGTCGTGTCAAATTGGAGTTGACCTCCATTCTGTCCTTGCATGGTTTTCTTGCAAGTCCACTAACACACCAAGATACTTGAGTTGCTCATCAAGTTTTTTTTTTCTGTAAGATATCCCAGTAATGCTCTCATCTGAGTCCTCTGCAATTGAACTTGTATGCAGCCCCACTTTCTGGGGAACTGGCGTCAATGTTATGCTTTCCCTCCAGCCTGGCTGAAGGCCCTTTGTATCTGATGACTCACCACATGCAAATACTGTCTCTCCATACCATCAAAGGTTTATCTGAAATGGCGTCTGTAAATGTGAGACCAAGTGATGAGTTTTTCATCAATCTCATGGTCTTTAAAAAGGGGTGATATCCAGATTTATTTAGAAGAGTTAGTGGTAAAATAAATGTAGCTAGGTGGCAAAGTGTCAGACCAGGAAGTGAGAGATAAAAACAAAGATGCAGGCTAGACTGCATAATCATTGGGATAAAAGAGGCCTTAGGTGGACATGAACAATAATGTTTATACCGTAGGAAATAAATGACACCTAGTTAACAAGCAGTTATAAATTGATCAGATTAGAAATTGAATATGTGATCAAAGGTGCATAAGAGATGAAAATTTGTGGGTAGTTGTCAGAGTTTTCTTCTTAGAATATTTAAAACTGATTCTCCCAGTGTAATTGTAAATAATTGTAATCTATACTTGAGTCTGTTGCTAATTCAGAAGTTAAACAACAACTGTCCTCTTTAATGTCATGTTAATGCATCAGTTCCTGACCAGACGACATTTCTTAGTATCGAAAAGGGTAAAGGCATGTGAGTAAAATTGGTTTGAAAGAATGTGGGGAGTGCAAATTGTGCACGTTTATACTATCATCAGGTTATACTAAGAACTGGCATGATGACATTCTAAATCATTAAAGCTGTATTCTAAAGGCTACATTTTAAAAAGAGAAAGCAAGATGCTTTCCGAGGGTTGCAAGATGTTTTTTGTGGATTATGAAGTGATGTAATCCAAAGAAGAAGCAAAGAATATATACCAAACTGATGTTGACTCATTGCTCTTCTGGAAAGAAATTCAAAGGCATAGATGAATAATGAAATGTAATTGTGTGTTTGGCAAAATTACATAAAATCCATTGTTTTTCCATTGTACTATGATGACATTTCTTCAAATACAAAGATATGTGTAGTTACTCTCTTTAAAGTAGGAAAGCTACAACCATATGATGGCCCACTGGCTTTCCCTAGAACTTATTTGGCGAATAATACAGTGCTAATGATAAAAGTCATGGGTGGAAAGCAAACTTATTTGCCCCCTGTTAAAAGATACAGCAGAATTCTAAATGGTTTCAAGTGAATTGTATCAGAGAGAAAGAGAGCAAGAGTCCTGCAAACAAGGGGGTTGGACCACTCCAGTTAGACAAGTAACTACCTGCAATATCTTTCCTACTCTCATCCAACTTCAAGTTCACTTGAGAAATATATTTCTGGACAAAACAACAAGATGCATCTCAGCTATTGAAAAACCACTGCACTTAAAGACCATTATTCCAGCCAAACCATCAGTTCAACCAAGAAATATCAAGCCTGCACTGAAGTAGTGACAGAGTCAAATTCCATTTTTATTGTTCTTGGTTTATCTCCATTACATGTTGTTAACCTCTGGATCAAGTATGTGAAAACTAAAATACCTTCTTCATTTTAAATGGCAGAATCTTGCTGCTGAGTATTCAAATTAGGTAAAATACTCTGAGGGTAAGAAAACACATATATCCACATACAAACTTATTAATCAAGGGTAAATAAAAGGAAATATGAAAAAAAAATCCACCATGAATGTGGGAAGGCAAATACTGTATTAATAAATCATGATTTCAGCACCACCACTGATAACAGCCTCCATCAGCATTATCTCCTCCATGGAAGTTTTGACATGCCTGCCCCATTCTGGTTCTTGGAAGATGGGTGCATTATCTGTAGGTCATGTTTCTGTCATAACTGAATAGCTGCAATGTACTTAAGCTATGAGGCCTGAGTGTGAGACTTCTAGCAGTGCAAAGTGGGTGAGAGGGGCTATGAATATTAAGTATGAGTTATGTTGAATAAAGGCTATTGGTAGATAAGTGAAGTTAGCAGTCACGAATGGAAGACCTGTTCATTTGAGAGGGTATTTTTCTTGAAGATATAGTCACTGATCTTAACAATTTATGTGAGGAAATTGAGCTTTACTTGTGATATTGCATTCATTTGGTCATTGGCGGGCCACTAGCATTGACTACATTAGCTATTAGCTCCTGCAGGCTTTGTAATCTATTTGGAAAACCTCTGGAATTAAGAGGATATGTCTGTTCACCTCCACCTCCTGTGCCAAGACCAACAGTGTTGCATTGGAGAAGCTTGTGGAACATACTTCGGACTCTTGTACACTTGTATCACTTTTGTTCTTTTTCTGTCCATGAATTCATTCAGCTTGAATAGTTGCTATGTGATCCAAAGTGATACCAACAGCATATGTTCAATTTCCATGCTGGCAGAAGTGACCATGAAGACACTGCCTTCTCAACCTTGTGATGTGGTGTACTTCAGGTTAAACTTGCCATCAGTTTTCTCTCTCTGTTGAGAGTGTAGACTATGGTACTTTTGTTTGAGATCTGAAATGGAAAATTATCCATTGTCAAGCATAATGCATTGTCAATTTGATAAACATTGAAATGTAAATCTGAAAGATAAAAGAACTGGTAAATGTTTACAATAGCACTAACAACACAATAAGCATCAAAGAAAGATTTGGGATATTATGTCTCAGAAACATCGCAAAGTGTTTCTTTTCATCTCAAAACACTGAAATACATTGATAGTTATGTCAATAAATATGGTAGCTTTTTTTGCTCATTGTATTGTTACCATCTTTCCTTACTGTTGTACTACTGGAAAATGTCTAGTTGCAGGAATGTAGAATCTTCCTTATCATGCATGACATATAAAAGAAGATTTACTATTGGTTGGCAATGAGCCATTTTGAAGGTGGAGTAAAAAACACATTTTTGTTCATTGTTATCTTTCTTTCATTTGGATTTCCATGCTGCCTTTTTCAATTAAAGAATTAAAGGCAATCCCTCAAAACATTGTCCTTTATTTATAACAGCGTGAGTTGAATGATCTCATTGCTCAGAACCCAAACTTCTGAAAAGAATACTGTTCCAAATGATTTGCTTTACCCTGCTGGGTTTTTGGTCATTCTCATTTTTGTGTGGACATGAAACTTCATTCAAGGGAGGAGGGTTGTTACAAATCACCAGTACCTGTGCAAGATAGTGGACAATCCATCCTCAATTTGAAACTGCAAAGTATTTCGAACAATCAGATTATTTGATTATCATACACATATTCAAAAACCTTTAAAATTTCTGCTTACCTCACTCCACAAGGATATAACGCAGATTTGAAGACTAGAATTAAAAAGTGAGACTACAATAAAATCTGGTGGAAATCACACCTACATTCCAGTTTTGTGTCATTTAAATATAGGGCAGCAATTTATGCAAGGGTGCAACTTATAATCTTTTAATCAAAGTGTCAATCATAAGATAGGCATGCACTTTCTACACAGGTACAACGTATAATCAGGATATCACGAATTTTCAAAGGTTAATGTGTTTATATTATATAAAATATACAGAGCTGAGTAGGGGATAAAAGCTACACTATCTTACCAGGGTATTTGACATCATCTTGATTAGTTTACAGTATTGTCACATCTTCCTATTATCTATTTTTCTCTTCATTTTAATAATTTTCCAGACAAGTAACATCAGTTTGAAAAGACTGGACTTATTTTCAATTTGTGGTGCACAGTATAATTTATCCAAGGTCATGCTGTTCCACATTTCCTCCCTTATTGTGAAAAAGCAAATGTGCAGTAAGTAGCTGCTAAATGATTTGTCTGCCTTTGTGATCCTAAGCAGGGAAACATGCAGAGCTTCTTGCTGACACTCTGTAATTTATCTGCCATCCAACCTGTTGGGATGATCAACCCAAGCAACAAAAAGGAAAAGCAGAACCTGCAATGCAGAATTAAATGAAGCATGTTTAACGTGACATCTGTTTAGCCAAAGAAGGCAGTAGAATTACTCTTGCTGCATCAAAGGAAGATTTGTCATTTCTGATATTTTGATAAATGTCAACTTTTACCGACAAGGTGCAAAGCATTCTGGCTTTGAACTGGACAAACTGTAATGGTTATCTTTGATAGGAACACCAAGTCGGAATATTATACTTTTATGCCAAGCCTCATTTTAACTGTGATTTAACAGAAAATGGTCAGCAAAGTCTGGAGACAGAAATTGAGTTAATGTATAAAATTGCACTGGCCCCTTGGAAGTGGGCCTGCAAGTAGTGGTTGAGAGATTGGGGTAATTAAATGTTAGGCAACCACCCCATGTGACCAGAATTTAACATACACAGGGCAGTGGCAAGCAGACAATGGAAGGTGATTTTGCAGCGTCTTTTAAATTTCTCTGGCTCACACAGCTTCCACAGAGCAGCTCACCTTGCACTGATCTCAGAAAGGCATCATACCTTGAAGACAGTTAGATGACATCATGACTTGCAATGCTCCAGTATAAGTGGTCCCCATCTTACTCTGTTCAGTCAGTCAGTAGGACAGTCAACTATGTATGTGATATAATAGTAATCTAAGCATATAACCTAAACCAAATATATAATTCTGAGATGTTATATAAGCATACATAGTTGTTAATATCTTCCAGATATTTGTATCAATAAGAAGTCAGCTGTCTGTGATCAGACATATAGAAAATCTTATCATAACATTGCGAGCTAATGGTTGGTGAGTGTTGGTTAGAGGTGGCACCATTGAAAACAGGTACATCACAACACAGCGGGCTGAGAATTAGAAATGGGACAATTTGTACACTTGGAAAGATTGCAGAGGATGAAGCCATAGCAGTCAGCATTTATTGAAAAGATCTAATCCAAGTTCGGTCCAACAGATGCATAATAGAGTTGACAGGTATTCCACCATGAAGGTTTGAAATTTCTACATGTTCTATATCTGCATTTGAGAGTGATAGGGAGATATAAAATCAGCCATATGGAGGGAGTCTGCAACTGCCCAAGGAGCTGAAATGTCATGAAGCTGAGAGGAGATTACACAGGAGAATAAGTCTATCAAAGTTCACAGAAGGATTTACCCAGATAAACAGTTACAGACAAAAAAAATAGTTTCTTGGAAATATTGAAGCTCCTATGTCTCTGAAAGCTGTCCAAGAAGGAGATTGCAGACTCATGCTGATTGTCGATGGAGTACTTGAGGCCTCTTGGTGGCCACCCATTGCCTGCAGCAATGCGCATGACTGTGATCCTCAACTTTGCTATTCAGGCATATTCTGGAGACTTGTTTGAGACTTCTGTGACATCTCTCAGCCAATGGCCTGTAGGTGATATATTCCATGTGGCCAATGACAGGTAAATTCAACAAGTATTGTGCAAATTGGGTCAGTCAGGCTGAGAAGACAATAAGATTTGAGGTAATCACTGGATTCCCTGGATGTAGGAGGGTAAACAAATCCTGCAATTCCCATCAAGGCTCCAGCTAAGCTATTCTGTGCCTTCATAAGCAGGAAGAGACCCTAAATGAGGAAATACCTATAACCACTGCAAATGGATCCTGCAAGTGTATATCCCTGGGAAATTGACAATACTTTTTCATCCTGAAACAGTATTAAGTAACCGAGCTTTTTAGGCCAGATCATAAACTTGGAGGATGGGTATCGGGTAACAAAGGATATGCAGTAAAGATATGTATGAAAACCCAACATCAGAGGATAAAGACATGTACAGAGATCGTGATCAGATGTCTTTTAAATCTGAGAGAGAACTACTACAGGCCCCCATCAAATATGTTCTGTGTTACAGTGGTATGTTATACACTGCACAACCTGATACTCCAGAGAAGTATTGAATTTGATGCTGACATTAAGCGATCAGCTTCCTCCTCAACAAAGGAAGAGAGATGGGGCAATCTTTGAGACCGGGTAGTCAGTGAAAATGTGCTTCTGTCCAACTGGATCATAGGGCTAATATCTCATTAGAGAAATAAACAAATGATCGTGGCTTAACCTGAGGGTCACTATGCCTCGGGTGTGGGGAGATGTTGAGAAGGAGTGTCCTTTATGGTGGCTTCATGGTCATAGAGGAGGCCACATCCTCACTTGCTAGAGATATAGTACCACACACACATTCATACTTTGGGGCAATCAACCTCTGACAGAAGTGCTCCATGGTCTGACAGATGATCACACATTTCATTCTGCTTTGATAGTGACTCCTGATCTTCACATCTGTTGCATAGGTGAGCAATATTGTACCTTTTCTTATTCTAAGGATTGGGAGTGGCTGCAGTCATAAATGTCTGTGATGCCTGCTCAAGTCTTTCTGTGCTATGCTCGTTAGCTTGTGCCAACCTTTCTAAATAAGTAAAATCCCACTGAGGTGAGAGTATTTATGCAAGTGTGAGGTACACTGGACTGATGTGTGCTGAGCAACAGAGTTACCATTGTAAACATCCGTGCTAATGATGTAGTTATGATGTTGTGATGATGCCAAAGTCATATGAAACAGAAAGATCTGGAAGGAAGCAGATTCTCTAATCTGTTGTGAAGACACGTATGTACGGATTTAGCTGTGTGAAAAAGAATGCTTGTATATACAAGAATGCATATTCATGGACTCAAGTGGTGTACCTCACAACCTCAGCGGTGCGAAACTATCTACAATGGCAAAGTGTAAGTTTTTACTTAATTTCACAGAACTTTAAAGGCAGATCAGTTCTCCCAATGGTAAGCATCAGAAAATGTTTTTGCATGCATCAACATGTCATGCATGCTTATGAAAACGCCTGCTCACCATAATCAAGTTCCCTTTGCAATTAAGTTTGCTGTGTCTTCAGATGACTGCTTACAACAGACATAGATAAGGTGAGGCACTGCGCTTGCTGGTCTTTGGAGTGAATAGCTGCTGCTTTGCCCTCTTTGGGTAATGTTTGTTAATGTCATGCCACTAGTGAGATCAGATGGCATAGTTTAAGTTACATAGATCACAAAAGATGATCAAATGAGAGCATCTGGCAAGCAATAGATTTAGAGTCTGGCTAATAAGCACAGAGAAGCAAGCTGACAAAGGAAGAGTAGAAGGGTCAAATGTATATCTGCAGCCATCCCATCTGAGAGTCGGTGATGCTCCTGGCTTACAAAGAATGAATGCTGGTCTGAATGCCCTTTGAATATGGTGCCAGGACCTTCAAATCAATAAGGTAATGATGGGAATGTCAACTTACTACCCACTCCTACGATTAATGCTCATTCCTTCTTTACAGATACTACTACAGCATTTTGCATTTATCTCAGATTTACAGCCTGTGCAATATTTTGTTTGAAATTATTTTTTTCAGTTTCAGATAAAATGTTATTGAACATTTATAAAGATAAGCTACATGAACAGTAAAAAGTCTGCATGATGAATAGCTCTGGTTGTTAATATAGTGAGGATAATAGAAAATATATTTTAATAGATTGTCTTTCCCTAGCACTTTAACTTTCGATTTATGTAAATGTAACCTCAACATAGCTAAAAAAAAGATCAGTATAGTGATAGCTCCTCTCAACTCAAGCGCAACCTCAGAAAAATATCTTAAATATATTATCTTATTGTGACTCTGTTAGAAATATATAACTGATCAATGACATTAATTGCACTCATCAATAAATTAAAAAAATATTTATATAACATCCATGACAACCACAGGACAGCCAATGGTGCTTTATAGTCAATTAATTAGTTTTGAAATGCAATCATAGTAATAGAACATAGAACATAGAATAATACAGTGCAGTGCAGGCCCTTTGGCACTCAATGTTGTGCTGACCTTTGAACTATTCTCAGCTCATCCCCTACACTATCTCATTATCATCCATGTGCTTATCCAAGGATTGTTTAAATCTCCCTAATGTGGCTGAGTTAACTACATCGGCAGGTAGGGCATTCCACGCCCTTACCACTCTCTGAGTAAAGAACCTGCCTCTGACATCTGTCTCAAATCTATCACCCCTCAATTTGTAGCTGACGTCATTATCCTAGGAAAAAGACTTTCACTGTCTTCCCTATCTAATCCTCTGATCATCTTGTAAGTCTCTATAAAAACCCCTCTTCGCCTTTTTCTTTCCAATGAGAACACACCCAAGTCTCTCAGCCTTTCCTCATAACAGCTTCCCTCCAGACCTGTTTACCAGGCAACATTCTGGTAAATCTCCTCTGCACCTTTTCCAATGCTTCCACATCCTTCCCGAAATATGTCGACCAGAACTGTACACAATATTCCAAATGCAGCCGCAGTAGCGTTTTGTATTGTTGCAGCATGATATTGTGGCTCCGGAACTCAATCCCTCTATGAATTAAACCTAACACACCGTATGCCTTCTTAACAGCACTATCCACCTGGGTGGCAACTTTCAGGGATCTATATACATGGACTCCAAGATCCCTCTGCACATCCACGCTACCAAGAATCTTTCCATTGACCCAGTACTCTGCCTTCCTGTTATTCTTCCCAAAGTGCATCACCTCACATTTAGCTGCATTGAACTCCATTTGCCAGCTCTCAGCCCAATTCTACAGTTTATCCAAGTCCCCCTGTAACCTGTAACATTCTTCCACACTGTCCACTACTCCACCGACTTTAGTGTCATCTGCAAATTTACTCATCCATCCACCTATACCTGCGTCTAAGTCATTTATAAAAATGACAAACAGTGATGGTCCCAAAGCTGATCCTTATGGCACACCACTAATAACCGGAATTCAGGCTGAATATTTTCCATCAACCACCACTCGCTACCTTTTTTCAGAAAGCCAGTTTCTAATTCAAACTGCTAAATCACCCTCAATCCCATGCCTCTGCATTTTCTCCAACAGCCTACTATGTGGAACCTTATCAAAGGCTTTACTGAAGTCCATGTATACCAAGTCAACTGCCCTACCCTCATCCACATGCTTGGTCGCCTTCTCAGAAAACTCAATGAGGTTTGTGAGACACAACCTGTCCTTGACGAAACCATGTTGACTATCCAAAATCAAATTGTTGCTTGCTAGATGATTATAAATCTTAAGTCTCATAATCCTTTCCAAAACTTTTCCTATAACAGAAGTAAGGCTCACTGGTCTTTAATTATCTGGGTCATCTCTACTGCCCTTCTTGAACAAGGGCACAACATTTGCAATCCTCCAGTCCTCTGGCACTAAACTTGTAGAAAATGATGACTCAAATATCAAAGCAAAAGACTCTGCTATCTCTTCCTTAGCTTCCCAGAGAATCCTTGGATAAATCCCATCCAGCCCAAGGGACTTGTCTACTTTCACTCCTAGAATTGATAACACCTGTGTGTAACTAACCTCAATCCTTTCTACTCTAATATCTCGTATCTCATTCTTCTCCTCTACAATATTCTCCTTTTCCTGAGTGAAACCCAATGAGAAATGTTCATTTAGCACCTCTCCGATCTCCACAGGATCCAAACTCAACTTCCCACTTCTGTCTTTGACCAGCCCTATTCCTACCCTAGTCATCTTTTTATTCCTGACAAACTTATAGAAAGCTTTAGGGGTCTTATGAAGGCAAATTTAAGAGGTTTTTTGCATTGAATAAAGTTTCACAAACAGTGATGAAATAAATAATGAGATAATCTGGTCTGGTGATGTTGGCTGAGGGATAGATGCTGGCCAAGACACCAAAGAAACTTTGCTTCTCTGCTGGAATTTAAATTCTTAGTTCCAAAAAGCCATGAGTGGACTCGCTTCTAGTTTTGACAGGAGTTAAATTTGCAGAACAGAAAATGCTGGAACAAATGTCAGAAGCAACTAAAAGAATTCCTGGGAAAGCATTCCTTCATATTAACATTTGTAGCACAATGCGGTGGGGTGGAGGCAATTAGTGATGTTATGATTGTAATGAGATCAGCCACATGGACCTTGTAGAATCTGAGTTCCCTGATTGGGGCTGTTAATCTGGTCCAATCAGGGAGCACTGACTGTCAGATACAAACAGGAGTGTCGGAGGGTCTGTTCTCTCTGAGAGCTGGCTCTTGAGGGAGCTGGACCAGTGTGTGAAGGACTCTCCCTTTTTGTATCAAGACGAGGGGACTGATTCTGAACAAGCTGGCCCACATCCAGTGTATTGAAAGGAAGGAGAAGAAGAAGGAAAAGGAGAAGGAGAGAGAGAAGGAGGAGGAGAAGGAGAGGAGGAGGAGGAGTTAAAAAAAAAACAAGCAGGAGTGTCAGAGGGTCTGTTCTCTTTGAGAACTGGCTCTGAAAGAGTCAGACCAGTGTCAAGTACTATGCATGTGTAAATAAATTGTGATTTGGTAATGGCATACTGACCCCTGTGGAGTTATTTCAAGTGATACGTTAGAAAATGGGCAACATATTATTAACAAATCATCCAGTCCATTAGATATAGGTGGCAGGTGACAATATAATAGGAGAACTGTAATAAAATAGAAACGAGGACAGAAATGCAACTGATAATTTCGATTTGGGATTTACAATAAGTGGGTGAAGCCCAAGAATGCTCATGATGTCGTTAATCAATTTTTAAATTCAAAACAACATCATACTATGAATGTCCCAAATAGTGTAACAAAATATTTGAATCTAAAAAAAATAGAAGTTTCAGTGGAAGAAAATTGGGATAGAGTTCAGTCACAGGGCAGTGTATTGGTCACAAGAAATTACAGCCAATGATGAATGTGCTGGTGGCAGAGTCTTTCAGTTGTGCAGTTTTAGACAATGGATGCACATCTGCAGTGTGTGGAGTAGACTGCCTAAATAAAGATCTGTAAAGTAGATATTGAAAATGACAAAACTATTGCATTTAGAAAATCTATGAATTCACATTTTGTACAATCAGTGTACTCTTGTCTTCCTTTAATGGAATATTACCTCTCCACTAAAGAAATTAAAGGAGTGTTAATGAATTAGGGGATTGAATTTTGGAATGTCCATTATTTTAAAATTACATAGGCAAAGGTTAAAAAATGAGTAAATGATGTAGCAAGAAGCGATGGAGAGTATAATAAGCTCATACAAGATGTTATTGGTGTGAGATTTGTTGGAAATATCAAAAGATATCATCACAGCCTTTAATAGTTCTACCCTTGGCAAAAGATTTGAATGAAGTTGTGACTATAGATTTAAAAGTGTGTGATAAAGAAAACAAAAATATTTTTTATCAATGTGATAACCAGATTTTGATAATCAACAATAACACATAGTTAGCATTAGAAAATAATTGTTGATTAGGTAATGGAAAAGTAGATAGGGAATGAACTTGGACAACTATGTGATAATGGGGGTAATGCAAGTTTGCTAACAATGAATTTAGAGATGTGTGTGTGAATATGAATGTAATAATTTTGAATATGGCAACAGAAAGCCCTTTTAGCAATGGGTTCTGTCAAAGGAAATAGACAAACTGCTTCATAAAAATTTGTCAGATTAACAGAATTGTAAATTATCATCAGCACCAGTGTGTAAATGTTAAGAATTTGTTGCAGATGATTGGAGGATATAGTTCATATCAGTTAATCTTAAATAGGAATCCTAAAGTTTCCAAAATAAATAAGTGATCAGCATTCAGCTTGAGAAGAGGTACCACTTTGGAGCATTTGAATGCCATGCATTAAGGCAGAAAGGCTTTAATTCAAGTCAAAGTCACGGAAAGAATTCTGCAAGACTCAAAGTACAAGGCAAGGCCAGGGACAGTTCTTTGCCGAGGCAGAAAATTTACATTTGTGCAGCATGGGAACCAAACAATCCGGTTCCACTCTTTAAGTTTGCTTGGTATGGATTACAAATTTGCAGATTCTGAAGGAGTTACACAAAATAGTGAGGAGTTATGTATCTCTCGTACCTTGGTGTTGCACAGCAATATAGATCAATCACTGCAATTGGCAACTTGACAAAGGATAAAAGTGGGTTCTAAACTCAAATATTTATCAGAAGAAGCTAACCAATGGAGAAATGTGACTATTATGAATAGAGCATGGAAGGTCACCAGAAAATATAAAATCTGGATGAACATACAGGATGAGGAGGGCCTAGAAAATGTTAATAAACCATTGTTAAAAGTCCGATTAGGAAAAGTGGGAGATCAAACAGAAGCAGTCCAGAAAGAGAGATAAGGCGAGACAGAATGTGAAGTAATTCCACAGAGGCTAATATTCCATCACCAAATCAACCTTTATTTACACAGAGAAATTACTTGACACTGATCTAACTTCCTCACAGCTCTCAGCATGACAGCATCTCTGACACTTCTGTCTATATCAGGGCTCCCTGATTGGACCAGATTAACAGACCCAATCAGGGAACTCATATTCTACAAGGTCCACCTGGCTGACCTCATTACAATCACGTGCTTTAACAAGGACAGAATTACTGTGCACATCATTAACACAATCAGATGCAGATGCCCATCTGATCTGAAGATCCAAGGGGCCACAAACAAACTGGAAGACAAGATAATAAAAGAACTTCAAGGCTGGAGAGAATTTGGAGTGTACATATCAGAGACAATGAGCCCTATCACTTATAAGTCCAAAGTCAAGCAGTAACATGAGGTTTTGAAGAAAATCTGGGAGACCAAGATATCAGAATAGGTTTACCAGTGGCAGAAAAAACAACCTGGTAAATTTTCTTCACGCTTGTGAGTGACAACTGCTTGAGACAGTGCCTCAATTGATATTAAAACTGCATTTCTGACAAGGGTTCAGCCCAAAAGGGAAGTATTCCTTTATCCTCCAAAAAAGGCACCGACACAGTGGAAATACTATGGAACATAGATAAATGTCTATATGACCTAAATAAGATTGGGTGGATTGGACATGCTAAATTGCTTATAGTATCCAGGGATGTGCAGGTCGGGTGGGTTCGCCATGGGAAATGCAGAGTGACAGGGATAGGGTAGGGGAGTGTGCCTGGGTGGGATGCTCTTTGGAGGGTTGGTGGGGACTTGATGAGTCGAATGGCCTGCTTCGATATTCTAGGGATTCTATGTATGCCATAAAAATAAATCCTCTAGGAGAAAGTGAGGACTGCAGATGCTGGAGATCAGAGCTGAAAATGTGTTGCTGGAAAAGTGCAGCAGGTCAGGCTGCATCCAAGGAGCAGGAGAATCGACGTTTCAGGCATGAGCCCTTCTTCAGGAAGGCTCATGCCCGAAACGTCGATTCTCCTGCACCTTGGATGCTGCCTGACCTGCTGCGCTTTTCCAGCAACACATTTTCAGATAAAAATAAATCCTGCCATGTTTAATTGGCCTCATGAAGGCCTAATGTTTTATAATGCACAATGATGTTTTTTTTATGGGATGGGAGTAGTGAATTTGAAAACATTGTTGTAGATGGGCTTAAAACAGAATTCAAAATTGGATATCGGCTTTTGGGTTTTAAAATACATCAGAATGGAAACCAGGCAGAATGGATCAAGTGTCACTTTGCATCAGTAATCTTATTTGGAAAATATTATCCTTGGGACTATTAATTAAAGTAGGGCCCACAAAAAGATACAGTGATCTTGAAAATTGAAATGGAGGAATTGCAATGTCTAATTGGGCAGCTGAATTGGCCAAAAACCAATTTTTAAGTATTCGAGCTGAATACAATTATGAAAAATCCCAAAGTGGATGATATTATTCAGATGAATGATACATTGAAAAAAATAAAAATGCAATGTTGTGTTTTGAAGGATGATGGATCTGCTAATTCAGGGATAATTCATATCACACTATTATCAGATAATGATAATATCAAATTGTACCTGGATGTTCAATACATTACCATCTCTGAATATCTGGATATGAACTGGGCATTATCATGAAGGAGAAACTGAACTGGACTAGCCAAATAAGTACTATAGCTGGAAAAACAGGCGAGGCTAGGAATCCTGCAGCTAGTATCTTACTTCCTGACTCCCCAGAGCTGTTCCATCCAAGGCATTTGCCTGGATGAGTGCAGTTCCAAAAACATTCAAAAGTTTTGACGCCATCCAGGACAAAGGAATCTATTTGATTGGCATCAAATCCACAAACATTCATTTCCTTCACCACTGACACTCATCTACCAGATATACCACAGAAATTCACCAAGGCTCCTTTGACAGCACTTTCCAAACTCATGATCACTACCATCATGACAAGGGCAGCAGATACATTGGAACACCACCACCTGCACTTCCTCCCCAAAGCCACTCTGAATCCAGTCTTGGAAATATTTTGCAGTTTCATCAGTACTGCTGGGTTAAAATCATAGGACTCCTTATCTAATGGCATTGTGGGTCTATCTATATCACATCAGCTGCAATGGTTTAAGAAGGCAGCTCATAACCACCTTCTCAAGGGTAAATAGGGATGGGCGATAAATGCTGAAGCAGCTAGTGATGCCTAGCTTCTATGAATGAATAAAGAAAAAAATGTGACATGGTCACATAAATATTCTCATAATCATTGTTATATGGATTGTACTCTGTTTAAATACAGATATCATCTTGAGTATAACACCACTTGCTCTTGCTATAAGTTACAAGCAATTCTCAAGCCCACCCTTTGCAAACTAATGGAATATATTCAAACCTCACATAATTATTGAATTTGAATTTTGGGAGATTATAATTCCCTATTTGTCACTTCAAGGTAATGCTTTTGCCAATTAAAGTTAATTTGCCAATACATCAACACCTTTTTCTCATTTTCTCGTTAAATCATGTGACACAAAAAAGAGGCCAGTGGAGTACCACAAGGACCAGTACTTGGGTCTAGCTGTTGACAGTATACTTCAATGACTTGGATATGGAGATCAAATGTAATATTTTTTAAATGTGCAGATGACATAAAGCTAATTGAGAATGTGTGTTGTGAGGGAGACATGAAGTTGTTTCAAAAAGATTTGGACAAGATTGTTACATGGGTAAGAATGTGGTAGATGGAGTATAATGTGGAAAAATGTGAAATGATTCACTTTGGTAGGAAGAAGAAATGTGCAGTTTATATTTAAATGGTAAGAGGTTGGATTGTGAAGATGTAAAAAAGGACCTAAGCTTCCTTTGTCAGTCAACTACTGAAGGCTAACATGCAGCATGCTAAGAGATGGTAATAGTATGTTGGTCTTTTTGCAAGGTGATTTTAGTAGAGGAGTAGTGCAATCTTGTATTAATTGCATAGGAACTTAATTAGACCATATCTGCAATGTGTGTATAATGTTGATGATCTTATCTCAGAAGGGATATTATTTCCACAGAGGAAGTGTAAGGAAAGTTCACCAGACTTGATTCCAGGATAGTGGAACTGACCTCTGAAGACAGATTGGGAAAACTGGGCCTGTATTTGTTAGAGCTTTGAAGAATGAAAGGTGATCTGATTGAACTCTACAAAATACTTCAAGGGATTGACAAAATAAATGCAAGTCGGATGTTTCCCATTATTGTGAAGTTTAGATGAAGGGGGATCAATTTAAAAATAAGGGTTTGCTGTTTAGATTGGAGGGGTGTGAATGCATAATTTTTTGGAGTATAGTTAAAGCAGAGATTGGCATTCATAAGTCTATCAATTGTATTTTTTTTTGGGATAATGTGGATGAAGGGCCTTGAAGTATTTGATCAGCCATGATTGTATTAAATGGCAGAGCAGTCTCAACAGGCTGAATAGCCTACTCCAATATTTGCTTTCAGTAAATTCTCTAAACAGGCTTGTAAATTCATTATTTCTCTTGAGCTTTCTCTATTGGCCTGAAAATACTTTCTTTTCTAGTACATTCATTTGTCCTATGTACTAATTTTCGTCTTATTTTTGTTAAATTGTACAAACTCTGAAGGGTATTATAGACCACGCTGATCTAATAGATAGAGGTAATGCTGAGGACTGTATCCCCTTGGCACGTTAATAGTAATTGTCCTGGACCTAGGGCAGACAGGTTAATCTTCAACCTTGAACAAGTTCCACAATATCAATTAATATTTGTAGATGAAGTCGTAGCAATGCCCCATGTCTTTTTCTGACCTTTAGGCTGGTACAGAACCATACCATTTATAATGAGCACTCTAATTCTCTGGATATTAATGACCATAAAAGAATCATTCAGAATAAATAGTAAGAAGATCAAATGAGCAGTTTTAAGACCATTTTGTTTTGTTTTCATTCTCCTGCTACTTAAGGTAAATTGAGCATATATGGTAATTTTTTTTTTCTTCCAACTGCTCCATCTTAAGCCAACAATGTAATTTCCAATTAGCAGGATGTTACGGACAATGAAGAGAAGATCAGCAGAGTGACTATTAGACAAGGCAGATTTCACTTGAGATGTTCTGTGATCATCCACCAGTGCACATACACTGGCACAGAATTAGTTACATGTTGAAGAAACAACTTGCAATGCACACCATTGAAACATTTAATATTTTCAGAGATACTACATGACAGATGAAGGAGGGCCAATTTAGAGTCTGTAGTGCTCCTAATTTTCTAGGCACCACACAATCGCCATTTACTCAAAAATGAAGTTGAATGAAAAATGGGCAGTATGCTACCTTTAAAAAAAAAATCCCAGTCAGCTTTCTTAAATTATTGCTAACAAGGCTTTTAATGAGGCTCATTGGCTGCCTGTTTTCAGGGTTAGGTGACCTTACCAGTCCCAAAATAGTTTCTGCTAAAAATGCGCAGTATCACCAAACTATTGTACAAGTCAGCATTTAATAATTTTAGGCCCTGTTTGCTTGCTTTCCCACCCTCAGCCAGGCTCAAATGTCTTGTCTCTGAGGATCAACCAGGATGCTTGCCACCACAGAATCATATTTGAGCACAAGTTGAGAGTTAGACTGCCTATGTCCACCTCCATGACATTGCCTGACTCCACCCTGCCTCAATTCATCTTTTACTATATTTATACTTGGCCATTCCAGAGTAATGTTGGCCAGCCTCCCATTTTTCAAATCCCACTAGCTTAAACTCCTCCATTACATCATACTAACTCATGCTTAGTCCACTCACCCAGCTGCAACCTTGACTATTTATAATTTGGAGATGCCGGTGTTGGACTGGTGTGTACAAAGTTAAAAATCACACAACACCAGGTTATAGTCCAACAGGTTTAATTGGAAGTACTAGCTTTTGGGGTGCCGCTCCTTCATGCTAGTGTGCTTCCAATTAAACCTGTTGGACTATAGCCTGGTGTTGTGTGATTTTTAACTTTGACTATTTATAATCTATATAAGTTAATTGGATGAAGAGACTGAAGAAATGGTCACTAAATTAGCAGATAACGTAAAGCTAGACTGGAAAGTAAGTTGTGAAGAAGATGTAATTAATACACAAAGAGAGAAAATTGGCTAAATGAGTGGGCAAAGATCTGGCAACTGAAGTGTAATGTTGGGGAAAAAAGTGGAGTTGTTTATCTTGGCAGGATGAATTGAAAAAAATGTGGCATATCAGTTATAAGAGATTGCAGAGCTATGAGATCCAGAGGGATTGGTGTGTTCATGTGTATGAATTGCTGAAGATTAGTGTGCAGATACAGCAAGTAATTAGGAAAGCTATTAATTTTTAATTTTTGCAAGGGTAACTGAAGATAAAGCATCAAGATGGCACTTGAGTATTGCAAGGCCATGGATACATCTCAAGCATTATATACAGTATTAATGTCAATCTTTAGAAGAAAAGACGTTAAGGTATTGGAAGCAGTTCAGTAAAGAGTATGCGTGATATGGTGACTCAATGATTAGCACTGCTACCTCCGTGCGAGGGACCTGGGTTCAATTCCAGCTTTGGGTGACTGTCTGTGGAGAGTTTGCACCTTCTCTCCATGTCAGTGTGGGTTTCTGCTGGTGGGTGCTCTGGTTTCCTCCCACAGTCCAAGTGGACAGTGAAGATATTAAAAGGGACTTGAGCTTCCTTGTCAGTCAGCTACTGAAGGCCAATATATAGCAAGCTAAGAGACACTAATGGTATGTTGCTTTTTTTGCAAGGTGATTTTAGTAGAGGAGTAGTGCAATCTTACAATAATTGCATAGGAACTTAATTAGATCACACTTGCAATGTGTGTACAGTGTTGATGATCTTATCTGGTTTCCTCCCATAGTCCAAGGATTGGGTGGATTGGCCATGGTAAATTTCCCTGCAGTATGTAGACTAGGTGGATTAGCTCTAGTAAATGTGTGGATATGGAGAAAGGATGGGAGCTGGTTTTGTGTGGGATGTTTGTCGGAGGGTCAGTGCAGACTCGATAGGCCAAATGGCCTCCTTCTGCACTGCAGGGATTCTATGATAAGATGTACTAAAATGGGCTAGTTCTCTTTTGAGGAAAGTTTGGACAGGCTTGGCTTGTATTGACTGAAAGAAAGTGAGGACTGCAGATGCTGGAGGGTCAGAGTCGAAAAGTGTGGCACTGGAAAAGCACAGCAGGTCAGGCAGCAAGATAGGTGGGAAGGAAGATGGACAGGTGGGACAATTCAAGAGAGTGGTTTTGAGTTGGAGGGTTGGATCTGGGATAAAGTGGGGAGGGGGAAGATTGGAAACTGGTGAAATTGGCATTGATGCCAAGTGGTTGAAGATCCCAAAGTGGAAGATGATGCATTCTTCCTCCAGGAGTCAGGTGGCTTGGATTTGGCAATGGAGAAGGCCCAGGACTTGTATATCTTTGGCAGAGTGGGAGGGGGAGTTAAAGTGGTTGTCCACAGGATGGTACTTGTGTCCTGAAGATGTTCTCTGAAACGTTCTGCAAGTTGGCATCCTGTCTTCCCAATGACGAAGGCATCCAAGCTCTCCATTTCTTCCTCTCCCCCTGATCAACCAGTCCCCCTCCACCAACATATTCATTCTATTGATGGAACTGGTCCTCGCCCTCAACAACGTCTCCTTCAAATCCTCCCACTTCCTTCAGAACAAAGAGGTAGCCATGGGCACCCACATGGGCCTCAGCTATGCCTGCCTCTTCATTGGATACGTGGAACAGTCCATCTTCTGTACTTACACTGGCACCATCCTCCACCTTTTCCTCTGTTACATTGAAGACTGTATTGGCGCCACCTCAGTTCTCATGAGGAGGTTGAACAATTCATTAACTTCACTGCACCCACACCCACACAAACACCTCCCTCTTCTCCTCATCCAACACCCAAAATATCCTTCCACACCCAAGATGCTCATCTAGTGTGTCTGTTGCTCTCGATGTAGTCTCCTCTACACTGGGGAGACAGGACGCCAACTTGCAGATCGTTTCACAGAACATCTCTGGACACACGCACCAAACAACCCCATGGCCCTGTGGCTGACCACATAAACTCCCCCTCCCACTCTGCCAAGGACATGTAAGTCTTGGGCCCCCTCCACTCCAAATCCTAGCCACCCGATGCCTAGAGGAAGAATGCCTCATCTTCTGCCTTGGAACCCTCCAATCACATGACATCAACGTTGACTGCACCAGTTTCCTCATTGTCCCTCCTCCCACGACATCACAGATCCAACCCTCCAACTCGGCACCGCCTCTTGAACTGTCTTACCTGTCCATCTTCATTCCCACCTGTCTCCTTCATCCTCCCCTCCCCTCCAACCTATCATTATCATCCCCACCTGCATCCACCTATTGCTTTCCCAGCTTCCTTTCCCACAACCCACCCCCACCTTGCTATTTATCTCTCAGCCCCCTCCCCCTCCGCTAACATTTCTGATGAAGACCTTATGCCCAAAACATCGATTCTCCTGCTCCTCAGATGCTACCTGATCTGAGCATATAAGATCTGGATGGCTCTTGACAAATTATCTGTGGAAAGAATGATTACTTTTGTGAAAGACTTTAGACTTCAGGGCATTTGTTTTCCGGAATATTCTTAAATGTATAAACAGTTGTGATACAGGAGAATATTTTGCCCTGTTGTTTAAAATGGGTAAATATATTTTTTCTCAGAAATTTTCCTTTACGATATTGAAATGATTGACAAAATAATTCACATCAGCATATTGACTGAGAATTGATCAAATTTGTTTAATTTATTTTCACGATACACGTCCTGGAGTTTTGATATTCAGTGCAAAGATGGGAATATCAAAAAGCCAATAATAATCTCCTTTTGACTTGTTTCATGAATATTTTCTTCCTTTTTATATAGCATCTCTTGCCTTTTATCTGTTTGACTGGAGAGGAATGAGAAAATGTAGTTGTTATTACATTAAGTTTTTGAGGTGGTTGTATTCACAAACCTCCACAGGGGTTCTCTATGGTATTGTTTGACAATGATTTGTTCATGCCATTCAAAATCTGACCTTAATAGACTCTATTCAATTAATGATTCACCTTGCTATCCCTCAGACAATGTGGACCATTGCTTTTTATTTTCTAGTTTCATATGTTGGAAATGTTTTTTGGTCAGTTCAACATCATTAATTCCTCAGTTATAAGCATGTATCTTTTAGCAATTTATTTGAAGAACTGAGTCAATTGCTCTCTGAACTTAATTGGTTTGGCAGTTCTTCCAGATTTACTACAATTGAAATAGTCCAGTCAATAGGATTGCAGTTGCATTGCTTGATATCAGGACAATTAATATTTTTTCTATAGTATTTTGAAAAGGTGTTAACCTGTGAAAGAAATTTATTTGCACCCTTCTTGATTCTGTCTCTGTGAATCTTTATTATGAGATTTGCACCTGTATGAACATTTTCACATTGAAACGGTTCAAGTGCATTAGAATTTCAAAAAGCTTGCATTTCTAGGACACATTTTATGAGTTCAGGATATACTAAACAGCTTACAGCCAATGAAGGCCTTTTTCAAATGCAGTCATTCCTGCAATGTAGAAATACAGCAGCCAACCTGCGTACAACAATATGCCAGACACAATAATGTTGTAATCACAAAACAATCATAATAAGCAGAAGGGTCACAATGACTCCCACAAGGAGTGAGCTCAAGAGACAGCTGGGCCTTCATGATAACCCCAGCAAGTGCAGGAATTGAAGCCATGCTGTTGTCATCATCCTACTTCACAAATGAGCTGTCCACACAACTGAGTTAATGAACTCCCAAGTTGAACATTGGAGCAAACTGATGGCTGAATGGCCAACCTGCTCCCTTATGGTCTCATGAAAGACACTGGTTAAGGAGCCTTGGTGAGGTGCTGTAAAGCATCTTATAGACTGTGCACACAACATTCATTGTGCACCAGTGGAGAGACTAGTGAATGTTTAAGGTGTCATTGGCATGCCCTTCAAGCAGGTTACTTTTTCTTGGATGGTGTCAAGCATCTTGAGTGTTAAAACTGCTCTCATCCAAGCAATGAAGCATATTCTGTCACAGTCCTAACTTGTGGTGGACATGCTTTGTAGAGACAGGTGCGACATGCCACACAATGCAAGGCCACTTCCCTCTCGTGCAGCTACAGTATGTATGTGGCTGGAGTCAGTTCAGTCTCTGTTCAATAGCAAACCAGGGGACTTTGGGGTTGTTTTCTCTGGAGCCTGAGGGGTGACATTATCGAAGTCTATAAAATCATAAGGGTCATGGATAGGATAAATAGACATGGTCTTTTCCCTGGGGTGGGAGAGTCCAGAACTAGAGAGCATAGATTTAAGGTGAGAGAAAAAAATTAAAAGGGAACTGAGGAGCAATGTTTTCGTGCAGAGGGTGGTGCGTGTATTGAATAAGCTGCCAGAAGAAGTGGTGTAGACTTGTACAATTATAACTTTAAAAGGCACCTGGATAGGCATATGAATAGGAAAGATTTAGAGGGATATGGACCAAGCACTGGCAATGGGACTAGATTGATTTAGGATATCTGGTCAGCATGGACGAGTTGGACTGAAGGGTCTGTTTCTATGCTGTACATCTCTAAGACTCTATGGAAGATTTGATGACAGTAATGTCATTATTTGTTAATGGTTAGATTTTCTGTTGTTAGAGATGGTCATTGACTGACACTTTTGTGGTGTAAATATTAATTGTCATTTAAAAGCCTAATCTAAATACGGTCCAGATTTTGCTGCATGTTGATCCAGACTATTTCAAAACCTGAGGAGTGAGGAGAATAGTGCTAAGCATTATTCAATCATTAGTGTACACCCCACATGTCTGACATTGCCTTTTTTTTTAAATGCTTCTTAATCAACCTGTTTAGAGATACTATTACACGGCTCTGGGGCAGGTGAGTCTTGAACCCAGGCCTCCTTGATCAGAGGTATTTCTGCACATAAGATCCCTTTTTGGTGTTGTCTTGGAGTGAAGACCATAGATGAAGCAGTTGGAGATGTTTGGTCCCTTTCTTTGGGAACTTCTACAGTGTTATCCTGGGACTGAGGTGGTAAGCCTTCAACAACCATAACCATCTTCGTTTATGCTAGGTTTGTCTCCAACCAGTAGAGATGTTCCCATGATTCCTATTGGTTTCAATTTTGCTAGGGACCCTTGATGTCATTCTCAGTCAAATGCTGCCTTGATTGACAGCTGTTACAAGCAGTCACTCACACATCACCTCTGGAATTAGATTATTTTGTTCATGTACAGAAAAAAATTGTAATAAGCTCAAGGGCTAAGTGCCCTTGCTGGAACCCAACCTATACATCAATGAGCAGATTATTGCTGAGTAAATACTGATTGATATCACAATTCAAAATATCATCGTCATTTTACTGGTAATTCAGAATAGACTGTTGGTGCAGTAATTTAGTTTCATTTGATTTTCCCTGCTTGTTGTTGAAAGAATTTACCTGTGCAATTTTCCACATTTCTGGGTCGATGCCAGTATTGTAGTTGGATTGGAAGAGCTTGGCTAAGGTTTTGGTCCGCTTTGGCAATACAGCTGGAAACTAGTCAGACTTCTGCTATATTCTACAGTGCTCGTCTGATTCTTGGTATCAAACAAATTGTCTGAAGACTGGCATCTACAATGTTCAGGACTGCAGGAGGAAGTTGATATCAACTGTTCACTCAAAATTTGCCTGAAGATTGTTGAAAATGCTTCAACCTTGTCTTTTGCACTAATACTAAGAATGGGAATATTTTTACCATGTCCTCATCTTGCCCTTATTGGTCAGTATAGGAGTTGGGAATGTTGCAGCTGCACAGGACATTGGATCGGCCATTTTTGAATATAATGTTCAATTCTGGTCTCCCTGCTATAGCAAAGATGTTGTGAAACTTGAAAGGGTTCAGAAAAGATTTACAAGAATGTTGCCAGGGTTGGAGAATTTGAACTATAGGGAGAGAGTGAATAGAATGGTGCTGCATGCTGGTGCAGTGGTTAGCACTGCTACCTCCCAGTGCCAGGGTCCCAGGTTCAATCCCAGCCTTGGGTGACTGTCTGGAGTTTGCACATTCCCTCTGTGCCTGTGTGAGTTTCTTTCCACAATCTAAAGATATGAACAAAGAACATTACAGCACAGGAACAGACCCTGTCCAAGCCTGTGCCTATTTCCTCTCTCTAAATCTGCCACCTATTTTCTATGGATCTGTATCCCTTTGCTCCCTGCCCATTCATGTATCTGTCAAGTTCCATCTTAAATGAAGCTATCGTTCCCGCCCCTACTACCTCTGCTGGCAATGCATTCCAGGTATCTATCATCTTCTGCGTGAAGAACTTTCCACATCTATCTCCCCTAAACTTTTCCCTTCTCACTTTGAACTTGTGACCCCTAGTAATTGAGTCCTCCACTCTGGGAAAAAGTTTCTTGCTATCCACCCTGTCTAAACCTCTCATGATTTTGTAGACCTCAATCAGGTCTACAATGAAAATAATCCTAATCTACTCAACTTCTGCTCATAGCTAGCACCCTCCATGTCAGGCAACATCCTGGCAAACCTCCTCTGCACCCTCTCCAAAGCATTCACATCCTTTTGGTAATGTGGCGCAGACTCCCGAGATAAGATTTTTAAATGGTTTGCTTACCTTCCCAGCAGCCCCCGGCCCTCGTTCTCTCCGCCCTCACTGCACTTAAAAGCAGGTTAGGTGAATTGGCTGTGCTAAATTGCCCATGGTGTTCAGAGATGTGTAGGCTTGGCATATTATTTAGGGGGAATGCATCTGACTGGGTTACTCTTCGGAAGTTTGGTGTGAACTTGTTGGACTGAAGGGCCTGTTTCCACACTGTAGAGATTCTACGATTCTATTTTCCATGGAGCGTTGAAGGCTGAGGGTGACCCGATAAAAGTTTATAATATCATGGTTAAGGTGAAGAGCCAAGGTCTTTTCCCCAGTGTAGGGAAGTCCAAAATTAGAGGATATAGGTTTAAGGTGAGGGGTGAAAGATTTAAAAGGGACCTCAGGGTTAACTACTTCATGTAGAGGGTGGTACATATATGGGTCAAGTGCTGGAAAATGGGACTAGATTAATTTAGGATATCTGGTTGGCATGGACGAGTATGATCGCTGGGTCTATTTCCGTGCTGTACATCTCCAAGATTCTGTGACTGTATCTGGTTAGTTGGGGAATTGTCTGTCACCATGCATGACTGCATGTGGCAGATGTGGCAGGACCACAGAGATTATTGCACAATTATTGCACAATTTATTGTGCAATTGAGTAACTCTGTTTATGCACGTTGTTTCAGCTGTTTAGCAGGAAAATCCTGTGTTATAGCTTCACCAGATTAGCGCTTCATTTTTAAGCATGCCTGGTGCTGCTTCTGATATGCTGTCCTTCATTCTATATTGAACCAAATTTGTTTCCTTAGCAAAATACACAGAAAGTACTGGAGAAGCTCAACAGGTCAAGCAACATCTGTGGAGAGAGAAAGAGTCAATGTTTTGAATCCAGTATTGTTTTTCTTTGGAATGGAAGGGAGAAGAGAGAGATTTTCTAGCTCATTTCAATTTCAAAGAAGAATCAGACTGGACTTGAAATGTTAACTCCGTTTCTCTCTCTGTAGATGTTGTCAGTCCTGCCGAGTATGTTCTGTTTTTATTTCATATCTCTAGCTTATGCAAAATTTTGGTTTTGATTGCCATCAAGCAGGGAATCAATGGTAGAGGAGGGATATGAGGTTTCAGGTCATGTGAGAATAAAATTCTGCTCATGTTGATAGCTGCAGCAGTGATTGGGTAACATAATTTGAGCTGCTATATCAGTTCTGAACCCAGTCCATTGAGTGCAATGGTAGAGCTGAACAACATAATGAATGGTATCGTAGGACTTTGACTCCACAAAGACTGCACCATGGTGAATCTTATGAATACTATCATGAGGAGAGGCATCCATGACAGATTGGTGAGGATGAGGTAAAGTAGATATTTCCCTCTTGTTAGTTCTCTCAACACACCAGCAAGACAGTCAGCAGGAGGCCTCCTTTACACTGTTTGATCTGCTGTCTTGAAACTTCATGGGGTCCAGAGTCATTATTCAGTAGTCCCTTGGCTAGATCCACATGACTGACCACCATCTCTGCTGGTCCTGAACTTCAAATAGAACAAGACCTCACCAAGAGTAGTCTGGAACATGGTCTGCTAAGTATTGTTCAATAAGTGTGATAGTGTCTGGCTGTTGTTCATCTAGTCTTTTGAACAGCTATTCCAAGTTTGGCTGAAGTCCCCATATGTTTATGAGGAGGACTTTGCAGTTTGAGTGGACAAGATGCACCTTTACTCATTTCAACTGCTGAGGTAATTGACAGTTGATTTGTCTCATTTTATTATTATTCAACTTTTGTGTAGTGATTTGGTACAACTGTGTAGTTTGTTCAAAGCAGTTAAGAGTCAACCACATTGCTATGGTACAGGTGTCTCATATATGATAGACTTGGCAAGGACTACAGATCTCCATGCTGAAGGACTTTAAGGAATCAGATATGTTTTTATGATAATCTATTGGTTTCATTAACTTTATTAAAGATACTAGCATTGTATCCCAGGTTTGTGATTTGAGTTTAAATTCCCCCAGCAGTCAGAGTGGGATTTGTACTTGTATCTCCAAAGCATTACTCCAGGCCTCTGGCTTACTCATACAGTAACTTTATGACTATGTAACCATTTACTTTTCTCTTCCCATTAGTTTCATATAAAATGAAGTGATGGTTTTATTAGAAGGTTGTATGGGAAAGAACATTTTGGAGTGATGCCAATGCATCTCACAGTAGTGGGTCTATGTGGGCAGCTGCCAACATTAAGGTATTGTAATAGTGGAATTACAGTATACACAATCCTTCTGACAGTTTTGAATTAACTTTTAGAGGTTGCAGATTTAAAGGAAAGTGAATGTGACTCAGTGGAAAAAAATTTATGAAGAAACCTTTTCGATCCTGAATAGCAAATCTCAAGATGCACAATGGAACAATATCTTTGCATCAATCAATCAAATTTTTGTAGTGCCTAATTAGGCAAACATGTGAATAGATAGATCTCACCTGTCTAAAACTAATGCGACAAAACATACAATAGAAAATAAATAATAAGTGATGCCCTAAATTTCAGGATGAGAAGTAACAACAAGTATCAACAATATCACACATTGCTACACCATGTGCATATCTTGCTTGAATTTACAGCTTTCTGCTCCACAGCCACAAATTGCAATTAATGATTGAGTTCCCAGAGGTAGACATTATTTAGTTTACTGCAAATATGATGCATCATCTTTTCGGAAATAGCATTATAATATAATTTGATTAGCAGTGTGTGTATCAGCATTTATATATGCATCTTAAAGGTAGAAATTTAATTTAATACTTGTTGAAGATGAAGCACTTTTATCTCATTCGTTTAGTTGTTTAGCACTTTAAATCCAGTGATAATACACAATGACAGAATTTTCCCATCCCTGCCTACCTGATTTTGGGCAGATGTTGGACAGTCAGATTTGTGATGCATAACCAATGAGCCAAGTTCCTGACACCTTCTACTACTTCCTCAGTTTTTCACCATAAGTGGCTACAGATGTTAAATATCAGTAGTTTAGTAGGAATAATGGTGTAATGATGAAAATATTTCATTTGAGGAATTTTCAGCACCAAATCTTCACACGGAGTGGTATGTACGTTCTTGCTTTCTTGAATAGACCTGTTTTACTAAGTTAGCACAGGGAAACCTTAAAACTTAAAGAGCTACCAAGTATAGCACAACTAATTGCACTAGATACCTATGTCAGATACCTATTTATTGAATATAGCTCCACCTTCAAAACCATAATTCCAACCAAAGTCATCTCCAAACTCAAAGATAGGATTCTGTTCCCACCTGTGCAACTGGATCCTTGATTTCCTAGCCTGCATTCTGCAAGCAGTAAGGATAAATGACAACACCACCTCCACGATAATCTTTAGCACCAGAGCCCTGCAAGATTGGGTACTCAGCCCTTTTTTATGCTCCTTTTACACTTAGGACCTTGTCACCAAATTCTGCTCAAACTCCATTTATCAAATTTGCTGATGACACCACTCTAGTGAGTTGGATCTCAAACAACAAGGAGACAGAGTACAGGAAAGACATAGAAAACTTAGTGACATAGTGTAAAGACAACAATCTCTCCTTCAATGTCAGCAAAACAAAAGAGCTAATCATTGACTTCAGCAAGCAGAGTGGAAAACATGCCCCTGTCAGTATCAATGGTGCTGAGGTGGAGATGGTGAAGAGCTTCAAGTTCCTGGAGAAAATGGCTTTGGTAGGAGTGCATGTACGTTTATGAGAATGATACCTGGACTTCAGGGGTTAAGTTATGAGGAGACATTATACACATTAGATCTGCTTTCTCTAAAATTTAGAAAGTTAAGGGGTGATCTATTGAAGTGTTCAGAATATTGACAGGGAAAGATAGGATAGAAAGAAAGAGGGAAAGGTCTCAGTTTGTGTTCTGCAATATGGTTAGCAAGGTGACCACTATGATTGAATAAATGAGTGTTCGTGTGTTGGTGAGTCTGTGTGGTTTGCGTGTGTGTGTATGTGTTGCAGCATCATTAAGTGTGTGAATATGAAGTAAAGCGTATGAATTTTGAGTCAGTATTGATTGATAGAAATTGTTGATAGGTCAGTAATGGGAATGCAGATTTGAATATTGGGTCAGCTGGTAGTGCAGTTGGTACGCTTAGCTAATTAAAAATAAGATCAGAGACCTTGGCAACTCATTTCAGATTATTTAAAATCTACCAGAATTGTAGCAATGTTGACTTAATAACATTCCTGAAATTGACTTCTGCTACTTTTTTAAACTGCTTCCTAAACGTGACTGACAGTCGTCCTGTCGCAATGCAGATACACAATGACCCAGAAATTTTGAACAGGGTGGGAAAACACAATTTCCTCAATTCGAGACTCATAAACCCTTACAGCACAGAAGGGGCCATTTGGCCCAGCATTGTCATGCCAGTCAACAAAGGTCTGCCTGTAACAATAACATTTTCCAACTCTTGGCCATTAGTCTTGGTGGCTACAGTGATACAACTGAATATCGAAATACTGTTTAGATGTTTCAATAGCTTCTGACTCAACTGACTTTTCAGGTAGTGTGTTCCAGACTCTTATCACCCTTTAGATGGAAAAATAATTCTCCTCAACTCCTCTCTTAGTCCCCCACCTTTTCCTCGAAGTGGATGCTTCCTGGTTTGGCCCTTCTACTAGTTGATCAAGTATCCATCCTATCTGTGCCATGTCTATGTTTAAATGCCTCCCAATGAAGCCCTCTAAACCTTCCCTGCTCCAAGGAAAAAAACCATAGCTGAAACAATTTGTCTCATAACTCAGATCCTACAACCTAGGCAGCATCCTGTTAAATCTCCTCTACACCCTCTCACAGATGTCAGAGGTAGTTTCTTTACTCAGAGAGTAGTAGAAGGGGCATGGAACACCCTGCCTGCAACAAAAGTAGACTCACTAAATTTAAGGGCATTTAAATGGTCACTGGATAAACATATGGTTGAAAGTGGAATAGCGTGGTTTAGATGAGTAATTCAGATCGGTTCCACAGGTCGGTGCAACATTGAGGCGGAAGGGCCTGTACTGCGCTGTAATGTTCTAGTTCTATATTCTATGTCTTCAGGCTCATGCTCTTACTATGGATTTCCTAATCCTTCACTACCTCTTGTCACTTTTTAGTTCTCCTTCATTTGAGTCATGCGCATTCCACATGATCATAATTGAAATGTTGAGCTGTCCGTGGAAAGTCTCAAACAGCAAACCTCACTTCAGCTGAATATATCAATGATCACATCCATATCAGAAAGTCTCCTGTCTCCTCTCATGTATAGATTTGCAGGTAAATGAAAATGCACTGAAATTCCAGTTTGATAGCTATTAGAATGGAAACATGTCAACTGAACTCTGTGGGCAGATCATTCTCCTGTGTCTCTTCATGGAAGAATTCTCATACTTGATGTTGCAGAATTCTTTGAAGATGGAGGGAGACTAACTGTTCAGGCCGTAACTGTTGCTGTGACAATCTTTGCCTGCTGTTGCTGCACAGATAGCTGCAAGGTTCATGTGCTGGAAAAATGTCCTAAAATGTACCTCTCTACAAGGTAGTTCAAATTGACAGCATTTCCTCTTCAATGCTTTTATTCTGTAAGAGGTAAAGGAACAATATGTAATCAATGTATTCAGAAATACTGTGTAGGAATGGAATATAGTTTCTTTTGCTGAGGAAAATGATAGTGATTATGTGTCTCAAGTTTAAATTGATGTAACTTGCGTTATTATGTTATACACATCAGGTGAAAATAAAGAAGCAGAGATAACATGAATAAGATGAATAAAAATAATTGTTATATTTTTCCAAAAAGGTTTTGTTCCATAATTTATCTTAAAGTCAGTCAGAAATCAATACAAATCACTTGCATAAGTCCGTCATGTCAGAAAAAGGAAATCTATTAGTTTTAATACTAGAGAATCCAGTACACTCTCCAACTTATGATTTGAAGAATTGTAATGCTCATGAATTTTCTTTTGTTAGAATATAAAAAGACGAAGTAATTGTTGCATTAAGACTTTCAATCTATACTTAGAGGCCTCCAAATACTGGAAACAAAATAATTTGGTTTTAAGTGTAATATTCATACTACAGATGGAGAGTGTTCTGTCCAAAATACAATACTACCTGAGTGTCAAAACATAAAAGATCCATAAGTTCAAAGATGATTGTTGCATCTCCATGAAGACTAATGATTTTTATGAAGAGATCCAATAGAAATAACTGAACAACATGATTTCTCTTTTTAAAATATTTATTGTAACAAACTCAAATCAAAATAATTCAAATATATTGGCTGTCCTTCAAGTCAAAGGAGATTGCTTAGCAGATGGTAGACAAGTGCTCCATACAGTTCTGGCAAGATAGAAAACTTTACCACTTGTACTGACTTTCATGAGGATGTTGAAAGTTTTTGCTGGTGATGGTTTTTGGTGACATCATGAATGCACCTTCCCTGACCAAGTTATCCTGGAGGGGAACCTGAACCCAGAGCTTCTTGCTCAGTGTCAGTGACACCACCAACTATGGGTCTGAGGGCATTTTTGTTGACTCTCTGTATCTGTAAAAGTGATCTAGCTCTCATAATATATTATTGTCAAACATCATAAACCATCCATTTTATTTTTAACTTATGTTAACTCTGGATTCAGTTTTGATGAAGAGTCACTGGATTTGAAAAATAAATTCTGCTTTCTTCCCTTAGATATTGCCAGACCTGCTGAGTTTTAGCAGCGATTTCTGTTTTTGTTGATGCTGCCTACCTACCTTGAGTGTATCCAAATGCCCTGCTATAATGTCTTTAATAGTAGCTCTGTCCTGCTTTTTTTCCTCTTTCCAAAGGGCTATTTTCCAATCAAAAGGAACCTTCCCCAAATCTATTGAGTTTTTGAGAAACCACTGCATTACCTATCTCATTGCTACTTCTTTTAAGACCATAGGATGAAATCTATCAGCAACTGAGGACTTATCAAATTGCAGTTCCAATAATTTATTCAGTACTACTTCCCTGGCAATAGCATTTTACTCAAGTTCCTCCTTGTTTAATACCTGATTTGTAGCTTTTATTTTTGGATGCAGCTTGCATCCTCTCTAGTGAAGACAATGCAAAATATCTGTTCATTTGGCAGCCATCTCTTCAGCCTTTATTACTAATGCCCCCAACTAATTTTCTATTGGACCAACAATAAGTTTGTTAACTCTTTTTTTCCTTTTTAATCAGCTGAAGAAGTTTGTCCCATCTGTTTTTTTTTATGTTTTTGACAAACATTTTTTCTCTCTCTCTCTAATCTTACCTTTCTTGTTAATCATTTAGTAATTCATCACATTAGTTTTTATATTTTATCTAGTCCTCTGACCTGCTACTGACCTTTGCAGAAATATGTTTTTTTCTTTGAGTATAATACTATCCTTGACGTTTTCAATTAACCACAGATGACAGGTCTGTGCCTTTTTTCTCTTTGTTAGGTGATATCTATTCTGCACTTTTTGGGATATCCCCTTAAATGTTTGCCACTGCATCTCTATTGATTTATCCCTTAACCAAATTTTTTGCTAGCTCTGTTTCCATGCCCTCATAGTTGCCTTTATTTAAATTCAAAATTGCAGACTTGGACCCATACTTCTCTCCCTTAAACTATATATAAAATTCAATCATGTTATGGTCACTGTAACCAAGGATGCTTTCTCTATGAGGTCAGTAATTAATCTTACCTCAGTAGGCAAAATCAGCTCCCTCATCTAGGAAACTGTCCTGAAAATGTACAATAAATTCCAAATCTAGATGACTTTATCCGATCTGACGTTTCAGTCCAAATGTAGTCTAATTCTCCCATGATAATTGCTATACCTTTTTGATGAGCTCCACTGTCTCTTTCTTGATACCCTGTGCTCACAGTGTGACACATTTGAATGTGCTAGAAACTGCATACATTAATACACAGGGTCCTGTTTTAAGTAGGCAAAAGGAACTTGCACTTTGTTCATCTTTTCATGGAAACGAGTCTTGGAGACTGCTAGTCTCTACTGCATTCCCATGGCAACAACCTGACCAATCAGACTCTATCTATCTAATCTCAGAATTAAGATCTATAGTGAACTGTTCTTGTTACACCTCCATGCCACTGATGGTTCAACCAACAGCATCCTGACATGCTGTTTGTAAAAATATGATCCTTTGTATAAAATGTAGTTGTCCAAAATGATCATTTTCTCCAAATCTCGCACACTTAGCTCTGATAAGTGCAAGATGAAAAGTTCCAACTTCTTGTCTCATTTTAGCAATGCCTAGAGGTGGTAAATATGGATCTCAAAAGATCAGCATAGTTAATACTGAGGAGTGCAATAAGCACCACCCACCACAATAATATCACATGGATTTGTAACTTGTAACTTGTTGCTAGCCTTCAATAAACTACATCTTGTTAATAACAAAGATTCTTCCAGTTAGACCAGCAAGTATTTCTTTCTCTCTAATAAATAAGCAGCACCATCATCATCAGCAAGAGCTCATACAACACAATGAGCTAGCATGCCCAGACACCAAGAGGCAGAAGGTATGTCCAGAAATACTTAGTAAATATTTGTACCAGTGTTTATTGGGAAGATGATTCTGAGAAAATAACAACATAAGTGGGGGTTACATAGGTAATGAGTGGGATGGAAGTTAATTGGCAGGATGTACTGCAAAGGCTGTTTACAGTACAGAATTCACATGCTCTGAATAGCTTAACTTAAACCGTAAAGGTGGAGGTGGTCATGGAAAGGGGTAAAGAATTGTGAGGCCTTTTTGTTCCAAACAATGAATAATGATCTTTAATTCTGCCCAGGATGGTGGTGGCAGAAATGATTTCAAAAGGAAATATGAAAACTTTTGGGAAATAGCTTGCAAGGTTCAAGATAGAACAATGGAAACAGACTGGCTGCATTGGTCAACAGAGAGGAAGCATGAATTTGAAGAGTTAAATATCCTCCTTCTGCACTGTGTGTCTCTATTTATTTGATTTCCTTTATTCTGAAGATAATTAAGTCAAAAGTTTGTTTGATACCTAGGACAGTGTGTTTGAAGTGTTTAAATTATGTAGATTGACAGATTGTTGAAAAGATGATTGTAATCTCCTTGATGAGTACACAAAAATTACTTGAAAATTATAGCTGCTGTACCAACAAAGACATCAAGTATTCTGTCATTCAATCTGGTGTGCTGAACGCAGCCTGACAGAGAGAAATCTTGTTACCACTAGCAGCTACAAAGCCTATACAGCATCCTACAGCAAAAATAGGAGATGAGAAAATGCTGCTATTTAAAACAGTATAAAACTTCAACTGCTCCCAAATCTCACGCAAAAAATAAACACTGAAACAAAAGCAGAATACTATGGATTCTGCAAATTGGAAATAAAAATAGAAAATGCTCAGCAGGTCAGGAAGTATCCGTGGTGAGAGAAATTGAACCAATATTTTAGATCAGCAGTAGTTCATTCAAGAAGGCTTCAGTTGGAAATGTCCTGCTTTCCTGAATTAACAACCATATTCACCATCTGTCTTACTTTTTCTATCCATTGAACAAACGGCGCCCTCTCAAAGACTGTGCTAAGTTTAAAAATGGTCTAAATTACATAAGGAGAAGGGCAAAGCTGACTCCAGTCAATGATGAAAGTCGTTGAGCAAAGACAACTGAAGAACAATGGCAGATGTTTAAGAAAATACTGAATGAGTCACAACAAAGAGTATTAAATGGCATAGCTGTCCTAATTGGCTGAATAGCCTTCTTCTGCTTCTGTATCCTGTGATCTTATTAATATTCATGCCAGATAACATTGCAGCAGTAGTTACTGCAGGAACATGCTCTGCAAACTAATGTCAGTGAATTTGCAGGCCAGCACACATTCCAAATCACTAATTGTTGCACCTTAGTGTCTAGCCTACCTTAAAATGCTGCAGTGCTTCTGCAAGGTGCTACTACATGAAAGCTGTGGGATGATTGTTGCCCCATCAGGAATCCCTAAGATGCTTGTGATCATGACCCTGGCCATGCTACAGATGAGTTGAAGAAGTTGCAGGAGTCCAGACTTACAGGCTGGAATTTAATGGCCTTGCCCCGAGCCTAATCCACTTGGAACAGGGCGGTAGACAGTTCTTTGGGGAATGGAGTTTTAATTGAGTGGGAAGGCCAGGTGTGGAAAGCCTGTCATCATCATACTTTTCCTGGTTGAATCATAGATTGAGAGTTTAAAGGTCAACCTTCTGCACCTAGGTAGGTCCATAAGTTGTCTATTAGGGCAATTAAATACCTCATCCTGCCATTACTAGTATTTTATATGTCACAGTGTGTGCCTCTGGGTTCAGGTAGAGGGGGCTTTCCAGTCCTTGTACTATGTTGACATATGATATGCTCACTGGAAGATTCTTCCCACACTCCACACTTACAATTCTACTCACTGGGGCTTGCCTGACTGGCCATTGGGAGGATGCCCAACATATCTTTCTTTTGGGTTTCCAGTACTGCTCCTAGTGCTGGGCATCCTGCTGTTCCAGCGATGGTGTGTCACTGCTACTTGATTGGGAGCTCCTACCGGTGATATCTTTACCGCTAACGCTTAGAAGCTGTGATGGAAGTTAGCTGAGTATCTGGTTGGAATTTACTCCTTGTGGGGCTTCCAGAATTGGCCATGGCAGGATTTCTACTGTCTTTCTAAATGGTTGGATGGAGCCACTGTTTTGGTCATTAAGTTCAGTTCAGGGATACCCTGTGAATGGGCACTTTGTGCCATTTCATTGCATAAAACGTCTCAATGATATGACTTGATTTTAATTGTACATATTGTCTTCAAAGGAGAGTAATCAGAATTAGTAAATACAGATAACAACATCTAAATCATAAAAGCAAATTGAAAAAAGCAGATATTTCACAAAACTTCAAAAGCACAATAATTTTTATAAGTTGTCATTTCAGTCCACTTATTGAATTAAATTTTATATGGACTGCACTCTTTAGATTGTTGTCAGTTTCTTAAAATGATTGATTAAAGCATATTTAGACTTTCTGCTATAGAGACCATAATAAATCAATTACATTTTACTGAGGCACAACAGTTAGAATTAAATTTGGTCCTTTATTTAAGAAGTATTTTATCTTGTCATTTGACGTCTGAGGCATATTTACTGCTGATTGTTCTTTATCCAGTAGCTGCTTTAAATTCCATCTAACCCCATGAGCTGGTCTACAATATAATATGAGATGTCAAGTGTAACCAGCACCTTCCACTTGAAAAGACTAATTTAGAAGCCAGGCTGTTTCTTTAATCTAAATGTGGTTGAACAAAAGACTGTTTAATTTCAGCTTTGTTGTATTTGTCAACAGTACTCACAAAGCTTAAGTATATTCAAAGATTTATTCATTTAGTTTGTCCTTTTTTGCTCTGTAATGATAGTTTTCAAATTATTGTATCATATGAGTATGAAGGTAAAATATCAATTCTTGAGGTGGAATTGTTTTGGCAAGTAGTTGAGAGATATTTGTCACAATGAACCTCTTAAAATATTGTGCTAAAATTCTTACGTCAGAGCTCATAACATCTCATCACATGATTTGAAACTCCAGACTCTGAGTTTATATTATTTTGCATACTGAGCTTTATTGCAAATTCGTAAACCAAACTCTAAACCTTAATCCTCAGAACCCAAGGTATGTTCATTGGTTGGCTTTGAATCAGACAACTTATGCACCAGGAAGACTTCAAAAGATTTTTGTTTTGAGATCTATGATACAGTCACATAGGAGAAATTGCGAAAAAATGCTAATCTTGCTAATACCTGAACATGAATTTCCACAGGCAAAACCACTTTGTTGTGAAGATCATTGAAAGGTGAAAAATAAATATTTTTGCATTCTGAAGGCACATTGAAAACATTAGAAATGTTTTAGCGGTAAGGCTGCAGGCAGGGTATCAATATGGTATTACAACTTGATGAGATTTAAAAAGAAAGCCTGTTTTCATTTATTTAAAATTACACTGCATAGGTTTAAAGTAGAAGATTTATATGCCATTCCTTTTTATTACATTGGATATATTAGCAAAGTTAGAAATTGAAAGGAAGAATGCCCAGTCACTAAGGTATATTTATGCTTTTGAGCTACAGTACCCTATAATTATCAAATCCAATAGCACATAGCAACAGGGAGGCTATTCAGTCATTGTGTCAGTACTAGTGTCAGCTCTTTTAGTTGGCATCATCAGAATAGATTTTCCTAATCCCATATTCCCAAAGAAATATGCAAATGTGAAACTTTTAGGAGCTTGTTATATTTTCATAATAATTTGTAAATCAAATCCATTATTTTGGAAACGGTAAATTATTAAAATATATAACAACCATTAATGTTTGATATCTCAAAATGGTATCATATCCTACTTTGCATTTATGAGCTATCAAATTAGCAATTTCAGCAAAAGCAATTTCAGTACTTTCTCAAAATTCCTTTTAATAAGCTTATTCATAAAGTTCTTTCTCAAGCCATAATTTGTTGGAACAATCAAAGTTAATATTTTAATATCCTGTTCCATAGACTCTAATCTAAATATACTCCCTTCTCAATCCTCACACAGCTATTATGGGTTTGAAATCTTTTAAATTACTCTCTTGCAATGCCATTTACTGATTAGTTTCTATTTTAACAGTAATCTGTTTTTATAACCCCAGTTGATGGTACTACTGGACAAGTGAGATCTCAAAAATGAATCATGGCTTGATAGATCATAAATTTAGTTTTTGCAGTTGGTTAATATGGTGATTAGTCACAAAAACACATGAGCTGCAGATGTTCTATAACAGAACATAAGTTTATTACATAAAAACAGAAAAATATCAAACAATAACTATTTATATATAAATGGCAGAAAGAAAGATCTTGATACAAACATCAGAACAAAGGTTCAAACTATCTCCTGACATGATCTATTATAGAAACTCAATTCCATGGAAATATCACCCTCCAGTTTTTAAATCTTTCCTTAATTTTTTTTGTTCATGGAAGATGGGCATTACTGTCTATGCCAGTATTTCTTACCAATTTTCTTACCAATTCCACGATTCAGATGGTCCAAACTTACATAGTTCTAACAGCTTGGACACTTCATAGACTAGAAACTACTCCTGCTGAGATCAGTGGTTTCCCTGAACTAAACCTATAAAACACCTACCAGGAGGAACTATTCTACCTCTGAATTAAACTCTAGACTCTTCTGAGCTAGAGTAATAGCCATAGAATCATAGAGATGTCCAGCACGGAAACAGACCCTTTGGTCCAACTCATCCATGCCGAACAGATAGGCTAAATTAATCTAGTCCCATTTGTCTGCACTTGGCCCATATCCCTCCAAACCTTTCCTATTCATATACCCATCCAGATGCCTTTTAAATGTTGTAATTGTACCAGCCTCCATCACTTCCTCTGGTTGCTCATTCCATACACGCACTCTAAACCTATGCCCTCTAGTTCTGGACTCCCCCAAAACAGGGAAAAGTTTTTTCCATTTACCCTATCCATGCTCCTTATGATTTTATAAACCTCTACAAGGTCACCCCTCAGCCTCCAATATTCCAGGGAAAACAGCCTCAGCTTATTCAACCTCGCCCTATAGATCAAACCCTCCAACCCTGGCAACATCCTTATAAAGCTTTTCTGAACTCTTTCAAGTTTCACAATATTCTTCCTATAAGAGGGAGACCAGAATTGCATACAATATTCCAAAAATGGCCTATTACCATTTTGATCGTCTGTTCTGAAATCAAATTAGGAGGAGAAAGTGAGGTCTGCAGATGCTGGAGATCAAAGTTGAAACTTTATTGCTGGAACAGCACAGCAGGTCAGGCAGCATCCAGGGAACAGGAGATTCGACGTTTCGGGCACAGGCCCTTCTTCAGGAATGAGCAGAGAGTGTTCAGCAGGAGAAGATAAAAGGTAGGGAGGAGGGACTTGGAGGAGGGGAGTTGGAAATGTCTTCTTCTTGACCTCTCCGCCTCCATCCTACTCCCACCTATCACCCTCACCTTGACCTCTTTCCACCTATCACATTTCCAACGCCCCTCCTCCAAGTCCCTCCTCCCTACCTTTTATCTTCTCCTGCTGAACACTCTCTGCTCATTCCTGAAGAAGGGCCTGTGCCCGAAACGTCGAATCTCCTGTTCCCTGGATGCTGCCTGACCTGCTGTGCTGTTCCAGCAATAAAGTTTCAACTGAAATCAAATTAACCTAATTACTTGAATGCATTTACTTTTCCTGTCATAAATCCAGCAGCATAAATATTTTACCTATTGAGACTACAGGGGTTTGCTAGGTAGTTGGCTAAAGTCATACATTCACAAACAGTTAGTCTCACTACCATGAACACACAGTAACAGCAAAGTGTGCCATCTGTAAAATGAATTGTAGAAATGCACCAAGGCTCCTTAAACAGCAACTTCCAAAGTCAAGACTATAACTGTCTAAAAGGAAAGAGGCAGCAGATACATGGGACAGGGGCCACCTGCAAGTTCTCCTCCAAGCCATTCAGCAACCTGATTGGAAATATATCATCATTCCTTCAGACTTACTGTGGCAAAATTGTGGAACACATGCCTATACCAAACGATATAGTGATTCAAGATGGCAGCTTACCACACCTTCTCCAAGGCAGTGAGGAATAGGCAATAAATGCAAGATGGCAAGGCCACATCCCATGAATGAATGAACAAAATGCCTTCTTAGAAATGATGTATTTAGGTCACTGTCCAAAGGACATCTGTTTCTTTTCTAAAAGAAAAAAAATCCAAATTCTAAATATAGTAATGATATAATACACTTGTTTCATCACACTATGCTGACTAGAAATGTTGGGAAGGTACATCAAAGCCAACGTCCGTTTGAGTGAAAATGCTATAGTAAACAAAATCTCAGCATTAATGACTTAATAAAAGAAAAGCCCTTTACTAAAGTTTTGACAAAGGTTTAGTTTATTTCAGTAACATTAAAATTGAATCAATTGATAAAAGTCACATCAGAAACTTTTATGGAACAGATCTGAGTGTGTGATTCCTCACACAGTTAAAAATCACACCACACCAGGTTATAGTCCAATAGGTTTATTTGGAAGTACTAGCTTTCGGAGCGCTGCTCCTTCTTCAGGTGCCAACGGGCTGATGAAGGAGCAGTGCTCAGAAAGCTAGTGCTTCCAAATAAACCTATTGGACTATAAACTGGTGGTGTGTGTTTTTAACTTTGTACACCCCAGTCCAACACTGGCACCTCTAAATCATTCCTCACACAATGTTTCTCAACCTCAGCTAGGAATTACAAGAAAAACCATTAGGTACAGTAATCTTGATTTACCACAGGAATAAGGGTAAATTGATAAATGATATCAATCTCAGGAACTTGCAGAACATAGGGCAGATTTAGCAAATGATTGGGACTAACTTGAATCTCTTAAAACAATTGGAAAGTATGAAAAACAACACAATAAAATTTGCAGCTCAGTGAGCTGGCCCATGAAGTGCGCTTATAACTGAAAATAGATTGAGATTTAGGATTAACACACAGACTTCAATCCATGTGGGAAATAATGCCTGAATCTCCTTTTAAAAGAGTTTTTAGATCACAAAACAATCTAACGATTTATATTAGGCTTAGAATTTCAAGGCTTTCCTATAGCACCATTCATATTACAACTTGTTTAAGATTATAGTGACTACTTGGCCAACACACCATAAATCAAATGGCATAAGTTCCCTAGTTTATTTCTGGGTCCAAGATATGATGAACAACAATTTAATTATTTTAGTTTACCAGTGTGTGGCTTATCTCCTCTAATTTACAATATTTCCTACCTTTCTCTAAATTAATTTCTTGAAACAAATGTCAGTTTACAAGTTGCATTAGTTAAACAGATTTTTGTGAAATTCCTGTGTCCAGCAGTGAGAAGACACATTGACCTTTTTATTTAAAATGACAGCTCCTTTTGAAATGTATGTCATGCAAGTGTCTCATATTAACAATCACCAACCGTGTCCAACTGGGAGACCTTTACAGGAAATATTCAAAAGTTGAATTCCAAGTGAGCAGATTGGACAAGATTTCTGAAGGATGTTTTGGTCGCAAAACAAAAGGAAGTACTCCTTGTTTCAGTGATTCAGCTGGGAGCTGAGGAGGAATCTTCCAAACCCACCTGGAAGTGGGCAATTTAATTGCGTGGAAGGCAAAAGAATGTAGTTTTCTAACAGTGGGCTATAGTTTTGGAATTTAGTTCTGAGGTCTTTCAGGTGGGTTGGTTTTCCTGACCTGGTGACACGGTGGCTCAGTGGTGAGCACTGCTGTCTCACAGCACCAGGATCCCAGGCTCGACTCCAGCCTCGGGCGACTGTCTATGTGGAGTTTGCGCATTCTCCCTGTTCTGTGCGGGTTTCCTCCGGGTGCTCCGGTTTCTTCCTACAGTGCAAAGATGTGCAGGTCAGGAGAATTCGCCATGCTAAATTGCCCATAGTGTTAGGTGCATTAGTCAGAGGGAAATGGGACTGGATAGGTTACTCTTCGGAGGGTTGGTATGGGCTTGTTGGGCCGAAGGGCCTGTTTCCACACTGTAGGGTATCTAATCTAGAAAACCGAAAGCATTCTGGATGCTGTAAATCAGAAATACAAACAGAAACTCTGAGGAATGGTCACTGGACCTGAAATATTAACTTTGATGTCTAGTCACAGATGATGCCAGACCTGCTGTGCTTTTCCGGCAACTTTTGCTCTTATTTTTGATATTTAGAAGCCTGTCATTCTCTCATCAGCATACCATGAATATCATTAACAGCCCCGCATACTCAATCTACCTTCACAGGAATGTGTAGGTGGCTGTTGGACAGATCTTCATTCAAGTAGCCTGACAAGAGTTCAAAGTATGGTTTGACTATGTCAAGCACTCAAATGAACAACATGCATCTCATTCCTGGTGTTTCGTTACCGATCAGTACTTCCATGTCAGTCAGGTCAAGGTGAAGGAGAAGAAGGAATGCCCAGTGCCAAAGGAACCAGAGACCAGGATCTTCAGAGCCATTGAACAATGGCCTTGCAAAAGTCATTGCGGCTACCTGCAGTGCAATAAAATGATGTGCCGGAAGCACCTTTGCATGATTAGGATGGCTATTACCGCCATCAGCACTATTTTTATGAAGCTGAAGACCACAGTGGCTTTAAACTTCCTCTCCCAGTGGTGTCTGGGGGGGGTGGGGGTGTGTGTGGGTCGTGTGGTTGTTTGGGGGGAATCTCCTAATAATCAGGACTCAAAGTGCATTTACGAGTTCACCACTACCCTTTCTAGGAAAGCAATAAAACTTGTGCAATTTACCATTGAACCAGAAGGGCAGGGTGCCCACATCATCAGATTAGCAATCATCTCTGGATTCCCTCACGTCCATGGGAACATTAGCTGCATAAATGTAGCGTTCAGAGCTCCCCGGATCCATCTAATCCAATTGCTGAACAGGCTGGGGTTTCACTCCCTCAAAGTCCAGAGACAGCAAAGTCCAGAGACAGCAAGGTTTTCTTCCCCTTCCCATGGAGCAGCCACAATGCACACTTCCATTCTGCACAGCTCCTGAGTTCACTGAATGTTCACACTCCCACTTTATCTTCAGGGCTGATTTCAGGATGGTGATAAGGGATACCCCCAGAAGGAATAGTTTACTGATCCCAGCACATAATCCTCAGCTCAGACAGGTGTGGAAAAATGCTGTCCATGAATCCACAATGACCATCATTGAACAGACAATGGTCTTGCAGATGTAATTTGATAGCCTGGACACTTCAGAAGGAGCACATCAGTGCTTGGTGGATAAGGTCTCCAGAATCGATATTGTTTTTTGCACATCCTAATTCAGTTGTTATGTTTGAAAAATATCATTCATTTGCCTTTCTTAAGTAATTTTTGAGTCTTTGTCTTGAATTAAGCAGTAGGGAATCAACACAAAATCATTGTTAAATGGATTGCTGATTGTGCAATATAACTTAAAGCAGTTTCTGCTTTAACCATTCTTATGATAGTAGTGTTCAATACTTGCAAACATATGGCTGTATAAGCCTGCAGCATAATTCAGTAAAATCATAGCTGATCCAATTACTCCACATTCCCACCCACCACCAATAACCTTCTGCCTCCTTGCTTATCAAGAATTTATCTTTACCTTAAAAATGTTAGCACTCATCCAAAAGTACACATTTTTCAAAGTGTTTTCTGGAATTTTCCTTTTAAATAGTCAATGTGAATTATGTCCTAAACCAATAAACCTGGATGTCAGCGAGGCAAAGCAATTCAATTAGTGCATTCACAGCTGAGATGGTCTGATCATGGAAGCATTGTGGGTTGATCGTTACATTTCTATTTATATCAATTTAATGCCCCCTTCATATAAATCTTTGAAATTAAACCTCGATTTTCTATTAACTTACATCTCAGATTATAATTTCTGATGGTTGGATGTGTTGTATGTGCACCTCACCTTTAAGAGACTTCACCTTTAAGATCTCCATGTTTGTGTATATACAATGCTGTGACTCTGCCTGACAGTTGGTCTGCAGTCGGTTTGCAATCGGCACGCTCATAAATCTTACAATAGCTTACTGATTCCATGTGCAGGATCAAGAGTGCTAGAGAGCAAGTACAATTAATCTGCCTGGTCACCATCGATGTTCTCCATTGCAGATACTGCTGAACTAACAACTGCAGGTTTGTTAGCAAGCTGTGACCTTGCACTAGTGGCAGTCTATGGAATCAGTCACAAATCAGCAGACCATTAAAGAAACACTTGCAGAACTAAAAGAAAAATGGAATGTTTCACTTTCTTCCCAGCACTCCGCTACAGAGAAACATTTCAGAGGAAGAACTGAAACTACCAGTGAGCATTAATCCAAACCTGGAACTCCCATCTTTGAGAGGATGAAGTCTTTGGAGGATACTTCTGCCAACTCAGAAAGATTGATGAACAGCTGAAAGAGAAAGAAAGGGAACAGGATGAAATACAAATCAGCAATGCAATGACAAGATTTCTGGTTCATTGGAAGATCTGGAACAATTTTGCAAACACACCTGGAAATACACAGTGCATAAAGCAACAAGCTGCATCTCAGTCATCATATGTTCCTTTCAGAAATAAATGCCAGCAAATAAATGATGCTCAAATGAAAGAAATCAAACATGACTTGGAGAAATTCAAACAACCACTGAAGCAGCAAATGGAACTGATCCAGGCTTCCAAGAAAACAAAGAGAAAGAAAAGGTTGTAGAGGCTGGACAGTTATTACAGCATGTTATGAAAGAGAACATATTCTTTACCAACAGCAAGCTATAGCTGTTCTCTTGGAAGTCTGGGTCATTTCCATTTGCTGTTTCAGTGATTGTTTAATAGAATTGGAAGTATCTGGGTGTAAAACAAGAAACTTTAAAATTAACTGGAAACTCTTTAGGAGCAAAGCAGTAAATGCCAAGAATATCTGAACCACTTTGAGGAATGAGATCAATTGTTGGCTTAACTGGAGCAAAACCTGGCTGCAGTACTTCAGGATAAGTAAATTCTGGGACAGCAACTGCAGCCCATGAAAGAAAAATCTGACAACACAAATACGAATGACAGATAAAATCACTATCATTGTGGAATTAAACGGCACTATCATGAGATCTGAACATATCAGTAAATTAACTATACATTATAGAGGCTCCCTTGTATTGTAAATAGTTTAACTTTGGAAAGGAGGGGTTGTTGTACATGCATCTTGCCTTCAAGAAAGCTTATTTTTAAGGACTTCACATACCACGTGTATACAGTGTTGTGCCTCGCCTGTCAGTTTGTTCCCTGTATGCTTGCAAACTGACATACCATAGAAATCAATTGTTTTACTGTAATGTCTGCTTCATAACTTAAAACCTGTTTTAACTAAACTAACCAGTTTAGTTTAGAATTTATTAACCCAGATGAACAATTGGAAAATTATCATTAACATACAGTGTTATACCATTCACAGGTCATTTGAAATAAGAATGCTGCATATTCTGTTAGACAGAACTTGCAATGAAATGACCGCTTTATCCTTTGGAAATCTAAACAATATAGGCCTAGTTTCTTCAATCTGTCCTTGTAAGACAATCACACCTTCGTAAAGATTAGCCTGCTGAATAACAGAAATATAAGTTAAGGAATTCTGAAGCCTGTGAGTTCTTTCAATGGAGGCTAGAAGATTTTTTTTGCTTACTTTCCTGAATTTAAGTTTTGAAAATTATTATATCGATGAACTCAGATTGTTCCCCCATCAAATAATAATAAACCCATTTCTATTTTTTTTTCCGCTCTTTCTGACCCCTAAAATTTGTGGACCCCTCTGATAATATTCCCATTTTTAAAAAAGAGCAAACTGTTACGTTTTGTAGAAAGTCTGTCTTGTCTGTTTTGCTGACCATTAGAAATGGTAAATGAATTCTTTGCAGCTGTAGAAGAGTTTAATTGCTGAAGTTATAATATAGAGAGAGGATAGAGAAAATAATAATCAGGTAGTGTCAAAAGAGCTTGATGCATACCAGCATCTTACTCGATGCATTTTGTGACCAATAGACAACACAGGATAAGAGTGGCCTGTAGAAGTCAAAGATAGCATTCTTAGTTAAAATGCATAGTTACACTTTACATTATATGGAACTTAGTTAGAATCATCCCATATTAATTAAAAGAAAAACTTGTGGTGAATTTCTTTGCAAGGTGACCCAGAAATGACCATTGATCCTAGCTTTGGATTCTGACAAAATTAGACTGTTCTTTTAGATCTGACTTTCTATCTACCCAAGCCAAACATTCCACCCTTAGACATACATTCACAAAGCACACATATCTTAACGGGCATGTCTTGAGTATTCCTAGGAATCCACAGAAATTCTGCCCATAATGCCCTTGGTAAACCCATAATAGAACATCACCTGACATTTGTGTCCTGCTGAACATAATAGAAAGACTCTAAATCTCTAGACCAATTAACCGATTTTTTTGGGATGGTTATATGTCATCTACAATTTTACTTTTGATCAGAAAGGATCTTTGGCACTATAAAGAGTGTTGTTGCAGATTGGTCTGCCTTCAAGCATTGTTTCAGGATAATCACTTCTAAAGCAATTCTGCAAATGTGATAAAACTGTCATGAAAATAATCTATAAATTTTAGATGGTACTAGAATAGATACGTTTTTTACCCTGGTATACTAATATAAGTTGTGAGTCCTTTGGAATTTAATTGCCAGAGCACGTTCCCTCACATTAATTTTACTTTACAAAGCAAGTATATTTAGTTTTAAAAATAATAAAAACATCTCTTTATAAGAGCTAGAGGGGAGAAGCTAGAAAGAAAGGGCAGAAGTGAAATTGATTGAAAGAGAAGAGGCAGTGGGATCTCGTCATTATTTTAGGGGGAATGACTGGGATGTGAGTGGATGCCAGAGCACGTTCCCTCACATTAATTTTACTTTACAAAGCAAATATATTTAGTTTTAAAAATAATAAAAACATCTCTTTATAAGAGCTAGAGGGGAGAAGCTAGAAGGAAAGGGCAGAAGTGAAATTGATTGAAAGAGAAGAGGCAGTGGGTTCTCGTCATTATTTTAGGGGGAATGACTGGGATGTGAGTGGATGGAAAACTAATGAGAAGAGGAGTGACAGTGAGCAAAGTGGAGGAAAGGGTGCAGAGTTCAAAGCAGAATAGGTTGAGTTAATTATAAAGGTGAAGGTATCAGTGGAAACAGGAGTAGGAAGGAACAGGAGGAGAAAAGCAATGATAGTGAGAGGAGAAGCAACAGTGATTGAGAGAGAGCTGATAAAAGCAGTACTGACGCCCGCAATTATCTTGCAGCCATCAATCCAAAGGTTGTCTGCAGCAATTGGTGGTTCCTTTGGCCACTGAGTCAGATTACATCAGCCATCATATTCCAGCATAGAGGAAAAAAATGATTGAAAAGTAAGCATGAAGGCAAAAGAGTAGAGATGAAACAACAGAAGGAAAGAAAAATAAAAGGGAAACAGGAAGCAAAAGAGGAAAGACAGAGACAAAAGCTGCAGAGACAGGTAATAAAAATCCACGTCCACTGACACTCTATTCACCACCACAGGGGAGTGACGAATAAATCTTTAAATAACACTGTGAGGATGTTAGTATAGAAGTTCACCACGCATTCGAGTGCTAATGTTTACAGAACATAAATAGAAGGTAATAATTTCATTAAAATGTAACATACTCCATGGTTCAGAACATCATCACCTGAAACAGACTTACTTTGTCAGTAACATGTTAAAGTTCAGAAAAATAACTGATCTATCCTCAGAGTTATATTTTATGACTCCACTTCTCTGCCCAGTGCTTCCTCAGGCTATGCTCATGGTATGGAACCTTGGCTTTCTGCTTAGCTTTTAACTTAGCTGTCTTCCCCACGTTCAATCCATCATCATGACTGCCTCCATTCATCAGCAGAGTACTACATAACTGTAGTTCTGCCATTGTCTCATGGCTGCTGAAACACTACAGCACTTTCATCACAACATAGCTTGACCTCTTCAAAACTCCCTTTGCCAGCTTTCGAAATTTCAGTCGTCCATAAATGATAATTCAGACAGAGTATGGTCCCTGTCTTTAGCAACCTCAGCTGCATTTTGTGTCCACTCACTATCCACAACCAGATAAAGTACTTCAAGATGTACTATGAATGCTGTAAATACATCAGATTTTATGATTTATTTATTAAAGGAAAGTTGGTACAGCTTTTTGTTGTTTGGCTGTTGTTTATTCCTGAAAGGCTGGTGGCTAGTTTTAGATAGTATATAATTTTCTGAGGTTAATGTTGTGATTATAACAAGGTCAACCAGCTGGATCTCTCAGAAACGAGGTCCCTGACTGAGTCTGTTAATCTGATCCAATCAGGGAGCCCTGGCTGACTTATAAAAAAGCTGAGTGTCAGAGATACTGACATTGTGATGCCTGACACTGTATGAGGCAGTACTATAAACAAGAGATTGTGGAGATATCGCTGCTTATATGTAAGTAAAGGGTCATTCAGTGAAGGGGTACCAGTCTCTGCAGAGGTATTTCCATTAGCTTGTGGACTTAGATTGATGTAGGGATAATGTAAGGATGATGTAGAGATTGATGTAAGGAGGAGATCTGCTTGTGTTCCAAATTCCACATTCATATTAACCCTCAATGACCTTTGATTATTGTTGTGTGGATAAAGGGTTCAGGAGCACGGTGTTCATTGACCATTGGGGGAACATGCGGCAGAGATAGTAGTTCCATTGGAAGTGAAGCTGGCTGGCCAGCACAGCCATTCCACAATTTACAATGGATGCTAATGAGACAAATCACTAGGCACCCTCCCTGTTTTACCAGTTGAATATCTATGCTGTTAAGTTTCTAGAAGATGGAAAGAAAAATCAGAAGTGCAATGTGAATACGACGAGTTCCATTCCTACTAAGGTGGAAATTACCTCCTTGCCACTCAACAATGAGATTCACAGCTCACCATCTAAGGCATGAGGTAACTGGCAGATTGCTCACAATGTCAAAAATCCAATATTTTAACTTTTGCTCAATTAAGTCATCTCATTCATCATCATTCTTGTTACCTAAGTGAGGGCAAATTCCTGGCCTTAGGGAAAGAGTGAGATAGACAGAGAGAGAAAGAGAGAGAAAATGGATGAGAAAAGAAGGAGAGGAGGAGAAACGTTCAATATATAGTTCCCTCACTCACTTGGAGACCATGCTACAGAATGTTTTGACCCACAGAGAATTTTATTTCTTGCAGACATAAGGAAGAGTACAGTCTCTCAAGACCAATGGGTATGATTGAAGAGGCCAACACCAGGAATGAAGTTCCTCTTTGTTGGATATTTTTGCCTTAAGAGGTCCAGTGATCTCATGAGTGCAGGAAAGGTGATTAACAATCCACTTTCACATAGTCCTTCAACTCTATGCAGCCTGAAATGCTGCATAACACTTCCTGACCAACACACCTTGCAGCATCATTGAGGCACCTCCTCACCTCACCAATTGAACATCCAAGACAGATACTCACCATTCGCTTTTTAACAGATCATAACCATCTTTCACAGTCACGTGGCAAAATTGTTTTCAGTATATCCTTGATATAAAAGTTATTTTACATATACATAGATATCTGTCTCCTCTCCTCACAGGAGAAGTGAGTGCACCACTCCAGAGAGGCTCAGAGAACTGAGTAGGGGCTTGGCAATTATAGCCAAACTGCTTCTTTGGGCACAAACTTTAGAGATAAGTGGAGTGAAAGCATGACCATTAGTCATGGAGAGTCATGGATCTCCTGGATGCTGGGATTTAGTACCAGAAATCAAATGGCCACTTACTGCACAATCACTAATACTGATTAGTTGTCAGCATGAACTCAAATGTGAACAACTGAATAATAGTACTTTCTGAATCTTTCCTCGTGTATGTTCTAACTCATATCTTTTCTCTCTCCCAGGCTCATCTAATGTGACACAGGGAGGAGACCAATTGTATTCAGAAGAATGAGGGCAAGTCTTCTGGAAAGCTATGCAACTTGAACAGGATTAGGTAGATTAGATGCAGTAAGGATGTTCCTGATGGTGCCACAGTTCAAAACCAGAGATCATTGATCAAGGTTAGGGGGTAAACCTTTCAAAACCTAGTTATAGGAAGGATATTATGAAACTGGTTCAAAAGCGATTTACCAGGATGTTGCCAAATATGGAAGGTTTGAGTTATAAATAAAGGCTGGATAAGCTGGAACATTTGTCACTGGAGGGTGGGAGTTTGTGCAAAAAGGTAGATGGGTGAAGGGGATATTGGGTAGGATCGGAAAGGTTAGTCAGGTTGGAGGTGGGTGCTGGGTGGTTAGTGAAGATGGTAGTCAAGATGGATCAAGAGAAACAGACAGGTATGAGTGGTAGTTCCGTGGTCCGAAGTTAGTCAAGCTGAGATGAACAGTGAGGTAGCAGAGGCGGGAGTCAAGTTGGGTTGTGAGGGCTAATCAAGTCAATGCTGGAGGATAGTTTGGCTGAGTTCGCTGGTGTTAGTCAGATCCAATCATGAAGAGTATTCAAGTCAGGGGTTGGGCAGGGGAACTGTTGAGCCAGAAAGATAGTCAGGTGGTCAGTAGTGTAGTCAAGTGGAGTTGAGCTGGGTAGTCAAGGCATGGGATTGAGGGATTGGGGGGTAGTCGGGATGGGAAGTTAGTCAAATTGAATCAAGATGGTATTCAGATGCTTGAAGCTAGTTGGGTGTACAGGGCAGTCCTGTCTGGGTAGTGGTCAGATGATCAGTGCAATGCTTGGTAATAGCTTAGTCGGGAGGAAAGTAGGTAGAGACAGCAGGTTAGTCAGGTTAGGTTGAGGTTAGTCAAGGTGAGGAGAAAACCAGGGTGTCAGGCATTAGTAGGAGAGGTCAGCATCGGTTGGTGATCAATTATGTAATTACCCAGGAGAGAATCTGTATTAAACAAACAATAACAAAAACTGCTGGAGAAACTCAGCAAGGCTGCCAGCATCAGTGTGGAGAAAACAGAGTTAACATTTCAAGTCCAGTGCCCCTTCTTCAGAACTAGAAACAGCAAAGAAAAGGTGGGTATCTGCTGATGATAGAGAATTGTAGTTAATTGGGTGAAGGGGTGAATGTGTGAACAGATAAGTGATGACAGAGCACAGAGTGAGAGAAAGAAGATGAGGCACACAAAGGGATTGTTCATAATAAACCAAAGAATAAGAGAAGCTGGAGAGATGATAATGGGGATGATGAGTCATTGAAAACAGATTGGCTGTGCTGAAAGCAACCCATTTCCTGACAGAAGCTGGGCTTATGCTGGTAGGTAATAGACATGGAAAAAGATTTTCATGCTCTGAAATTGTTAAACTCCTGAATTGAGTCCTGAAGGCTGTAAGGTTCCACGTGGTGCTATTTGTCCAGTTTGCATTGAACTTTGTTGGAGCGCTGCATCAGGCCTGAGACAGAAACGTTGGCAATGGGAACTCAGTGATGTGTTTGCATTTGGAGGGACCTGGGTGATCTTTTCTCTGAATAATAGGAAGTTAATATGGAAGTACAGCAAGCAATTCAGAAAGAAAAATGGCATATTTACCTTTTGTTATGATAGCATTAGAGGACAGACTGGTACTTTTATGGGGATTTAATCTGCCCTCCCATGCAAATTAAAATCTGCTCATGGCTGAAAATGTGTTGCTGGAAAAGCGCAGCAGGTCAGGCAGCATCCAGGGAACAGGAGA
>NC_057721.1:27621910-27672793 GCF_004010195.1 Chiloscyllium plagiosum
TTTCCTCATTCCTGAAGAAGGGCTTATGCCCGAAACGTCGATTCTCCTGTTCCCTGGATGCTGCCTGACCTGCTGCGCTTTTCCAACAACACATTTTCAGCTCTGATCTCCAGCATCTGCAGTCCTCACTTTCTCCTCAAAATCTGCTCATGATTAGCCAAGGTATCTGATATGAAATGCGCAATGAGATATGGTTTGGGGATTGGTTTGGAGAGGGTTATAAAGCTCTTAAATCTCTGAGCATAAGTTAAATATGTACAGTTGCTTTTGTTCTCTTTTCACCGCAGCTGAAGGAATGCACCATTTTACACAATATCTGTTCTTCAAGACTGACTGTATTGCAAATAATGCACAACTAATCAGCTCAGCAGGCCAGAAATAATGCTACTTGGTCACCTGATAAACTCTAGAAGATGGAGGTAATTATCACAAATCATTCACTTGCTGGTGATTGGGGTATGAGCTATAGAAATTGAGATGCTTATGGGACAATTTTGCACATGATGAATTTCTTGCTTAAAAAGAAACCTTTCAGATTACTATAGATGGTGTGTAACAGAGGGTGGTTACAGGTCTTAAGTAAATTAAGGGTGCAGAATCAGCAAGAATAAACTAAGCAGAAAGTGAACAAAATACATACTGTTTACTTTAGTTATAAGGATAAGGAAATACTGGATTTGAATAAAATTGCTAAAACAAACAATGAAGATAGGCAGGATGCTGAATGAACACAACAAGCCGGACAGCATCAGAAGGTGGAGAGTCAATGTTTCGGGTGTAACCCTTCTTCAGGACTGGGGGTGGGTGTAGAGGGAGCTGCAGATAAAGGGGGTGGTGGGAGCAGGGTGATGAAGTGGGGAGAGGTGAAGACTGGTCGAGGGTGTAACCTGTTTGGTCAATGGGAGGAATGAATCTGGTTGGTGGCAGGGAGGAGTCGAAGGGAGGGGGAATCACTGGGAAGGGAGTCAGGGAATGGGAAGGGAGGTTTTTTGAAATTGGAGAACTCATTGTTGAATCCTCCAGGCTGTAGGCTGCCCAGGCGGAAGATGAGGTGATGTTCCTCCAATTTGTGGTTTGGTTCGTTGTGTCAATAGAGGAGGCCAAGGATGGTCACATTGGAAAGGGAGTGGGAAGGGAAATTAAAATGGACAGTGACTGGGAGATCCAATCAGCCCCTGTGGGCCCAGCTGAGATGCTCGGCAAACTGCTCCCTAAGTTTACATTTGGCTAACTCCACCCCCACCCCAATGTAGAGAGGACCACATCAGGAGCATCTGAGGTAGTAAATTAGGTAGGAGTAGGGGCAGGTAAACTGCTGTCTCACCTGGAAAGACTGTTTGGGGCCCTGGATGGGGCTGAGGGAAGTGGTGCTGAGGGAAAAGCGCAGCAGGAATTCCTGAAGAAGGGCTTATGCCCGAAACGTAGATTCTCCTGCTCCTTGGATGCTGCCTGACCTGCTGTGCCTTCCCAGCAACACATTTTTCAGCTCTGATCTCCAGCATCTGCAGTCCTCACTTTCTCCTGAGGGAAGTGGTGTATCAGCAAGTTTTCATCTTTTCCGGTTGCAGGGGGAAGATACCTGGCGGTTCAGGTGTGGTGGGGGGGGGGGTTGGCTTGGCGGGGAGAGCTCGGGTGTGATTTCTCCACCTCCTGATGCTGCCTGGCCTGCTGTGTTCTTCCAGCCCTCCTGCCTGTCTACTTTGGATTCCAGCATCTGCAGTTTTTTGGTTAGCGCCACTCCCCCCCACCAAACCCCAACCCCCCACCCCCACCCCGAAACCCCAGGTACCTTCCCCTGCAACTGGAAAAGATGCAAAACCTGTTGGTACACCACCCCCTCTCCTCCATCCATGGTCCCAAACAGTCCTTCCAGGTGAGACAGAGGTTCACCTGCCTCTCTTCCAAACTAGTTTACTGCATCAGTGCTCCCAATGTGGTCTTCTCTACATCAGGAGACCGAATGTAAACTTAGGGAATGGTTCGCCGAGCATCTCAGTTGGGCCTGGAGGGGCCAACCGGACCTCCCAGTCACCACCAATTTTAATTCGTCTTCCCACTCGCTTTCCGAAATGACTATCCTTGGCTCTTCCATTGCCACAATGATCCAAACTGCAAATTCGAGGAAATACACCTCATATTCTGCCTGGACATCAACAGCCCAGAGGTCTCAACATTGAATGCTCTAATTTCAAATAATCTCCCTTTCCATCCCCCGACTCTCTTCCCGGCTCCTCCCTGCCACTCCTCCCTGCCACCAGCTGGATTCATTCCTCCCATTGACCAACCAGGTCGTACCCTCTACCTTCTTCACCTATCCCCACTTCACCACCTTGTCCCCACTTCATCACCCTGCCCCCACCACCCCCTTTATCAGCAACTCCCTCTACACCCACACGCAGTCCTGAAGAAAAGTTACACCCAAAATGTCAACTTCTCCACCTCCTGATGCTGCCTGGCTTGCTGTTCTTCCAGCCTCCTGCCTGTCTATTTTGGATTCCAGCATCTGTTTTTTTTTGTCTCAAAACAAGCAATGAAGACAGTACTGTACATAATTATGTTAGTTGTGAAATTATAGCTCAAATCTTCTGATCTGTGTTTGAATCTTACAAATGCAGACCTGACAAAAACAAATGCATTGTTACTCACCTGCAATGTTTTGAACCCCTCTGCTGAAGGATCCCGCAGAATTCACAAAGCAAAGGAATGCTCGGAGGGAACAGTTCTAAGAATCAATGTGGAAGTTACCCTCCCTTGTACAGCAATAACTGTTGTATTCCAGTAAGGAAACACAGTATAAATACCCAAAGCCCAAAAACTCGACAGACAGACATTTTAAGTGTGGAAGGTAAATGCGTGAGGGGATAAAGTGGCAGTTTGTGAGTGAGGGCAAATTGGTTTGTGGGTTTAACCAAGGGGTGTGGAGGCAGTCAGGTCAGGTCAGGGGCTTAGTCAGGTCATCTCTTTTAATCAGGTCAGGGGCTTAGTCAGGTCATCTCTTTTAATGAGATGGTGGTAAGAGTAGTTGGGTCAGATCAGGGAGGTGGGGAAGGTGTAACAGACACATAAATTCAGAGCAGATGTAGATCATTCAGCACCTCAAGCCTGCTTTATGATTCAGTAAGATCATGGTTTGTGTTTTGAATTCCATATTCCCAACTTTGCCCGATAACCCTTGAGATGCCAATTGCATAGTTAGCAAGGGCTTCTATATGGAATATATCTGTTTGTGTTTTTGGGTTAATTGTACAGGCAAGTAAAATTCAGAACACCTGACACCTATGACCCTCGGATCTGGAGTCTTTTTTTTGTAAAATTCCAATTGAAGGATAGTTGTGCATTCGAATTTTAAACATCTTTGTCAATTCCTGCATTGTCAGCATGCTGGAAATGTCAAGGGGTCCGACCATGTATCTTTGGAGATATGTCCAGTCCCTAATTATCCAGAGACTGGAAGATCTGGGTCTAAAAGTAGTAGAGCTCATTAACCATTTTCCCTATTTTCTCACTAATGTGGATTTTTACCTAAGTTGAATTTTTAACTTAACTTTTGCATTACTGGAAACGTAGTGTAAGGAGATAACAACCAATGGCAGGCTGCCACAAGCTTTCAGAGTTAGTGGAAAATGAAACTATACTTTTTAACTATTTATTGTGGAAGTTAAATATTTTATGTTTCACTGTTAGATGTTCTTTCTTTTGATAGTTCTGCTGTGGTACGACAACTGACTCTTGGTTTGATATGTGTACATAATTAGTCCATTTATTGAACAAAACAGAAACATGGAACAACACACGAATCATTCCAAAACTATTAAAGGTTAAGAAAGTGGAATTTTTACATTTTCAATTAGAAATATTTTGTCGAGTGGGATACATGTTGCTAAGTCTGCCAAGGCTAAAAGCAAATGTTCTCACTCAACCCTCCAATCTTGACCTCATTAATTGTACAACTGCACCGTTGAGCATCTTTATCAGAGAATTGCATTGGTAAAGAGGCAGAAGTGAACTGCTTGCCATTGCTGGGAGGCTTTGGCTTGCAAAATGCTGACATCATATTTAAAGGTCAACTGCAGACCATTTCAGGCTCCCACGCTGTGGTCTCGAACCTCAGCATTCAGACATGCCTTAAAGCAAAGGGAAGGTTACTCCCTGCTTGATAGACAGGGACCTGTCAGTGAAGGTTAGGGTGGTGGAGTGAAGGACACTCCGTTTTCCAGCTCACCACCACAGGACATCAGACCACCACTCAAAGCCAGCTTGTGCTGTGTCCTGGGTAAAAAGGAATATCCAGAAATTCAATAAAAAGGCCAATGATCTTCTGCCCTCTGCTAAAATAAATGTCAACCTCTTCCTTCTGCTACCTCACCCTCACAGAGCTACCACTGACCCACTCATTTGAACGCTGCCACTCCTCAACCTTCTCATCAATTCTCATTGACTACATCTTGCATTATATCCACTCAAGGGCTCTCACAAATTCTTCCTGCCCTCAGCACTTCTGACTCACTCACTGGGGACACATTAATACTTCTATAGCTCATGCATCACCATTAGCTGTTCTTCAGTCCATTTCTATCATCGTGAATTATTCCATTTGTCTTATTGCAGGGAAAACCAACTTGCCCGTACATCCCAAACCCCCTATCTACCAGATTAAAGTCTGCATTTCCCAACTGACAGTAATCCACAGACTGGTAGCTCTTGACCTGCAAGACTGATTGTGGTCCAACTCCTAGACTGCAAGAACATGGACCCCTAGGCTTTGATAGGACACAATACCTGATTAGCCCTAACTGACCCTGGCCTGGGATAGGACCAACACCTTGGCTGACTGTGGCAATCCCCTGGCAGTCTGTAGAACCCCTTGATCTCATGAAGAATTGCTGTCCTTTGACTTTTACACATTACCACTTGCTTGAAGAACATGCAGTGTGTTTAGTACATACACTGTAAACACATGTTTAGTGTTGCATAGCAACATGTCCACCTGCCATCGCACTGATAGATTAGCTGTTCAGTGCTTCCCACTGCCACAAGCTGTCTGTCTTTCTCTCTGCTCTAAAAAGCAATGCAAGCCAGAGAGCCTGTAACTGAGCACTGAAGAGTCTTTGTCGTGTGTAAAATTAGAGTGTATATTATGAAAGCAATATGGAGTATACAGATGTTGGCAGCCTCCCAGTAAGCAGTGAAGTAACTGAGCATAATAAAGCGTGCTGAATGATAAGATGGATGTATCCCTGCAAGCAAAGTGACCCGACCAGAGCATGCGAATTATGGTTGTCCCTGAGTTGCAAACAAAGTGAAGGATAGATGTGATGTCTGAGTTGGTCTGAAAACTGGCAGGATGATACAGTAAGACTGGTGGCTTGCCAATGCTGAGTTGTGTGGATCAAACGTCTAAATGTGCATTGAGCACAATCATTGACTAGAATCGAAGTTTAGTGGAATTAACATTTTGATTTCTGTTGTGAATATTCTAATGATTCTCCTCTCATATACATCTAGTTCTATTATCTGAGATTATGTTTATGGTCATCTGTAGGCTCTGTGTACACATTGAAATACAGATTACTCAGCTATATACATACTATTTCAGGTAACAGTGAATCCTTAATGTTTGCCTCCCATGTTCTTGAACATCACAATGGTCATCTTTAGGCTGTCTTTGAAATAGAGAGGAATTACACTACCACCAGGCTGTTGTGATCAATAAAAGGTATTTCTTCCTGTGTTTTCTTTCTAATTTCACTGCCTAGCTATCCTCAAATATTGCATTTTGATGCTTAAAGTTAATTATATTAATCAAAGTGCTGTGTGAATCATTTAAACACTGAGTACATTTTGCACATTCCCTGTCAATTTCTGTTCATTTGATTTTTAAATTTTTTTTTCACTAATTTTTGTACTGGTTTTATTACTCCAAGGAGCAATTTTGAATATTGGTTAACAGCATCTGTTCCATTAACACCAACACCTAAATTTATTATTGCCCCATGCCCAATTAATAAGTACATTAACCTTAGTAAACAAAACAAAGTAATAATTATGCAGTAATCCAAATTTTTGCTTTCACAGTTATAGCTTTGTAAAAACTAAAACCCATTGCCAACCTTATGTAATATTAAATAAACAAGCTATCCACCTTATTAATGCTAGTGTTTATGGTGCCTATGCTTCTTTTCCAACTACATTTCATCTAATATTTCTTATTTTCAGATTCTACATTTCCTTTCTCAGCCTACAGATCACACCACAGTGAATATCCAGCAGTTGTAACAGTCATGTGATAGTCAATTTATTCCAGAAAAGAATTGGCGTTTTTCTAAATTTTGTATATATCTTTAGCACTGACAAGTACGTATCATGTTAGAAATTAAACATGTTGAACATGTTAAACTTGCTGATTCTTGAAATTAATAAGACCAGTAGAAAAACATAATATTGGATGAGAATTGCAAGAATTAATAAATAAAGAAAGCTTCAACAAATGAGTTAATTAAGTTATACCATGAACTACCCAGAGAATGAATTCAACAGGGATTGTGTGCCATCAGACTTATATCCAAATGGAAGGTTAGTCAGGCATTTTACAATTTGGGAAGCCAAAGGTTAAGACTAGTCATGTACAATCAGGGACTTTAGTGAAACCTAAAAAAAACAGCACAGATCATTCAAATGAAATCAAAGTCAGCTCTATAGCTGACATCACAAACAAATGATATACATAAACTTATGATAACAGATTTTTTGAACTTAATATCAAATTGTGTGAGTAATGGATTAAGATGAATTAACTGAATGATTGTTGATGCCAAAAAGTTAAGACTGTCCAAAATATCATTGCTCTGTTATGTCCCAGTCACTATCAGCATACTGTTAAGAGACATAGTCAAGAACATATTGCTGTAGAAAGTATATGACCTGTGGGATAAACATCTCATATTCCTTCTTACCCTAATGTCAGTTGAAACATGACATTCTACTTGAAGCACACTCCCCTCTTCCAAAACTAAAGCTAAATACTAGCCTAGGTCTTAGTGTGCCCATGAACGTAATGTTTGTACACGATAGCTAGCTGTAATTAATATCTGATGCATTCTTCAATACCACAATATTCATTCCCAGTTTCTTACTTTATGGCAATAACATATTCATAGCTGTATCAGTTGAAATACCCTGTTGGAAGTAAGCACATACCATTGTTAGGAGAAGAGCCTCCTCTACCTTGGTGGTAGATATTCAGAAAACTAATTGCAGAACATTTGGACAACAGCTTTCAAATCAGGAATTTGGACAATCGGCAACCTGTTTACATGAATGCAGATGACTTTTCAGATCTTAAGACAGCGCATTGATCAGCAAGAATACAGAGTTTTTATTTACTTTGTGAATTTCTTACTTTATAATAAAAAGTTTATTACAAAAACCATTAAAACCAAAGGCTTCAGAGCTACATTGGTGAGAAGTCTGTAGATATTGTGTCATTTTTCAAAAAGGGGGTGAGGCATAGAGAAAATTACTATCAGCTTGTCATTCTAATCTTAATGGTGGACAAATTATTAGAATCCATAAAAGACAAACATATAACTGTTACTTAGAAAGGCACAGATTAATCAGGAATATTCAGCATTGCTTTGTTAAGAAAAGGTCATGTCTTTCAAATTTAATTGATATTTTTGAGAAAGTAACAAAGAAGATTGGACGTATAGAACAGTGGATGGTGTCTACATGACTTTTAGTAAGTTTTTTGACAAAATCCCACATGGCAACTGTTTAAAAATGCTTATGGAATGCAGTGAGTTGGATGCAAAATTGGCTCAATGACAGGAAGCAAAGATTAATGATGATGTATATCTTTTGCAAATGGAAAGTATTTTCCAACAGTAGCCAAAAGAGCTCAGTGTTGGGTCTCTAGCAGATGTGGTATATATTAATGATTTTGATTTAAATGTGGAGGACTAGGAAATTTGCAGATAACCCCCAAAAATTGGCCATGCTGTTAATGAGGATAGATGCCAACTGCAAAATGATGAGTGGTTTGAATGAGTGGGCAGGAATGGAGAGGTGTGAGGGCAAATAACACAAGGAAATACAATAACTGGGAGAATATTGAGTGGAGTAGAGGATGTGAAAGATCTTGGTGCACATAATCACAACTCCCTGAATGTGACAGAACAAGTAGATATGGTGATAAAGAAGGCATTGAATGAGGTAATGGATGAGTTATTGAATACAAAGACTGGAATTTAATGCTGGAACTGTATAAGACACTAGTTAAATCGCAACTGGGGTATTGAGTATAGTTCTGGTCACCATTTCACAGGAAGAGTATAATTCTCTTTGAGAGATATTAAGGAGATTTACAAAAATGCTGTCAATGTATGCAAATTGCAGTTACAAAGCAAGGTTGGATAGGCTCAGGTTGTTAGAACAGAGAAAGATGAAGGGTGATTTAATTGAGGTGAACAATGATGCGCTTGGATAGAATGGACAATGAAGACTTGTTTTCTGGTCATTCAACAGGACTTACCCAAAAGCTGTGCAGCTTTTCTTAATATCTCTGAAACATGTTGCACCAAGGAATATTGAGCAGATGTGCAGGAAATGTAGTTTTAAAGTTTAAGCCAGATGCTAGAACAAAACACAGGTTAGCAGAAATATGGTATATCTCCACAACACTGGAAGCACAGAGAGTGATAAGAAGGTATATCAGTGAAGTTCAGAGTCAAGTATCAGAGAGGCAAATTTATAATCATGAGCAAGCTTTCCATATTGTTAGTCTCACAAATGATCATGATGGTACAAGATAATCAGAACATTTTACAATCATTAATATGATATACACTGAATAGACAGGACAGCACAAGCTAAAAGCGAAAGTTGACAAAAGATTTCGGCCAAGTGACTCTGATGGAAATATGAAATGGATGGTGAGTAACTTGGAGGGGAATTTGCAGGTGGAGGTGTTCCCATCTGGTTGTTGCACTTGTCCATGGTGGTGGAAATGGTAATTGGTTTCAACAATGCTGTCTTAAGGAACTTTGGTGAATTTCTGCTGTGCAACTTGTAGATGGTACACACTGCAATTTAATATTGTGTTGCCCTTAATCCATTGGAGAAGAAATCACCACAATTATCCCTATATTCAATAATGGAGGACCCCACATATAAGTGCAAGACACAAGGCTGATGTATCCACAGGCAGGCAGCATCCGAGGAGCAGGAGAATCGATGTTTCGGGCATAAGACAATAGACAATAGGTGCAGGAGTAGGCCATTCTGCCCTTCGAGCTTGCGTCACCATTCAATATGATCATGGTTGATCATCCTTAATCAGTATCCTGTTCCTGCCTTATCCCCACAACCCTTGATTCCACATTCCACACAGCCACCACTCTCTGGGTGAAGATGTTTCTCCTCATCTCTGTCCTAAATGGTCAACCCCGTATTTTTAAGCTGTGTACTCTGGTTCGTCACTCACCCATCAGCGGAAACATGTTTCCTGCCTCCAGAGTGTCCAATCCTTTAATAATCTTATATGACTCAATCAGATCCCCTCTCAGTCTTCTAAACTCAAGGGTACACAAGCCCAGTCACTCCAGTCTTTCAGCGTAAGGTAGTCCCGCCATTCCAGGAATTGACCTCGTGAACCTACGCTGCACTCCCTCAATAGCCAGAATGTCTTTCCTCAAATTTGGAGACCAGAACTGCACACAATACTCCAGGTGTGGTCTCACAAGGGCCTTGTAAAGCTGCAGAAGAACCTCTTTGCTTCTAAACTCAATCCCTCTTGTTATGAAGGCCAGCATGCTATTAGCCTTCTTCACTACCTGCTGTACCTGCATGCTTACCTTCATTGACTGGTGTACCAAGAACACCCAGATCTCTTTGTACTGCCCCTTTACCTAAATTGATTCCATTTAAATACTAATCTGCCTTCCTATTCTTGCCACCAAAGTGGATACCATACATTTATCCACATTAAACTGCATCTGCCATGCATCTGACCACTCACCTAACCTGTTCAGGTCACCCTGTAATCTCCTAACATCCTCCTCACATTTCACCCTGCCATCCAGCTTAGTATCATCAGCAAATTTGCTAATGCTATTACTAATACCATCTTCTATATCATTAATATATATTGTAAAAAGCTGCGGTCCCAGCACTGATCCCTGCGGTACCCCACTGGTCACTGCCTGACATTCTGAATAGGAGCCGTTTATCACTACTCTTTGTTTCCTGTCAGCCAAACAACTTTCAATCCAAGTTAGTACTTTGCCCCCAATACCATGTGCCCTAATTTTGCTCACTAACCTCCTATGTGGGACTTTATCACAAGTTTTCTGAAAGTCCAGGTACACTACTGGATCTACTGGATCTCCCTTGTCCATCTTCAGAGTTACATCCTCAAAAAATTCCAGAAGATTAGTCAAGCATGATTTCCCCTTCATAAATCCATGCTTACTCTGACCTATCCTGTTACTACTATCCAGATGTGTCGTAATTTCATCCTTTATAATAGAGTCCAGCATCTTTCCCACCACTGAAGTCAGACTAACTGGTCTATAATTTCCTGCTTTCTCTCTCCCACCTTTCTTAAAAAGTGATACAACATTAGCCACCCTCCAATCCTTGGATGCTGCCTGGCCTGCTGTGTCTTTCCAGCACCACATTTTTCAACTCTGGTCTCCAGCATCTGCAGTCCTCACTTTCTCCTGATGTATCCTCAGCCCTTGTCAGCCAGAAGAGCAGAATAGCTGATCCAAGGCAGTCTCACAAATCATTCACAGAATGAGTAGGAACACAATGATGATTGCACAGTGACACTGAGAGTGACAACAACCAGCAGCAGGACACTGAAGTTATCAACAAGTGCAATGGAAAACAAAGCACATCTCTCCTGGTGGGTATATGATCAGCAGATCAGAATGAGTTTGAAGTCACCATATCATTAAACTAATACATAAAATTTTAGCCTTGTAAATCTTTTGTATTCCTATTTGTAGATATTTTCTCATCAGCCTGCTCAGGCACATAATGACCTACCAATGAGAAGGTGGGACTTGAACCTGGGCCTCCTGGCTCAGAGGCAGGGACACTACCACTGTACCAGAAGACTCTTAAAATGGCTTTGAAATGTAGTCAGACATTTTCTAATCACCCTATTCAAAGGTGTTATGACACATCTCTGGAGTAGGTCAGATTTGATCCAGGACTCTCAGAACAAAGGTAGGGCACGACCAATGCATCAAAAGGGTATAATTATCAAAATGAAAACATGTGCTTATGTGCAAGCATGTACATCTATTAGGGATACGTTTTTTATCTTTGGAAATAAAGGCATGCTGTGTTATTCCTTATAGTTAGCATGCCATGATATTATCATATTAGCATGTGCCTGAGGGTGCAATGGTCTTATTTTCCATTTAATCCTGGGATCACTTAAATCTACCAAAAGCTTGGTCCTCTCTTTTAAATTTATAGCTCAATATCACCCCATACACTGATGTACCTGTGAATGTAATATTTGTACATAATATATAGCTGTAATAAAGGTATATTAGATTCTGCAATACCACAGTCAGTTTCTTATGTTGTAAACATTGCTGCATCAGGTAAAGTACCTTGCTGGAGGCAAATTCATGTTACCTAGAAGATACTGAAAATGTATGAAAATCAGGTTTTTTAAAAAAAAAACATATATCCATATGTTTCAAGTTTAGTTTTACATGTCTTTTTGTAAGAACATAACTGCAACTGATCATATAAGAAAGTTGTCAAGCAGAAAACATCTACAATAATACTGCTCAGTCAATTGTGAAGCCGCTAACACCTACAAAAGATTACTAATGCTGTTGTGCATATTTGTGCTTACAGTGTTGTTCATTTTAATTGACTTGTGTGGAAATGTGGGAAACCCATGCATCTAATTGGACTTGTATTTACTCAGCCCAATAATAGTAATCCTTCTACTTTTTGCAAATTACAGCCTGTGTTAAAATTTTGCTGTCTAAGACTTCACCTTGCTGCTGCAATTTGAGGAGATTTGTTCAGCTCTGACATACATGTGTACACTCTTTGATCAGGTCAGTAATTTGTTTTAAATCATTAGGAAGGAATGGAATTATCCTGCATTTAAGGGAGTAATGTGATAAAATTGAAAAATGGTCCACTGTTCATGTGTATGTACCTACACACCATACACATTGTGTAGATGCCATTTGGGAAATGTTGTAAAGCTATTTTGTATATTGATGACATTTGTAAACATTTCATCATTTTGCTCTGCAGATAATAAGATGAAGCATAGAGGTGTAATTGTACTTGAATTTTACATGGATACAAGGTAATCATCATTTATTGGTTTTACTATCTACCAATATCTTGTGCAGTCAAGCAAAACCAGTACATTATAGGACATGCAAGATTATCACAATAAAGTATGTCCCCCCATTTGCAAACCTGACATAGTAAATTATCGGTCATTATTTTTCACGGCCTTTCTCTGATCTATGTCGACATAATTTCTTAGCAAGTACACAGAGATTAACACGAATTAAGTAATATGATTATTTTAGTCCTAAAAGATTTCCATGTCCATATTTCATAAGACACAACTACAGCATTGAGGATCAGCATAGAATTGTCAGTAGCCATAGATAGGTCAGTGGCACAGAAACTTGCCAGTATAAATGCAATGCCATTGACAACTTACAAAAATCTAGTATCTATGTTCAGTTATGGGAAAAGAAAGTAGAATATTGGCTTTTATTCCAAAGGGCATTGGAGACTGCCCTGAGAAGGTTCTCTAGTTTGATGCTGGATAGTTTGTCATAAGGGTAAGTTGATTAGGTTGGACTCATTGGAGTTTAGAAGAATGAGTGGACACCTTATTGAATCATATAAGATTCTTAAAGAGCTTGACAAGGTATATTCAAGTATAAGATGTACACTTAATAACCCAAACTTGCTAGCCCTCTGAAGTAACGCATTCCACTTTTCAATGGATGAGGCACACTGGTCCTAGATTCTCCCAAAATTAGAAACAACCTCTTCGCATCTGCCCTGTAAAGTCCCTTAAGAATGTTATGTTTCAGTAACGTGTCCTCACGTTCTGCTCGACTCAAATGAGTTCAAGCCCAACTTGCTCAACCTCTCCTTATAAGGGAATACCCAGGATCAACCTGGTAAACTTTCTCAGGATTGCCTCCAATGCCCTTTGAAAGAAAGGCCAATTTTCCACTTGCTTTTCATATTACCTGCTGAATACAGATACTAGCTTTTTGTAAGTTGTCAATCAGCACTGCAGAATTAAATTTATACTAGCAAGTTTCAAATCATTAATGGGATCAAGAATTATGAGCATAAGGTTGGAAAGTGGAATTGAAGATTTTCAGATCAGCCATGATCACACTAGAAGTTGGACTCGATGGGCCGAATAGCCTATACCTGCACTTATATCTTTGGCTTTATGCTTTTAGTGATGTGTAGATAGTTCCAGCAGCAGTAAACAACTACCATATTAACTTTGCTGTCACTTTATCATTTCCTTACCTGAATTTGAAAAAAAACACAATAGAATCGGGAATAAAGTGGGTTGAGTTTTTAAAAGCTTAGAACATTGCATTAGTCCTTTTAGTAATAAGCTAATCTTGAGTGCATAATGAATCGTAACAAAATGGGACAACGTTTCCAAAATTGTACAGTCCTAACTTTCAGTTTAGTCCTCTCTAGAGATGTGGTTGATCACAAACCTAATTTTGACATTTCTTTGCTAAAGCACCCAACTTTGTTTTTTGTAACATGTATAACACCTTGTCAATGGATTAACTTTGCATGCTGTCCATATATCAGACACTTTCACTACCTTTTTTTGTCAATTTCAGAAGAATTTTCCATTCCTATGCTTTTGTTGCAAGTTTTGAACATATATAATATAAACTATTACTATGGAAATGCCAAGGCTGCCACATTTTAGTTATGTAGTCCATTTAATTGCTTTTCTCAACGTTTTAACAAAGAGCAAATTTGTCTGCATGATTTTACATCATTATACTTAGATAAGCAAGTAAATTCTACACATTAACCTTCAATTCATGTGTCTGAATAATTTGAAGGAAGCTCTCGATTATTGTTCATTCAGCCACACAATGTTATTAGAATCCATAGAGTGTAGAAGCAGACTCTTTGGCCCAACAACTCCACACCGACTCTCTGAAGAGTAACCCACCGAAACCCATTCCCCTACCCTGTATTTGCCTCTGACTAATAACCTACATTATGGGCAGTTTAGCATGGCCAATTCACCTGACCTGCACATCTTTGGACTGGGGGAGGAAACCGGAGCACCCTGAGGAATCCCACACAGACACGGGGAGAATGTGCAAACTCCACACAGACAGTCACCCCAGACTGGAATTGAACCCAGGTCCCTGGTACTGTGAGGCAGCAGTGCTAACCACTAAGCCACTGAGCCGCCCCAAAATTGTTTATGCAGCAAGTATCAAATCAATTTTCAGTGCTTCACTGCTGTATTTGTTAACATTTAACAGGTCTCTCAAAGATTCCTTTCAGAATATCCTGGTTGAAACAGAAGAATAACCTGGCAAAAGGAACAAATCCAAATTGTATTATAAAGATTATTAAGAGGATAATACGGAGAATTATGGATTTCTTATAATGTCTGCAAGACAGAGGTCTAGGCAAAATATTCAAATGACTTCCATAATCACCAGCTGAAATAAGATGACTCCTTTGAAATCATTTGGAGAATATTACTCTTTGTTAAATAATATGTCATATTAATTTTATTTGATTATCTTATTCAGTTCTGAGTTCAATTCTTGTGCTCTTTGAGCAATGATAGTTTCTTGATAATCAGAACAAAAGAAAAACTTACATTTTTATATAGTCACTTATTAGATTTCTCAAGGATCTTGAAGCATTCCCACATACAATGAATTACTGTCAAATTCAATGACTATTCAGCAGTCAAGCACTTGAACAATTAGCAAATATAATGGCGTTATTAGAAATACACTGAAATAAGTTGTAGTATGTTCCTCAGAAATTGAATGACTATTGTCATACTCCTGATATTTCCAAAATACGAACAACACTTCATTTAATTTGAAGAGATTGTGGGTGGAAATTTCCCCTCTCCGGTGTGATGTGACCAATGGTGAGAAAATTGAGGAAGATATTGCAAGAATGAAAAAAAAAACAGGTTTTCAATGTTGAGATAAAGTTTTGCGATTTTCCCCTCAAGCCTGAAATGGCCACGTGCCATTGGGTTATAGTCCAACAGGTTTATTTAAAATCACAAGCTTTTGGAATGCTGTTCCTTTGCCAGGTGAAGAAGCAGCACTCTGAAAGCTGTGACTTCACACAAACCTGTTGGACTATAACCTGGTGTCATGTGACTTCTGACATTTTCCACCTTAGTCTAACACCGTCACCTGCACATCATAGCCTTAAATAGTGACATTAAAATCTTGCTGATGAGAGGCGACCTTCTTTCCATGCATTTGTATTTCACTAATTACTCAGCTCAATATTTATACATCATTTCTAATTCTCCTCTGCTTGCCTGAGAAACTAAATCACACATTCCTGGCATATAAATCAGAGTGGGTACCTGGCGGCTGCAGCTCATCACAGATAACACCAAACTTGCTAAGTTGGTCCAGTGTTTTCTGTTTTTATTTCACATCAGATTAAGCTCTGTAGTTCTGTCACATGCAGTCCTACATGGTAGTGAACAATCAAGCTGCAAAAACAAAATGGAGCCTCCACAGTGATCTCCATCCTCCCTGCTGGGGGGAGTCCAATACAACATTGCAAAAGGCTAAAGAATTTACATTCATCTTCAGCCAGAACTGGGAAGTGGATGATCCATTTCAGTCTTCTTTTGAGATCCCAAACACCATAGTTGCCAGTTTCCAGCCATTTTTCTTCACTCAACATCATATCAAGAAATGTTTGAAGATGCCTGGATACTGTAAAGGTAATGCATGATAACAATATTCCAGCAGTACTACTGAGGACGTCTACTCCAGAACTGACCACTCACTTAACCAAACTGTTGCAGTACAATTGGAGCAAAATTGGAGTCTGTGAAAAACAAGGGAAAATGCGCTGCTGTTGTAGTCAAATTTGGCACAAAAGAAAATAGCTGTGGCTGTCGAAGTCATCTCAGCTTCAGGACTTCTCTGCAGGAGTTCCACAGGATAGCGTCCGAGGCTCAGGCACTTTTCGCCTCTCCATCAATGACCTACTCTCCGTCATAAAGTCAGAAGTGGAGAGGTTCACTGATGATGATGATACAATGTTCACCAACAGTCTGAACTCCTCAAATACGAAAGCAATCCACGTCGATAGCAAGATAGGTTTTTGATGAGTAAAAAATCAAGGGTAATGAGGAAATGGCACAAACGATCTGTTACGTGGTGGAACATGCTTGAGGGCTGAATTATCTACTCCTGTTCCTACTTCGCATGGTCTTAAGACTGGAAAAACATCAAGCCTGGGCCAAAATATGACAAGCAACATTCAGGCCATTTAAATGCCAGGCAATGACCTTCTTTTTAATTCATAAGATGTGGACATTGTTAGCTGGTCAGCATTTCTATTGTCCATCCCTAGTTGCCCTTGAGAAAGTGGTATGAGCTGCCTTCTTGAACTGCTGTAGTCCATGTTCTCTAGGTAGACCTACAATGCCCAGAGGGAGGGAATTCCATGATTTTGACCCAACAACCGTGAAGAAACAATGATATATTTCCAAGTCGGAATGGTAAGTATAGGCAGTGCAGCGGACATCTAGGGATGATGGAGCAGGGGAGAGCTGGGGTGGGAAAATGTGAGTGAGAGTGATGTTGTATTCAATAGTGAGATCAGTAGAGCATGGGCCTTGGTGATAGATTGATTCAGTATCAAATACAGGGTGGGTATAAGGTAGCAGAGAGAAAATGCTAGCACTTACCCTGGGGAAGCAGAATTGGTCAGTGACCTTCTTGCAGCATTCCTTCAGAGAGCTGATACTGAACTGAACTCCATTGCAACCTCAGACCAGGCTGGCAGAGCATGGCATTATGATGCCATTTGCCACTCCTAGGGGAAGAAAATAGCCTTTCATTGCAACATGCCATCCCCCAGGACCTTTTCCACAACATGGAGCACCAATTTCCCCTTATCTGCCTAGTCTGGGCCTATTTTCTCAAACTGTGCAGGGCAGCTGCAAATCACTAGAGCTTCACGGCCCACACAAAGGCCTGCTCAATATGGTGACAATGCCTGGGAACCTGGGATATTCTGACAGTGCCAAGTACTTTTTCCCCAAGACAAGTGAGAGAATCAGGCTAGCATTATGCAGGTAAGGAGCCATAGGGGCGTGGTACCTATTTCATGATGCAAGTTTGGAGCAAAAGCACAAGGAAATTTGGTGGGCCTCAGGGAGAGAAAACATTCATGAAACCTAAGGAAAATCTTACTTAGTCATATCTTTCTGGTAAAATCCAGCATTTTTACCACTGATGAAGACAGAAGAAGTCTCCCTGAAGTAAATAATGTTCACAGTTCCAGTAAGTGTGTGGAAATGAATGAAATTCCTATTTGTAAAACTCAGAAACCTAGAAATAGGAACAGGAGTTGGCCATTTAGCTATTGATCCAGCTCCACAATACTGTTTGATCATGTCTGATCATCTCAGTACCCTATTCCTAACTTTGCTCCTAACCTTTGATCCCCTTAGTTCTAAGAGCTTTATCTAATTCTTTATTGAGAATATTCAATGTTTTGGCCTCAACTATTTCCTGTGGCAGAGGTCCACACAAAGAAGTGCACATGCTCACCACTGTCTGGGTAAAGACATTTCTCCTCATCTCAGCCCTAAATGAGCTACCCCATATCCTTAAACTGTGCATTCTCACCATACCTGGTGTTCTAGACTCACCAGTTATGGGGAACATCCTCCTGAATTTACCCTGTTTAGTCCAGTACAAATTTTATAATATATAGAATAGAATCCCTACAGCGTGGAATCAGGCCGTTTGGCTCAACAAGTCCACAGCAACCCTCCAAAATGTAACCCACCCAGACCCCTACATTTACCCATGACTAATGGACTTAACCCACACACCCCTGAACACTATGGGACACTTGGCATGGCCAATTCACCTAACCTGCACATCTTTGGATTGTGGGAGGAAACCAGAGCACCCAGAGGAAACCCATGCAGACACAGGGAGAGTGTGAAAGCCCCATACAGACAGTCACCCGAGGGAGGAATTGAACCCAGGTCCCTGGGACTGCGAGGCAACAGTGCTAGCCACTGAGCTACCATGCCACCCATTATCCACCCCTCATTCTTCTAAACTCATGAAAGTAGTCATAAAAAATCTAATCTGTCTTCAAACATCTGTCTTGCCATCCCAGGAATCTGTCTCGTAAACCTTTCCTGCCCTGTCATAGCTAAAACATCCCTTCTGAAATATACAGACCGAAACTGCACACAGTATTCCAGATGTGATCATACCAGTGCCTTGAACAATTGCAGCAAGATATCCCTGCTTCTATATTCAAATCTCTCACTATAAAGGCCAATAAACCATTTGCCTTGTTCACCAGCTGCAGCACCTGCGTGCTTATTTTCAGCAACTGGTTAACAAGTTCACCCTGGTCTCATTGTACCTCCCCTTCTCCTAATTTTTTGTTATTCAGAAAATAATCAACTTTCCCGTTTCTGCTACATAAGGGGATAACCTCATAGTTATCTTCATTAAACTGCATCTGCCTTGCGTTTGTCCACTCACTCAACTTGCTAAAAACATACTAAAATATCCCTGTATTCTCTTCATAGTTCACCCTTCAATCCAACTTTGTGTTATCTGCAAACTCTGAGATTTTAAGTTTAGTTCCCTCATCTAAATCATTCATAGATGTAGTCAATAGCTGGGGTCCAAGCACTGATCCTCGTGGTCCCCACTAGTCACTGGCTACCACTTGATGGGTATGAGATTAATGGGAATGAAGGTTTGCAAATCTCCAGGTTCCAAGGTTGTTTTATTCTTGAATGTTGAAGGAGGTGAATACAGAGATGATGGATACATTGGTGATCATCTTTCAAAATTCCATATTTATTCAACAGTACCAACACTTGGTAAAGAAAGGAGGGAAAGCAAAAATAGGAACCTTCAGACCTATTAGCCTGACATCGGCAATAAGCAAAATTATTGGAACCTATTATAAAACAATTTGATTACTAATATTTAGGGAATAATTGATTGGACAGAGTCAACATGGATCTATGAAGTGCAAGTTGTGTTTGACAAACCTGACACAGATTTTTGAGAATGCCATTACCACAGTTGATAAGGGAGAACCAGTGGATGTCATGTACAGAGGAACCTCAATTATCTGAAGAACACAGGTGGGGAGTATTTCGCTCGGTTAATCAAATTACAGACAATTGAATGCCAGATAATATAGTTTAGCCAAGCATTGGAACCTGCAATCTTGCCGGATAATCCGATATTTGGATAATCGAATGTCTGATAATCGAGATTCCTTTGTATTTGGATTTTCAGAAAGTTTTTGATAAAGTTCCACTCAGATGGTTAGTGAATAAAATTGAAGTGCATGGGGCTGTGTGTAATATAATAGCATGGATTGAGGATTGGTTAACAGGCAGAAAGCAGAGAGTAGGGATAAATGGAATATCCTCAGGGTGTGACCAAAGAGATCTCAGAGCTTAGATTCCATATGTTCACAATTTTTAGCAATGATTTCGATATCTGATCCAACTGTAACATTTCCAGGCTTGCAGACAGTAGAAAGATTTGGAATTGTGAGGACGATGCAAAGAGATTTCTGGAGGACAGGTTGAGCAAGTGGACAAGAACATCACAGATTGAATATATTGTGTATAAATGTGAGGTTATCCTTTTGTAAGAGCAATGAAAGTGCAGGGTATTTCTTAAATCATGACAGATTGAAGAGTATTGATTCCAAAGGGACCTAGATGTCTTTGTTAATAAGTCACAGAAAATTTCCAAGCAAGGGTGCAGGTACAGCATGCAATTTGGAAGGCAATTGGAATGTTAGCCTTTCCTGCAATAAGATTTGCGTACATGAGCAAATACATCTTTCTTCAATTATACAGAACACTAGCAGAACTGCACCTGGAGTATTTGTGGAGTTGTGACATCTTTGCATAAGAAACAATGTACTTGCCATGGAGAACTACAGCATACACATGAAGATCTAGACTCAAATTTTTGCTTGCTCTCTCTCCATAGATGCGGCCTGACCCGTTGTGATTTCCAGCAATTTTTTTCTTCAGTACAGGTAGCAGCATCTGCAATAATTTTCTCCTTCACTGGGTTAATAGTCTAGTGATAACACCACTAAACCATTGCCTACCCATCTGACTCAACAGGGTCCCTCTTTCTGTGAACCATACACCATTTAGAATTGGGAGTCTGTCCACATGAAATACCTTAACACAAATGTAATCTCTTTTATAATTTTTTAGTGCATAATATAATCCTTCATGGAATAACCACCTATTTTCAGAGAGATGTCCAGTCTGACCATTCTTCTTCGTCATTTAACAGATCAACTTTCTTACAAAGTTCGTCTAACTCTAACAGAAGGTTCAAACTTACATTAGCATCTAGCTGAGAAGCATCCAGCTCACAAAACACTTTGCTTCTCATTTTAATGTTAGTAGAATGGGACAATGAAAAGGTCATTTCATTTTGGTGGGGATGTAACCAATGACAACATATCCACCATCTCCTGTATCCACTGTTCATCTGGTCCAGACTCTAAGATCATTAGAAGGTAGTTATACCTGACAAAACTACACTTGAATTCAGGCATTTTAACAACATCTATCAGGATTAGTGTTTTTTTTTGTTGCCTGAAAAGGCTTCCACTTTTTCAACCTTCACTTTAGGCAACCATCATTTTCTAGCATGTTCCATTCCAGAAAACCCATTTTCACAGGCTAGAACGAGATCCAGTCTTTACACAGTATTATATATATATTTCCTGAGTCATCCTTGACAACACAACTTCTGATCAAACAATTACATGCATATCCATAGCTATTTATAAGATCTCAACTGAATCAACCACAGAGATGAAGAGGATTTTATTTTCTCTCTGGTTAGTCGATTTGTGGAATTCTTTACAACTGAAGGCTATAGAAGTTGAGTTGGTAATTATTTCTAAGGCTGAAATGGACAGATTTTTAATCAGTAAGGGAATCAAGGTTATGGGGAAAAGGCAAGAATGTGAGCTGAGGATTATCATACTAGCCACGATTTCATTGACTCAATGGGCTGAACAGCCTACGCCTGCTGCTATGTCATATGGCCATATGTAATCCCCAGGTAATGTACACCACCTGCATCGAACTTATGTTAATATATATGAAACCAAGATGCTATACAGTCAGTATAAAATTTGTTAATCAGTTGTTCACTTGGTTTTCCCTGAAATCTCGTGTATACACCAAGAAATCATTCCTTCTCCATTTAGTTGTTGTACGTAAGTCTGAATTTCTCAGCACAGAATATATTAACCAGTTGTTAGACTTGATTTATTGGTATAGTTTAAAAAGACAAGAGGCTGTTCTTATTTTACAGAGTGTGAATATTCAGAGGTTTGTTTATTTGTTTTTGAAGTTATATCATTTCTATTCCTGCCAACAGTTCATTATACAGCTTCCCCTTTTAATTTTTTTTTGCATGCTTATGTTATTAGCATAGCAGTGCATGAAAATGTTATTAAGCAGGTCATCTGGCATTGGATGCCATGTATTTTGGAAAGTATACAAGAAATAACTCCTTTGGTAGCTCATGACGTTTCGATGCACATGACTGATGGGAAAGGGAGTTTGTTTGTATATCTAACATTGTAGTTAACATTGCGGTAAATTTTACAGCATTTATGAACATTTGTGATTTTCCCACAGGCCCAGTAAGGTGAAAATAATTAGTTGGAATTTACATTGTAGTAGAAATTATAAAGGTAATTGCTTGGTTGCTAATTTTATTTCAATTGTGTTCTGTTACGCAAGCAATATATTTGTGATTTGTGAAATGCATAATCAAATAAATTATTTTCTTGTTCCAGTAATGTTTTCCTATAGCAGTGAGGAAAATCACATGGGATTAGATGGTATTGTTAATTTAATTTCTTAAAACATTTTGGTGCAATATGGGATCAGACAGAGGGCTAGAATCAATTATGTGAAAAACATCTCTTCTTTCCATAACCACGGCAACAAGTGTTGGAGATGTGAACCTGAATTGACGTAAGTGAGTGGGTGTATAATAGATGTGATGATTAATTTTTTTGTTATCCTTCCTTCAGAAGATGTTGCAGATGTTTATTAAGCTGGTTCTATTTTTTTCTCCCACTTATGACACTATGTTGCAGGGTAGATCGATCACTTATGCCTGCCACAGAGTTTGATATAATTGCATTCACCTTTACAGGCTGCAATGAATATTGAGGTTTTGTGCAGCAAGGGATTCTGAGTTTAATTTACTGATTATTTGAGGATATTGATCAATAGGATTTCAGCCTCGATCCCGTCTTGAACTGTTGGGAAGACAACTGCAATGCAAGTTGTCTCGGACCCTATTTGGGAAGAACAAAACTGGGCTGAGTCTGAACACTGTGAGTTAAAATTCAGTTTCAGAATTTCAGTGTATAATCTTGGCTGACAGAGCAGAGCATGACTAAATAACTGATGCATTGTTGCTGCTGCTATTTCACATGTGATTTAGATGCAAGAAAGGTGTTGAGCCAGCTCTGCTATTCAATCAGATCAATGGCTGGTCTGATTGTGGCTTCAATTTGACATTGCCACCAACCCAGGATAACTCTTGGCTGTCTTATTAGTGAAGAATATATCCATTAATGCCTTAAAAATATTCAATGACTCTATCTCAACTGCTGTCTCTGGAAGACTGTTTAAGGCCCACCACCTACTAAGAGAGAAAGAAAAATTCTCATCGCTGTCTTAAAAGGAAAATTTTATACAATGATCCCTTGTTCTAGTCACTCCCAGATGAGAAACCCTCTTTTTAGCATCATCCTTGTCAAGTTGCTGCAGAACCTCAGATGATTCAATAAGGCACTTCTCATTATATTGAACGCCAATAGATACAGACCTAGCTTGTCAAGCTATTCCTTGGAAAATAACCCTCATCCCAGGTAACAGTTGCATGAAATGTTTCGATTATATTTATATGCTCTCTTAAATAAGGGACCTAAACTGTACACAGTATTCCAGATGCAATATGAGCAATACATGGGCAGCATGGTGGTTCAGTGGTTAGTACTGCTGCCTTGCAGCACCTCAGATCTGGGTTCAATTCCAGCCTCAGGTAACTGTCTGCATGGAGTTTGCACATTTCTCCCCATGTCGTAGGTTTCCTCCAATAGTCCAAAGATGTGCTGGTTAGGTGGATTGGCTGTGCTAAATTTCCCATAGTGTGCAGGTTAAGTGGGTTGGTAAAGCTAAATACAGGGTTACAAGATAGAGTGGGGGAATGTGGGTCTAAGTGGGCCTCTCTTTGGAGGGTCAGTGTTAGAACCACAAATTTTCACTTTATGCATTAATGATTGAAATGAAGGAACTGAGGGCATTCTGGGTAAGTGTGCAGATGGATAAAAAGATAGGTAGAGGGACAGTAGCATTGAGGAGGTGGGGAGGCTGCAGAAGGATTTGGACAGCTTGTGAGAGTGGACAAAGAAGTGGCAGATGGACTACAACGTGGGAAAGTGTGAGGTTTTGCACTCTGGGAAGAATAAAAGCATAGACCATTTTCTCTCCAAATGGGGCAAAAATTCAGAAGTCTCAAGTGCAAAGAGACTTGGGGGTTCTAGTCCAGGATTCTCTCAAGGTACACTTGCAGGTTGAGTCAGTAGTTAGAAAAGCAAATGCAACAATGGCATTTATTTTGAGAGGACTTGAATATAAAAGCAGGAATGTGCTTCTGAGGCCCTATAAGGCTCTGGTCAGACCACATTTGGAGTATGGCACACAGTTTGGGCCCCATATCTCAGGAAGGATGGACTGGCCCCGGAGTGTGTTCAAAGAAGGTTCACGAGAATAGTCCTAGGAATGAAAGACTTAACATTTAGGAACATTTGAGGACTCTGTTTCTATACTTGATGGAGTTTAAAAAGATGAGTGGCAATCTGATAGAAACTTACAGAATACTGAATGGCCTGGACAGAGTAGATATTGGGAAGATGTTTCCATTGGTATGTGAGAATAGGACCTGAGGGCATAGCCTTAGAGTAAAGAGAAGACCTTTTAGAACGCAGATAAGGAGAAATGTGTTCAACCAGAGAGTGGTGAATCTATAGAATTCACTGGCACAGAAGGCTATGGAGGCCAGGTCATTGAATATATTTAAGATGGAAATAGATAGGTTCTTGATTGTCAAGGCAATCAAGGGTTACAGAGAGAATGCAGAAGAATGGGGTTGAGAAACTTATCAGCCGTGATTGAATGGTGGAGCAGATTCGATGGGCTGAATGGCCTAAATTCTGCTTGTGTCTTATGGTCAGTGCAGACTCAATCAGCTGAATGGCTTCTTTCTGCACTGTATGGATTCTATGAACATCTATGCTTTCATATTGAGTTCCCCTCGGAATAAACAATAACATTTGCCCTTGATAATTTGTAGTATCTTCATGCGAACATTTTGCAATTTATGTACCCAGATTCCTCTATACTGCAGAAGTCTGCAATCCCTCTTATTATAATTAATATGCTGATGTTCTATTCCTTCATCCTAAAGGTGTAAGCTCATCTTTTGCCACTTTATATTCTATTTGTAAATTCTTCCCCATTCATTTAACCTATTTATATTTTATTGCAGAGTCCTTTGGCTGAATTTGTCATATTTTGGCTACATGTCAACTTTGTCAAGTTTTACCGAGGACTTTGGTCTGTGAGACCCAATGCAATTTCTTGCTGTATTACCCCAAACTTACCTTATTAGTTATATAAGCCGTTACTATGTTGATGGTCTCATTGGATGCTAGCATGATTCTACCTCTATTTGTACCTGGAATACCTCTACATTGTCAGAATACACTGAGGTCTGCAGGCAATCATCACAAGCCCCTGGGCTTTGTGCCTGCACTAAATGGTAAGGCAGTACTGTGAGCCTGGTATCTCTAGCTGAGGTGGTGAAGGCACAAGGCAGGGGTGTTCTGACCATCTAGGTTGGGTCAAAATGAGTGACCGCTAAGACAGCAAGTGAACAGCCCTGAGATGCAGGCTGGTTGAGTCTGTGATATGGTTATTTGTCTCGGTGTGCAAAATGTCCTTGGAGCAACATTTCATTGCTAGTGGCCAGTATACCCTGAGGTGCAGCGCTGTAATGTTCTGGATATAAATGAAGAAATGTCATGAGGGTCTGAGAGGGTGAAAGGTGTCAGGTGTGGAATTGGGAGGGAGGGAAGAATGGGAGATTGCTTCAGCACATGTTCTGTTGCAGGCTCTGAACTGTTGTTACTGTATGCCCGAGATGGTGGCCTAGAGAAGTCGGCCAGCCGAAATCACCAGGTACCCGCTCAGATTTTCATGTCAAGAACTGCCAATGTTCAATTCCCATGCTTTGGGAGGTAGAATACGATGCTGCATATCAATTGTGTGAGACTGAATGTTAATGAGCTTGTTAAATAATAAGCAATAATGTTGTTAGTAGATGTCATGTTACTGCATAGCGGAAATCTCTTCATTGATACCTGGAACTTAGTTGGAAGATGCAGCTGGTTGTCCTAGATTCTCTGCCTTAGCCCATGTTGTTCAGGCCCCTATGAGATTCTGTCCATATGTCCTTTTCAAAATTTACCTCCCTACACATCTTTCTGTTATCAAGAAATTTGGTAACCATGTCTTATGCTCTTTCATCCAAGTCATTGATATAAATTGTGAATAGAGTAAAAGTCTATTCCAAGTTGAATGTTGGAGTCCACAAAAAAATCAGACAACATTATAACTGAACCATGGATAGACGATCCTAAAAAAGAGGAGAAAAATGAAAGGGAAGTTGAGGCCAGGGTGGAGTTAGGACAGATGGAGGAGTCAAGGCAGAGAGATAAGTCTGGGCGGAGGGAGGAATCAAGTTGGGCCAAGTAAGAAGAGTTAGTCAGAAGCAGGAGGTGATGGAGAAATGGTAGAATCAATTTTGTTCATTGCGTTGCTGTTCCCATCACTTTTTCAGAAAACCAAGGCCTGGTCCGAGAATCAAACTAAAAACTACACAGGATTCTTTCACTGAAACATAGAGACAGACTTTTGAAGAAGTGGCAACTCTGGCTTTTTTTGATAAAAGATGGGAGCTTTGCATTTCTGAGAGGAGATTCTGCTCAGGACTCCTTCAGAAGTGTGGAGCTGTACTTCCATTCTGACAGTTCTTTCATAGCAAAGAACAGTTGGGACAGGAGGGAAACTGGAACCTGTTTCACAACAGTCAGCTGCTGTGTTCTGAAATGTGAAGGTTCTGGCGGACACTCTGACAGTCAAATGTTAGAGTGATGTTAGAGTGCTAGGAAGGTACGGTGCCAGATTGACAAGGGGGTGGAGTGCCAGGTAAATGGAGTGCCAGGAGGATAGGATGCCAAGGAAGTTGGATGCCAGGTAGGTAGGATGCTGTGGGGCACTAGAGTGTCAAGTGGATAGGGTGCAAGGGTACCAAGTGGTAAAGAGGGCAAATAAGTGATGCAGAGTTTAAGGCAGGAGAAATTGGGTCTTCGTTGTGGAGTGGATTCAGATCCTGCAATGGGGAGTTTGGGTTGGATGTGACAGGAGAGCGAATGTATATTTGGATCCAGTAGCCCAGGGTTCTGGTTGAGTTGGTTAGTTTGGTGGGAGAGAGCATGGGGAGGCCAGATCTTGTCTAGTTGGGGAAAGGTTTGAGATCTGGTTGGAGTGGAGAAGTCGGGGTTTGGGCAGGTTGGGGTCATATGGTGGGGAGTGTGCGCCAGGGGTCAGGTAGGGTCCAGTTGGGGGAAAAGGAGGAGTCAGGTCTTGGGCTCTGGTCAAATCCAGCAGGGTGAGGGGTAGTCAGGTCTGGCAGCAAGGGGCTGGATCTGGTAATGGTGGTACGGGTGCGGTCGCATCCAACAGCAGGTTGAGGGATGATTGGGTGTGATGGGCGAGGTGGTTTGGGATGGGGTGGGAGAAACTCAGGTCCTGCGAGGAGAAAGGAGGATTCAGTCCTGGAGGATGGGTGGATCGATTTGTACAATGTGGGAGGGATCTGGTGGAGGTGTACTTAGGGATTTGGGACTTACCTATGGGGTAAGTTTACTCGTTACTTACAAGCTGGACTACGAATTTAATGGAGTAACCTATCCTAATTAATTATTTTACTAAATTTCATCACAACTATCAAAAGTATCTGATTTAAGAATGCAATTTCCCAGGCAATTCCTTCAAAATGTCCTACTGTGATGGGGCGATTCTACAGGGACCCAATGTACAACTCTTATCTACATTGCATAATGACCATCTGGTCAATAAAAAATCTGTCCCAAAATATGTAATGCCAAGGATTTTCTGACGAAGAAAAAAAAACTCACAACACCTTTCTAGTTTCATTTGGGAGGCATCAAAACATCATGTTCTAAACTTGTGGTGTATTGACCAGTGTTATATTCCACTGTAAGTGTGGCTCTGTGACACTCCACATTATATCCTGCCACCCAAAAAAATGACTTATTTATGCCTACCTCTGATTCCTGTTAGTGATCCATGATAAAAGATTATCTCCTACACCAAAAGCTCTTATTTTATACTTAGCTCTGAAGTGGCACCTTGTCATCTGGAAATTGGCACACAACATATCCACAGGTTTGCTTTCATCCACATCGCTTGTTGCTGCCTGTACTGACAGCAAAAACTAGGAAAGACGTTTTGAACAAAGAGTATGAGAAGCTACACAGTAAGTTGAAAATCAGAGTCACAAGGGTTAGGTATAGTATTTACTACTTAAAGTTACAAAGCCTAATGCTGAGAGATGACTTCTTTCAGCAGGGGTTCTTCTTCATTATGCCAGAATTATTTGGAGGATTGATTTGCTATTGGATTTTGTTGAATAACATCAAACAGGTTTGAACAATGTCATCACCTCAAATGAGTCATTGAACTCGCTTCAACCTGTGGGAAACATATAGAACACCTAATATAGAGTACATTTATACCAAAAAGGTCACTATATATAACAAAACATACAATTGTATTTGAAAATTACACATTACCTAACCAATGATCTTCGGAAAATTAAGAAAATACAAACAAACAATTCGATGTCAAAGTGAAATAAATAACAATACTTGGATGTCTGTTATAGATGAGTGTATCACTTGAATGGTGAACATTAATTTGTTAGTTCAAAACAAGTATGTGCTGCAAATACTTATCAATATTCTCAGCTTTGAGTTGCAATATTTTTGATTTATTTCATAAACAACAGAACTTTAAAGGCTGAGGTTGTAGATAAAAATGTTAAATAGAACTATTGAAATCTAAAAATGTTATGCATTAAAGTTGCTTTTCAAATACCTTGTGAAAATAAATTAAGCTTCTTTTTTGATTAAAACACTTAAAATCTGTAGCCTTTAAAGCATAGGAAATTATTTAGGAGCAAATTTTTAAACATTCTGCAAAATTCTGTTAAAGTTTTGATTTAAAAAAGTAATCAGAGTATCAAAATAATTACTGTAAATTGTTCTGAAAGTTGAAGATTATTTTGTTTCCACATAATCATTTGCAATCATCACATCCATGATCAGCTATCCTGTATATTATAACCTGGCAGTCACAAATTTGTTGTGTTTTAGCTGGTGCTATGAATGATGGAAATGTTAAAGCTATGGTTTTGGCCACTGGTTGGAGTATTGTTCCTCTGGTGCAGATTGGCTGTAAATTGTTTCAACTGGATCAGTGTTGAATCACAGCAGTTTCCTCAGTCATTGCCAGGTAAGTCTGCCAAGGGCCTACAGTAACAGTTAGTGGCATCATTCCGAATCTGGGGAATCTCAATTTGTTATTTACCTATCTCCTGGCATCTTCATTTCTTCTTGTGCCATTTCTACCCTCCATTCCAATTTGCTTTCTTTGGCACTTCTGCAGCTTTTGATGTTCATCATATTGTGTTGAATGTTCATTGAAGCTTCAATTGCAGTCAGATTTTTAGAATTTGGCAGACAAAATCCAGTTATTGTTTATTCTATCTAAATGTTCTGTAAAGATGTCTTTTATAAATTCACTTCACAAAATGATTTAGAAGCGCACATTGAATGCTAAAAAGGCAGAAGGAACTGAAAAGGAAAAATAAGCCAAGATACAAATAATTACTCTTGCTGGTTTCTGATTGGTTAGCAGAGTATCCAGTGAATCTTGTCCTAAACAAATAGGAAAATGCACCACTTATCATTTCTATTGACACCTTATTATTTTATTACAGACGCTTGAAGCATCTAAAAAGTGTTACCTGTCTTTCTTTCACATTTTACACTGGCGGTTACATTTCCATCTACTGGAACTTATGCTGCATTGAGCATGTGGCAAAACAAGACTCAGGAATTGCCTCTAAATTCCTCCCGCTCCACTGCCATAATGTTGGCTGAATCACTGTGGAAACCCCACAGACTTGCATAAGCACACTTCAGCAATAATTGTGGTGAAGTTATGGAGGAGGTGTTGAAGCAACTCCAAAGGCATTTCTAACCAGAAGAACATTAAGTGAGCATGGAACAACTGTTACAAAAGTCAGAAGCCAAGGGCTTCAATACCTAGCAACCCCGAGAGTTTTGGCGCATGCGTTATGTGCGATGGCATGACAAACTGTGCATTCTCAGTTCTATTTTTGTGTATGCAAGAGAAGAAATAGTTCATTTTGTAAGACAAATGCGCCTGCAATGATAGTCTGCCATGAAAATGTCAATCACAGGACACAGTGTGTTGCCAGAACATAGGAGCCTTGTAACACAGAGAAAAGAGAACACAGAAAGAAGAGCAGAAGAAGGAAGCATGTGCTCCCAAAGTGCGGCTACCAGCAAACTCTGGGCAGTTCAGCCTGTGAGATACTATGATCACTATCAGGCTGGACTAGGAGTTAGCGTCAGCATTCAGGAGAAGCCCAAAGAGCCATTTAGTGAAGTCAAAGCTTAGAATAATCCATTAAGAACTGAGAATACAACAGAAAGTCACTGGCTCCTTAATGCTGGCTGCTGGGGCAAAAGTAACCCTTTTCAACAACAGTATTCTGCCCAGAGTGGTTCATAAGATAGAATTGTAGTTGTGAGTCTGTGCTGGAGTGCAGCTTTGGGAATACAGATGAAGACAGTCTTAGGAGAAAAGATGGAACTACTGGGAGATGAACAAACTTTCAGGCAGTTCAAGTTTGAACCACTTCAGAAGCAGGATTTTGGAAGTGTGGGGTTTAAGTCTCCCAGCAGTAAGACAATGTAAATGGAGTACATAGAAAGAAATCTTAGAGTGCTTCAGTGGAGATGGCTCTGTGTTTTCTCATGCATGAATTGCAAAAAGCTAGTATGCAGGTACAGTAGGTAATAAGGAAGACAAGTGCAATTTTGACATTATCACAAAGGAATTGTGTATAAAATTGGGGAAATGTTGTTGTAACTTCAGAAGGCACTATCATAGAGTCATAGAGTCAGACAGCACGGAACAGACCCTTCAGTCCAACTTGACCACAACAACCAGGCATCCCAATCTGACCTAATCCTATTTCTGAGCGTTTGGGCCATATCCCTCTGAACTGTCCCTATTCATATTACCCATCCAGATACTTTTTAGTTATATCTGCCTCCACCACTTCCTCTGATAGCTCGTTCTATACATGCACTACCCTCTGGTCCTTTTTTAATCTTTCCCCTCTCACCTTAACCCTTTGCCCTCTAGTTTTGGACTTCCCTACCCAAGGTAAAAGACCTTGGCAATTCACCCTATCCATGCCCCTCATGATTTCATAAACCTCTATAAGGTCACCTGTCAGTCTCCAATGCTTCAGGGACAAAAGCCCCAGCCTATTTGGCCGCTCCTCATAACTCAAACCTTCCAGACTCAGTAACAAGCTCATAACTCTTTTCTGGACCCTCTCAAATTTAACTACATTCTTCCTATAGAAGGGCCACCAGAATTGTGCACAGTATTCCAAATATGACCTCACCAATGTCCCATACAGCCATAACATGACCTCCTAACACCTATACTCAATGCACTGACCAATAAAGGCAAGCATACAAACTTATCTTCCCAATTCCTGTACTCAGTGTTATGAACAATGAAGACAAGTGTGTTAAATGCTTTCTTCACCACCCTATTTACCTGTGATTCCACTTTCAAGGAACTATGCACCTGCACGCCCACGTCTCTTTGTTCAGCAACAATCCCCAGGATTCCATCATTCTGTACAAGTTCTGCCCTGGTTTGCCTTACCAAAACGCAACACCTCACATTTATCTAAATTAAATTCCATCTGTCACACCTTAGCCCATTGACCTATTGGGTGGCACAATGGTTCAGTAGTTAGCATAGCTGCCTCACAGTGCCAAGGACCCGGGTTTGATGCCACCCTCAGGCAACTATCTGTTTGGAGTTTGCATATTCTTCCCGTACCTACGTGGGTTCACTCCCGGTGCTCTGGTTTCCTCCCACAGTGCAAAAATGTGCAGCTTCGGTGGATTGGCCAAGCTATATTGCCCAGAGTTTCCAGGGATGTGTAGGTTAGGAAGATTACCCTTGGGAAATGCAGGTTTACAGGCACAAGGTAGGGAGTGGGTCTGAACAGGATGTTCTTCAGTGGGTAAGTGTGGACTCAATGGGCCAAATGACTTGTTTCCAAACTATAGGGATTCTATCTGATCAAGGTCTCATTGCACTGTGAGATAATCTTCTTTATTGTCTACTGCACCATTAGTGAGATCACACCTGAATTACTACAAACAGTTTTGGTCCACACACTTGAGGAGGGATACAGTTGTATTGGAGACAATTCAGAGAAGCTTCAGTAGATTAATTCCAGAATTGATGGGTTTTACTTTATGAAGAGAGATTCCGGCCTATACTCTCTAGAGTTTGGAAGAATGAGAGGAGATCTAATTGAAGCTGCTAGAAGGGATTGACCAAGTAGACATAGAGAGGACATTTCCTCTTATGGGGCAATCTGAAATGTGTGCCGACGCTGTCACTTCAAAAAGGTTATTTTGTCCAGAGTATTCTTTTGAAGAGAGATGACCTAAATCAACAATCAAAGAGGCCTTTAGATTTTTTAAAAAATAGTTATAACAATGGATGGGGATTGACCAGTTCTCCAAGATCAGGTTTTCTAGTTTGTGAGCTGTAGCTGTCGCAGTCAGAAGCTGTTTGAGTCCCAGAAGAGTTAGAACTTCAGTTAAATGATTCCAAGCTGCTACATTCTCTGAAATCTCTCTTGATATTGTTTCCTCCTGGATTGGAGAATTACCTGTAAGAATCTGAGTCTGATTTTACTTTTTTGTCAAGGAGTGTGTTTATGGAATGTTACTGTATTGGAGCAGTTTATTATTGATAGGTACTGTATTCATTATTCAGTTAAGTTTTCCAATTGTTAAGGTATTTTAAGTTACACTTTGTATTTTAACTACAGTGTTTAAATAAATTATGTTTTGCTTAACATCGTTCTTTGACAGTTATATCATATCTGGAACACGCACTCTATATCTGCCTTTATAATAAGAAAAAGTTAGGGTCTAGGCTACCTTCTTAACATATTTTGATGGAGTCTGGTCTGGTCCACAACAAATGAGTAGTCACAGTTTTAGGATAAAAGGTAGCAGATTTAAATCAGAGATAAGGAGAAATTCCTTCTCTCGAAGGTGGTGAAACTGAGGAATTCACTGTCCCAGAGTGCGGTGGATGTAGGACATTGAGTAAATTTACAGAAGAGATAGACAGATATTTAATTAGTAATGGGCTGACGGGTTAAGGGAGCGATGGTAAGGAAGATCAGATGCCAGTTATGTGGTTTGGAGGCAGCATGCTGAGATGCAGGTGGGCAATAATTAAAAGAAGGAGAAGCTAGTTGGAGGAATAACACTATTAATAAAGGATGGCATGTTCAGAATTGTTCAGAAATCAGTAGTCATAGAGTCATAGAGATGTACAGCATGGAAACAGTCCAACCTGTCCATGCCGACCAGATATCCCAACCCAACCTAGTCCAACCTGCCAGCACCTAGCCCATATCTCTCCAAACCCTTCCTATTCATATACCCATCCAAATGCCTCTTAAATATTGCAATTGTACCAGCCTCCACCACTTCCTCTGGCAGCTCATTCCATACACGTACCATCCTCTCGTGAAAAGGTTGCCCCGTAGGTCTCTTTTATGTCTTTCCCCTCGCACTCTAAACCTATGCCCTCTAGTTCTGGACTCCCTGACCCCAGGGAAAAGACTTTTTCTATTTATCCTATCCATGCCCCTCATAATTTTGTAAACTTCTATAAGGTCACCCCTCAGTCTCCGACACTCCAGGGAAAACAGCCCCAGCCTGTTCAGCCTCCCCCTATAGTTCAAATCCTCCAACCCTGGCAACATCTTTGTAAATCTTTTTCTGAACCCTTTCAAGTTTCACAACATCTTTCTGATAAGGAGGAGACCAGAATTGCACACAATATTCCAACAGTGGCCTAACCAATGTCCTGTACAGCCGCAACATGACCTCCCAACTCCTGTACTCAATACTCTGACCAATAAAGAAAGCACACAAAACGCCTTCTTCACTATCCTATCTACCTGCGACTCCACTTTCAAGGAGCTATGAACTGGCACTCTAAGGTCTTTTTGTTCAGCAACACTCTCTAGGACCTTACCATTAAGTGTATAAGTCCTGCTAAGATTTGCTTTCCCAAAATGCAGCACCTCGCATTCATCTAAATTAAACTCCACCTGGCACTTCTCAAGATCCTGTTGTAATCTGAGGTAACCCTCTTCGCTTTCCACTAGACCTTCAATTTTGGTGTCATCTGCAAGCTTACTAACTATACCTCTTATGTTCGCATCCAAATCAGTTATGTAAATGACAAAAAGTAAAGGACCCAGCACCGACCCTTGTTGGCACACCACTGGTCATAGGCCGCCATTCTGAAAAACAACCACCACCCTCTGTCTTCTACCTTTGAGCCAGTTCTGTATTCAAATGGCTAGTTCTCCCTGTATTCTGTGAAATCTAACCTTGCTAACCAGTCTCCCATGGGGAACTTTGTCGAACGCATTGCTGAAGTCCATATAGATTACATCTACTGCTCTGCCCTCATCAATCCTCTTTGTTACTTCCTCAAAAAACTCAATCAAGTTTGTGAGACATGATTTCCCACGCACAAAGCCATGTTGACTATCCCTAATCAGTCCTTGCCTTTCCAAATACATGTACATCCTGTCCCTCAGGATTCCCTCCAACAACTTGCCCATCACGATGTCAGGCTCACTGGTCTATAGTTCCCTGACTTGTCCTTACCACCCTTCTTAAACATTGGCACCACATTAACCAACCTCCAGTCTTCCAGCACCTCACCTGTGACTATCAATGATACAAACATCACAGCAAGAGGCCCAGCAATCACTTCTCTATCTTCCCACAGAGTTCTCGGGTACACCTGATCAGGTCCTGGGGATTTATCCACCTTTACCGGTTTCAAGACATCCAGCACTTCCTCCTTTGTAATATGGACATTCTGCAAGATGTCACCATCTATTTCCCTACAGACTATATCTTCCATATCCTTTTCCACAGTAAATACTGATGCAAAATAGTCATTTAGTAGCTCCCCCATTTTTTGCAGCCCTACACAAAGGCCGCCTTGCTGATCTTTGAGGGGCCCTATTCTTTTCCTAGTTACCTTTTTGACCTTAATGTATTTGTAAAAATCCTTTGGATTCTCCTTAATTCTATTTGCCAAAGCTATCACATGTCCCCTTTTTTGCCCTCCTATACTTGGAATTAATTTTGTACAGATGATGAATAGAAGGGGAGAAGGAAGTCACTTACAGAAAATGTTTGATGGCCCACAGTGTGGGTTAAAGTGTACAAGAGGAATGCCCTTGAGATAATGAGAAGTGAATATTAATACACGACTTTAATCTAAACTGGGAAAAAAATATATTTTCTAATGTACCTTGGATTCAAGGCATTTTTAGAAGTAGTCTTTTATGGCAATGCCTTCTGGGACCAAACAGACAGTAGATTTTGTGTTGCATAATGTGGCAGGATTAATTAACGACCTCTAATGTGAGGGACCCAAGATAGCAGTGCCCACAATTTGACTGATTTTTACATTCAGTTTGAAAAGGAGAAGACCCGATCCAAATCTATGATTTAAATCTTAATAAAGGCAATTATATAGGTGTGAAAGCTGAGCTGGCTGACAGAAACTGGCATACTATGCTAGTGGAGAGACCAGAAGAGACACTGTTGGCATAGGGGATAACTCAGAATACTCAGAATAAGTATATTCTTAAATGAAGAAATTTTCTAAAAGGAGGACCCACCATCCGTGGTTAACTAAAGAATTTAAATAATCATCAAATGTAAGGAAAAAGCATTTAACTGCACTAAGATGACTTCAGGTCAGGTGATTGATCAGAATGTAAAGAGCAGCAGAAATGGACTCAAAAGTTAACTAGATGAAAGAAATAAGAGTATAAAAAGAATGGTAAAAATGGAGAGCAAGTGTTTACATGGAGATCTGAACAATGAAAATGGTGAAGTAGCCATTGTCTTATCAGACCATAGGGCTGCTCTCTTATTAGAGAGAGATATTTGGTGGTGGTTTAACCTGGGGGTCACCATGCCTCAGGAAAGGGCAGAGGCTGAGAAGGAGAATCCTCATGGTTACCTTCGCAAGTGTAGGAATTGAACCCCTGTTGACATCATGGTGCACCACAAACCAGTCAACTGAACTAAACAGGGACCAAACAAACAGTAGACCCCCACTTAGTACTAGATAATAGGGAAAGACAGAAGATATGAACATATGTAGAGGATACAAAAAACATTCCAGTCATAGCTGTAAGTCAGGAGATGGCAGAGAGAGAGGGAAATTGCAATCACAAGAAGTGGTACTAATCAAACTGTGGATTTGTGGGCTAACAAGTCTCTGGGTCCAGAGGAATTTCATCTTGGGCTCTTAAAAGAGGTAAATAAAGTGGTAATTAATGTATTGGTTTTACTGATACAAAATTCCCGAGATTCAAAACAGATTCCTTGGACGGTAATGTAGAAAATATAACCCTGTATTTAAGAAGGTGGAGGGAGAGATATCAGGAAAAATTATTGTTTGTTTTGTCTTGATCATGGCGAAGATGTTAGAATCAATCATTAAAGAGATTATAGATACACATTTATAAAAAACCTCAAATAGATTAGAAAAAGTCAGCATGATGTTTTTCAAAGGGAGGTCATGGTTAATAAATGTATTTGTTTTCATTCAAGGAGTAATACAGTTTGCAGATAAAGGGGAATTGTAAATGGGCTTGGATTTCCTGAAAGCATTTATAACTTGCTGTGTCAAAGATTACTGTGGAAACTTAAAGCCTAAGGTGTAGAAAATAATGCATTAGCATGGATAGAAGATTGGTTGGCTGGAAGAAAACAGAGAAAATGCATAAATTGGTCTGTGACTGATTTGCAGGATGTGATGAGTGCAGTCCCACAATAGTCTGTACTGGTGTCTCAACCTTTTATAATTGATATCCCCAATTATGTAAATGGGGAGAGTTAAGGCCTGGTAGCTAACCTCACACTGGATCCAAACGAAGTATGTTATGAAGAAGGCATAGGGAGGTTGTAGGTAAATATCGACAGGTTGAGTCAGAGGGAATAATCTGGCAAGTGGAGTACAATCAGGCAAAATGTGAATTTGTTCATTTCGGAAGGAAGAATTAAAGAGCTGAATATTACTTAGACAAAGAGTGACTGCAGAATTCTGAAATCCAGCGGGATTTAGATATTCTGATGCATGAGTCACCAGCACATAATCAAGAAGACCAATGGGATGCCACCCTTTATTATTTTTTTAACATAAAAAGAAAAACGTTATGCTTCAGTTGACATGGCATTTGTGAGGATTAATCTCAAAGTCTGGGGTTTTGGTTTCTTTATTTAATAAATTGTTAATTAATTGGAGACATTTCAAAGGAGGTTTACATGTTATTATCTGAATGAGTTGGTTGAATGAACAAGACAAGTTAGACATGGTAGGCTTGTCTCTACTGCAGTTTAGAAAAATGAAAAATAGCATTAATCAGGCACATACATAGTATGTGGAAAGCAATATACTCCAGTTTCCAGAAATCTGAAAAACAAAATCACAAAGCATTCTGGAGAAACTCAACAGGTCTGGCAGAATCTGTGGAGAGTTAAATGTTTCAAGTCCAGTATGACTCCTCTTCTTCAGAACATTACAGGTTACACAATACAAGTTGAAGATGTTTTCAACTGTAGATCTTGCATGTGGCCAAAATGCAGTGTCCAACTATGTTGGATACAAACCCTGGACATGAGCAACCTCGACCATTGGTCATAGCAGATTGAAAATAGGCATCGCTGTAAAGCAGAAGTAATCATGGGCAATCTCAAAAATTGTGAGACACAATTCAAGATCTCATAGGTTCTACAAGGATGTGTAACTTTTTTCATCTCACCCTGAACTGTAGGCACTTGCCAATATGCTCTTCTATGTAACACTATCTTTCTTGGCTGATGTGGAGTTTGGAGAGTGAGGTGTGGAGAGGTTTCAGTAATCCTACTGCACTTACAATCTCCTATTGTACTTGTGCAGAGTGGCTAGTGCATCAGAATAAGATCCATGTTAAGGCATTCCATGGGCCTCCTTGTCAGAGTCCTCCATGTCCCAATGTATGGAGGAGGATGCTCAAGTGTAATTTATGTGCAATGTGAATGCTGACTGCTAGCTTTATTAAGGACTCTTTGTGCACCCAAAGCCTGGTGGCCTGTGGATCCTCTGCTGTAGAAAGTGGTTGAGGCCAAAATATTGAATACTTTCAAGAAGGATTTTAGACATAGGTGTTCGAGCTAAAGTGATGTAAAGGTATGGGGAGAAAGCAGGAAGAGGGTACTGAGTTAGGTGACCAGCCATAATTAGATTTCATGGTGAAGCAGACTTGAATGGCTAAATGGTCTACTCCTGCTCCTGTTTTCTGTGACCTGTCTGTTTCTGATATTCCTCACATAGGTTCGTGGGAATGTGGCCAACAGATCCAGCCACAGAAAGAGTTATCATTGCTGTTGCTGCTTTGTAACACAGGGTAGATAAATTGAGGAGCAACAAATGCACTAGCAAGCTTAAAACTAACAGCAAGCTCCAGCAGCTGCCATACAGTCTTCACATGAATAACTCACAGTTGAATATTATCTTAGGATATGAAAGAGTAACAGGAGGTCCTGGATCATCATCCTTGATAACTTTCCCTCTAGGTGAACGAGGTGCATTGCCTCAGCAGACTGAAACTGTCCCAGGACCACATCACACAATTGATTGAGTACAACATGTAACCAGCATTGGTGAGTGGCCATCTTATCCTGGTTACCATCATGGCAGCTACACTTGATTCCTTTGTAAGTGACTACTTTTAAGGATCCACTGAGGATTCTCAACCTTCCACCAACATGTGCACCATGGCTGTTACTAATACAGTTTTTTTCTGAAAACACCTCTTTAACTTTTTTCTCTGTAACAAGGTCAGTGCTGCAGCCTGGGTGCCCCATTTACAGGGTGCGAGACACAGTAAACACATTACATCAAAAGTGCTATATCATAATGTGGCTGACTTCATCAACAGAACAAGGGTTCCACTCTATCAATGTACAAATTTGTCTCTGGTCATCAGTACCACATCCACCAGCTATCCTGGGAGCTACATGATGCCTATATCTTGGAGATAGATATTTTCCTGATTCATTTCAAAAGCCAAATCTCGAACAAGAATAGTTGCTGGAGATGAGGGCTACCCTCTGTATTTATGGCTGGTGACTCTGATGATCTGATGGCTGATGATTCACATCCCCTGACTGCAGTTAAGCATAGATACGATGCTGCTCATTATTTCACCAGGACTATGGTGGAGCAGAAAATAGTTCTGTACAGGGTGAAGTCCTGATGCTTTGGGCCTTGCAATACAATCTGGAGAGTGCTGTATTAGTCTGGCATGCTATTCCCAACATGAGGAGAAAGTGAGGACTGCAGATGTTGGAGAATCAGAGTCAAAAAGTGTGGCACTGGAAAAGCACAGCCGGTCAGGCTGTATCTGAGGAGCAGGAAAGTCGACGTTTCAGGCATAAGTCCTTCATCAGGAATATGGGAGGGGAAGGGGACAGGGAGATAAATAGGAAGGTAGGACTGAGGGGAAGGTAGCTGAAAGTCAATTGGTGGATACAGGTGGGGGTGATAGTGATAAGTCAGTGGGCAAGGTGTAGCAGATAGGTGGGAAGGCAGATGGTCAGGTAAGACAGGTCAAGAGGGTGGTGCCGAGTTGGAAGGTTGGATCTGGGATGAGGTGGGGGAGGAGAGATAAGGAAACTGGTGAAGTTGATGTTGATGCCTTGTGGTTGAAGGGTCCTGAGGTGGAAGATGAGGCGTTCTTCCTCCATTTTGGGGGTGGCTTGGATTTAGTGGTGGAGGAAGTCAGATGCCCAACATAAGTGGAACAAGCAAAGGGGATGATGAAGAGCATGGAGCATAGCAACAGTTTTCCAAAGAGAAAGATGAGGACATTCAACAAAAGGAACATCACCTTCAGCATGATAGAGTGCTGCCTGCAGCATTGGGTGCAACAAGTCGAGCAGGACTCGATTGACACCTGTTTGCAATAGTTGAGAGTCAGGTGAAGTTATCATTCATTGACTGTAACTTAGTCATTGTTTGAAAGACAAGCAGTCCCTATTTGTGCCCAAAAGCAAATAGAACACTTCCTATCATTCAATAAAAGTGAATGGGTTCAACTGTTTGAAGGCTTTCCAGCATTTGATTGCTCCCACATTCAACCATGACAAGACTTTATGCTACACTGGAGCTTTGTGAAAGTATTATGCTGCCTTTAGGGTTCAAACATATTATGGCACTAACAAGAGGTAGGCTCTGTCGCTTGATTCTTGAAGCTGCAGTTACAATGGCAGTTGTTCTGACAGGTGATAACATAAAGCAACAATGCATTTATGAATGTGTGCTTCTATTTCCAATGAAGTGCTGCCTATATGCCCGCAGAAGCTGTTCTTTTTTGTCTCCTTCCCATTATGGGTACTGTGATGGGCTTTTCCTGAGTGACACCTGATGCACAGCTGGGCATTAAGTACGGCACTATTTGTGGAAATCCCAAACACATCCCAGCAGTTGTGAACATTTCTACACCCATGTGCACAAGCTAGCATGGCCGTGGCACCATAGAGGCCTGGTACGTACTCGAAGTGGAGAGTAGTGGAGAATTGCCCGAGAAAACGTGTTGGAGCCCATGAAGAGAAAGCGTCCATGAAACTCCTCGAAATTGGCACACAGCCATCTTTTGGAAAAATTCAACACGAAGTTTCCAGCAAGTTTTTTTTGGTACTGGGCCAGAAATCTATATTAGGTGAGTTAAATGCTATGTAAAAATATAACTTGGTATGAAGATTCTGTTCGGAATTTTGCACTGAAATTGCCCAAACATGAATTTAAATGGGCATGTTAAACATTCAAATAGCAACTCCATTAAGTCAAAGTTCTACCATTTTAAAATGTATTCATAAGCCTATATTAACAAATTTTATTCCATTAAAACCTCTTTCAGAGCCAGATGATTTAAAAGTAAATTCCTGTTAAAGTCAGATTGCTTTTAAAATAGTCCATATCTGAAAATAATTTGATAAGACAGATAATAGTGTAAAATTATTGCACAGTACAATATATGTCTTTCTGCATCTAATTCTCTTTTAGAATAAGTACAAGTTTGGCCCAAACATGTTTAGTATAAATCAATCATCACAAATTAGGAATAGTGAAGGCAGAAAGGAAATGGTAAATATGTTAAAAGTGTATGAATTTTGAATCATTATACTTTAATTCAGATGGCTGACAACTCTTTACTGGTTTCCATCCTATCGTTTCAATCAGTAAATATAATTCCATCATGTGCTGTTGAAAAATTAATTCCTATTTTAACTGATTTTGTTTTCATGCTCGTCTTGTTTTGGCATCTTGACTGTGTCAACTATTATTTTCTTCTGTGCATTATTGTTTGTTTATTCAATTCATATTTAATCAATGATAACTAAATAATGATTTCTTTCTCTTCTTGGCAAAAATTTCAGTTATTAAATGGCTATTCTGTGTATTATTCATTTGATTGAATTATAAGTTTAGTTCTGGATATTCTTTTGTGACCAACATACAATTTAGCCGAAGGAAAACGGCCATGAATGAAACTTCTTTCTGGTCTGCACTCAGGAACTATGTAAGTATCTCAGTATCAGGTTCATTTTGTTTTTCTAAGATTGATATATGCTTCATTTGTATCTGCTTTTGAGGTATTTCATGGGCCTAGTGAATTAGAACATTCAAAGGCTCAGGATATTGGCATGTAGGACTTTGTAGTTCAGAAATAAGCTTATGAGTCCAGGTACCAGGAGTAAAAGGAAGGATTGTATGGTAGATACAAGAAAATATGACTCTTTGTGCCTCACTGCAGTCTTACACTAGGTACAGTCCCACTTTATTTCTGCAGTCAGCCTAATTCCCATACACTGCAATCACTTCAGTAATGTGAATACATTTCATAACTACAATAGACATTTTTATGAGTAAGTTCATACATTTTTGAGAGTTATTCTATATTTTGACTGGATAGTGCAGAATCTTACAGTCCCTGAATGATGTGAGGAAGTTAGGACAATTGCATAAGATGGCCAATGTCAGGAGCAAAATGTCCCATTTTCTAAGCAAGTTTTGAACAAAGAAACAAAATTCACACTCGTGAGTGGCATGAAGTTCAGTTGCATCACAATCTCACTTCATTAAGATGCAATTTCACATTCTCTCACCTGTTGGGTAGAAACTAGGCAGCAATAATTCCTGATCGGAAAGTCAGAGTGGTTCCCTGGCTGCTTACTGAAGTTCAGTGGTTTGTATTCTTCAAAATATATGACTATATTAAATTACTCTTTGCTAATCAGTTTAAATGAAAATATGAAATCACATTGAACCAAGGAAACAACATTTCACCTTGCTCACCTGCAGATCTGATAGTGAACCTCAATATTGACAATATGAAACAGTTCTAAAACCAGGCAACAAAAAGCCTCCAAAATTGCAACTTGAGCATATTTAAGAACACTTACAAAGGTAATAGAAAAATGTTCAGAATTATTTGTCTCTAACTCCTCCAGGCAGTTATTGTGGACACCAGTCACCAACATTCAGAGCTCGCTCCATGGGCAGAAACCTTCATTCATGAACCTTTGCATCGGACACATATCAACCTCACCCACATTAACATGACACATCTCTGATCCACTTTTAGTATTGCTCTGAAGTTCGACACTGCATTTTGGTGCACACTGGCACCTTTCATTATGATGGCCTGTCAGAGGCAGCAGACACCCACCTTATGGTTTGGACCAAAGGAGTATATCAGGGATCCTTGTTTGGCCTTTTGGTGATTGCTCACATTGTACCTAATTCATGCTCACGCAATCCCTGCATTTTGTTGTCTTGCATTGCTGTTTTGTTCTTTGTCCCCTCAGTCACACCTTAAAGGTTCATACTACTGCAGTTTTGCTGTGCTGCTTACTGCAGACTCAAGCCTGGGAAGCATATCATGGTTGGGCATGTTGCGATAAAACACTGTGCTATGATAATCTCAGACCTACACGCCAGCAGCAAACACGGCAAACTCATTGCATATCAATCCAAGAATGGTCATGACTTAAAGTTGAAGGGGAACAGCCCTCAGAAGTAAAAGGGGGCTGTCACCAGTCAGGGGTCTGGTGCGGGAAATTAGCGGCATCACCTGACCTAAGTCCAGGGGCTTGTCGATAGTCAATCGGCCCTGAGACAATCAAGAGGTCCATTTCACTATAGCCCAGGGAGTACGCCATGGTCAGTCTGGAAAAGCCTTTAGGGGATAGTACACTGGGCAGTCTCCTGACAGGATGTCCAACAAAATCGATGTGGAGGATGAGGAATGGGTCATAGTCAGTCCTGGATGTCAGCAGAATGAAAGCTATATTTGGGGATTAGAGGCAGAATGACCACGAATGATGAATGGGGGAATATTTGACAAAGTTGGGAGTTGATAGTGATTGATTGATTGATTTATTGTCATGTGTACTGAGATACAGTAAAAACCTTGTTTACTTGCAGTACGGGCAGATCATTGTAAGCAATGATGTACAGATCGAAAAGACTTAGACAGAGGCATCCAGGTTACATTGAACAGGGCATGCATGAAACGAGATTAGCGTTAGCAAGATCAGCATTATTTGAGGTTAGAGAATCCATTTATCAGTCTAATAAAAGTGTAGTTCAGTTATAACAAATATTAGAGTTAGATCTGCTATGGGGAGCTCACAAGGAGTTGCACAGTGTCGGGATTCTGTAGGAGGGTGCTGCTTAGCAGTCACTACCATCATGGCCTCAACAGGGGAAAGTACAGCACAATGTTGAGAATAACTAAACTATGGGGCTAGGGTTTGGGGTAAATGATGAGAGTTGCAGACATATGTCCAAGTGGTGAGTGGGAACATCTGGAGGACCATTACTGATGAGCGGACCAAGGAATTCAAGGAAGAGACAGAACTTGGGATCCTCTTGATTAGCAGGCTGAGCCAACCAACCACAATCTGCATTTTCTGTCATATTTGATCAACTCTTAAATGCAAAATGCAAACAGAAAATGGCCGTGACCACACATAGAGTGCAATAATAAATACAGGTGTCCTTAGAAGTGTTATGTATGGGCCACAAAGTAACTAAGATCATACAAGATTCTATAAACTGCACAGGGGCATGGAACTGACTCCTCTTACTTTGAATTGTAAAATATTTGGCAATATGCTCAAATGCAATGTGTCCTTTCTTGGGTGATGAGGGACTGGGAAAACAAGGTCTTGGCACTTATGCAGCACTTACAGATTCCTACTGTGTCTTTGCGACATGACTGGTGCTGCATTTCATGAAATAAGGTTTATTGTCAGAATTATAAGTAGAGGCATTCCAGAGTCCTCTTTGTCAGAGTGCTGCATATCCCACTGTATAGACGACTATGCCAAAGAACCATCTGTGAGTGATGTGAATGCTGACTGCTTACATTATTAAAGACATGATCTGTTTCTTATGTTCCCCAAACAGCTTCTTTGCAAGTGTGACTAATGGAAACAAACACAGTACTTGCTCGAGCTGAGTGAGCTGCAGTGTTATCTCAGACTGAGGACATCCTGGGATGCTGTCAGAATTTTGCTGAAGAGAGACCTTCCTCGTGAAGATGGCCATTGAATCCCAGTCATGGTAGTGGTGGCAGCTGCAATGAATCTTTATGCAATTGGTTGCCTGTGATGATATTAGTTCTACAGCCTTGGGGAGTAGATTTTGATAATATAACTGGCTTCTCTCAGATGCAGTGCATGATATTCTGTACACACTTGACACAGAGGGGACCGAATCGTAATGCAGCTGAGGTCATCAACAGAAAAGGAATCCATTCCATTAGTGTATAAATTATCTGCGTTCATTGGTACCACATCTTAGACGTCTGTACCAGGTACCGGTGAGCTCCCATGATATATATATGTGTGTGTGTATGTGGATGGTAGTGGTGGTGGTGGTGGTGGTGGAGGGGGGGTTGCAGGATGGTAACTTCTGGCAGAGTGCCATATAACCATAGCATGTTAAGCTCTACACAACTAGAACAGGTAAGTGGGGATGTGATGGGTGCTGAAAATAGAATGCTGGGAGACTAGAAGCAGTCTTCCAAAGAGGAATATGATGTCATAGAGTCATACAGCACAGAAACAGACTGCACTCCTACCAGTCCATGCTGAATATAATCCCAAATTAAACTAGCTGGTTCATATCCCTCTTTCCTATTCATGTACTTATCCAAATGTCTTTCAAATGTAATAATTGTACTTACAGCCACCACTTCTTCAGGAAGCTCATTTAAGAAGGAGGAACATCACTTTCTGCCGGAGAGTGTGCAGCAGCTTCAAATGGGGCTTAATTGATACCCATTAATGAGTGAATTCCAGTAGATGACAGTTGGGTGCACTGATCATTTACAAAGGTAAGCAGCCTGCATCAGCTCCCAGATACTGGGCTAGATACTGGGCTAGACTAGGCAGTAGGGAAAAGATAATGCTGACTTAGACAGAGTTGTAAGAGGGAGGTGGTAAGGATAGGTAAAGTGTATGGCTTGGTGATTAAACAGTGACAGATATGAATGTGCCTTGCATGTGCAATGAAGTGTCAGTTGTACCACAGATATACACTGAGCAGCTTTGGTTTGTGGATGTTGTCCCATTACTTGCTTGGGGAAGGACGTCTCAGTGTTAATTATGAATATCCAACATTTGTTTCTATGGTTGTAAGAACTTGGAAAAGTAAAGTAAATTCAGTTCAAGATCATAAGGAAATAAACAAATGTATTTGTATAAAAGTTTTTAGTTTTACTTTTTTAACTTGTTTTTTTAAAAAACTTTTCATCTGGCACAAAAATTTTCAAGAGTCCTTGTGCCAATTATTGGCCCTGTTTCATCTGCATCTCTTTAAGCAATAAACTGAAACAAGAATGAGAATCACCCAAACCTTCTTTTCAGTGAAGGACTAACATTGCAAGTCAACTGCATCAGATTTGCTGCAATAATCCTAAATTAATCTGCCACACTCATTTCCTCTGCTGCCAGAAGAGACATGTCCCATTCATGCGGAGAACACTCAGAGCTAACGTGGTGCTTCTTCAGCAGGAATGGACCTCAACCTATAAATGTGACTGGGGTGCAATGCTGCCCATTGACAGAAGCTGAAGTCCAAGGAAGATATGCATTATATAATGATAAAGATAAAAATATATTAAAGGTAACAAATCTGTGCTTTTTACCCACACCATGGAAATAAATGACCTTACAATGTAATAAAAAATGAAAGAATTATCTCGTCCTCATGCATTTCATGTCTATTTGCTTCTTTGAAATTAAAAGAGAATTTTTTTGAAGAAAAGCATGATTGTTAGGGAGGTGTGCACACGACCCAGTTAGTGCCACCAGCTTCTGTGTCAGCTCTAACTTAGGTAGGCTGACAAGGATGATAGTAAGCTTATTGCATCTGTCAGTGTATAATGGGCTGCCACACAAATCAGACCAAATTGCAGGGAGGAAAAAATGTGTAGGCGTAATGTCCCCAGCACAATACCAAGATTGTAAGCTTGGCTGGGATCCAACAGCAGCTCCAACAATTTAGGTAATTTTATTTTCTTCTTTTAAACATTAGTGATTTTATCGCTTTTATTTGAAAGGTTTGTTTTATCTTGTTAGCAGTAGGATTTCAATATTAGGGATTTTACCATAAGCAACTGCACATTATGGTGTACCACTCATTTAATGACTATCATCTTCACTCACACTATAAAGCTTAAAACTTAACCTTCAGTGATGCAATACAAATCCAAGCTCCACATTATTCATAAACAATTAGTTACCAAGCAGAGTATATGTAGATATTTTAAACATTTATGTCTCTGCCTAATTTCTTTGCCTGTGTTAAATGAACCAGTTGCAATTGCTGAATAAAAGCCTTTGAGTTAATTTTTAAAGATTGTATAATATACTCAGAAGCCTGAGTAACATTGGTAACATTGTATTTCCATTTCTATTTTATCTAAGTATATGGGACAACTGTGATATTAGTTATCAAGTTTCCATATTCCTCAGTAAGCTTTTTGCAAGAAATGCAAATTGTGCAAGTAATCAGCATAAAAAAAAGTTTTCCTTTTGCAAGTCTGACATGATCACTTAAATTTCTACATTGCATCACATTTATCTAATTTTCTACATTTCATGTTTTGGTCAAAGCACATTTTTTTTCATATAATGTGAATATTAATTTAGCAGACCCCAGTGGGAGTAGAGAACAAGCATAATTTAGAAATTATTTAAATAATTTCAACACACTGAATATGATATCTGATCCACACACTTTCTGCCCTTTAGTGGGAGTGCTTTGACAAGTGTCTCCAGAAGCTGACTTATACCATTACCAATTTCTCAGTAACAGTGCATAATAATATCTGAGCTGACATAAAAAATCCTTGACAAAATGCAACTGATTTATCTACAAAGGTGATATCAATAAGAAGGAGATTATTGAAGGATAGTTGGATCAAATGAGGTAAATGGTTTTAAGTATCTGTAGCAGCTGCATATATTTCTAGTCCACAATATCTTCAAAACACATTCCACTGGCATTCAGTGTTTTGAGGACACTTCACTTGATTCACTTCTCCATACTATTAAACCTTGTTCCACATCGGTTGGGGAGGCAGTGGTGTTGTGGCAATGTCATTGGACAGAAAACCAGAACCCCAGGCTAATGTTCTGAGGCCAGGGGCTCCAGGTCCATTATGGCAGCTGGTGAAATTTGATTAAAAGAAAATCTTGTTTGTCCAATGATGATATTAGCAATGTTTTTGACTCTTAACAGCTCTCCAGGCAATTAGGAATGGGCATTAAATGCTGACCTAGACAGCAACACCTATATGCCATGAATAAACATAAATATATTTCGAGTATGATTCTTTCCAATCTTTCTTCTTGAACCTCTGACATTAGATGGGTTGAGGGCAAGGGTGAGTGAAAACATGGAGATGGTTAGACTTTGAGAGGGATGCATCTTCTACAGCACATAAAGGTCTTGGAAATGAAGTGCCCAGCAAAACAACGAAAAAAGGGTCTTCCCACTTTCTACTGATCTCTGCCTACAATCGGAAAGATTGAGGTCACGCCTGGAGATGCCTTTCATTGTCTATTAATTGGCTACTTTTAGGCTTTAAATGGTCCATCGGCAGGCAGGTTACTGGACACTTCTTCCTTTAATGCTTAAATATGTAGATACGCACTGGAAACTGAGTCCAATTTTACACCCCCTTACCCTCCTGCTAATTCACCGCCATGGAAGCATAAAATTCAGTCCATGGTATTGGCCCACGGACACTGCATCCAGCTGATGTAAATCCAGGTTACTACTGGCTAGACACAGCAATCATGTTGAAAAGGTAACATAAAGTTGGAATGCTGCCTGCTTTGCAATCAGTAGAATCGGGTCAATCACACTAAACTATTTTATTTGGCATTTTTAGACTTTACTTTAAACACTTAAAATAGATGCAGAACATTTATTCCAAAGATTAATAAAATGTTCAAAGTAATCCACTAAACATTCAGGTAAAACTTTCTTAACCTGAATCATTTAAACACGCAGAAAACGTGGAGCAGATTAAACTCTGAATAAGTGAAACTTCGTGAACATAAGCTTGATCTAGGGTGTGGTACAATAGTCATATCCTTACTTCAGGCCACAAACTTTGGGTTTAAGTGCCACCTCAGTACCTGGTAGCTCTAAAGATTGTGCTATAACACAGCTAGAAAGGTTAATTATCAGTGTGTAAATCCTTTTGATATGCCTTTGGCAGTGGTTAAGAGTGGGAGAGTTTCTTACACAGTCAAGTCATGAGATACCTAAAAGACACAGCCATTCTATATTATAGGACATCCTTATGCACGCTCTTGCCCTAAACAAACATGCCTCTTGTGCACTCATGCATCACCACACACAATTGTCGAATGAGGAATGTAGCCTTTTGCTATGTTAAGTTTCTACAGGATAACATCATTAGTTTATTTCAGTATTTCAAAATATCTTAAATAAACTCATGAGCATAGTCTTTGTATGATTGAGATAACATCTTATGTGGGAATTGAAGATATACTGAAAAATAAGTGATCCAATGAAACACACAAGTCATTCACTCTTCTGTAGGGTGACTTATGTAGCTGGTATTGTTTAATGTTTTGTGCTCACGTAACTCACCAAGGACCATTGTGCTTTTCGCAACAGTGAGCGGCGGGAGCTGGGCGGAAGTTCAGATGGAGCGCAAAGCCGGTCGGGAAGGTAAGTGATTACTATATAAAGAACTTACCTCGACGCCAATGGTCTTTTCGCAACAGAGAGCGGCAGTAGCTGGGCGGAAGTTCAGACGGAGCTCAAGGCTGGTCGGGAAGGTAAGTGATTACTATATAAAGAACTTACCTCGACGCCAACGGTCTTTTCGCAACAGAGAGCGGCGGGAGCTGGGCGGAAGTTCAGACGGAGCGCAAAGCCGGTCGGGAAGGTAAGTGATTACTATTAGAGTGGGTGTGTTCTAAACCCCAGGTCCTACAAAGTAGGGTCTCCCTCCCTCCCTCCTCCTCTAACCTTAATTAAGAGTCCACAGACGTGCCACAAAAAGAGGGTCTAAGGAAGTTTAGATCGAAGAGTGAGGCTTCAGCTCAGGACTCTTTGACAAGGAGGTTGAGTGAAGTGATTACGCCACAGTTGAAGAGGGTGAAGACATGACTGCCCAGCTGGTTCAGTGTGCTACGTGCTTGATGTGGGAGGTCAACGACTCTGGTGTGTCTGGCTCGTATATGTGTGGAAAGTGTGTGCACATTCAGCATTTGACCAAGCATATTGCAGCGCTGACGAAAGAACTCGAAGACCTTAGGCTCATCCGAGAGAACGAGATCTTTCTGGACAAGACCTTCAGCGATGTTATTACACCAATCATGCCAGAAGAGAGCAGAAGAGAGCAACTGATGAGGAAGGCAGAGAGGAGACAGGTGCAAGAGACCCCAGGAGAAGTACCTGTCAGGAACAAGTTGAAGCTTTTGGAAGCAGAGACTGATGACACTGCCAGTTCACAAGGCGGCCAAGTTTGTCAATCAAAAGTTGCCGCAGAGGCAGAGCCGTGGTAATAGGGGACTCCATCGTGAGAGGAACTGACCGGGAGTTTTGTGGCAGCAGACGGGATTTAAGGATGGCGTGTTGCCTTCCTGGTGCCAGGGTGAAAGACATCGCGGACAGAGTGCAGGAAATCCTCAAGGATGAGGGTGAAGAGCAGGAGGTGGTGGTACATGTCGGCACAAATGATGTCGGGAAGAAGAGGAGGAACATACTACAGCGAGACTTCGGAGAACTAGGAAGAAGGCTGAAAAGCAGGACGTCCAAGGTGGTTACCTCCGGTTTGCTTCCAGTTCCTCGGGCTAGTGTGGCCAGAAACAGGGAGATAATGGACTTGAACGTGTGGTTGGGGAACTGGTGCAGGAAGCAAGGATTCAAGTTCTTGGATCACTGGGGTATATTTTATGGTAAGCATAAATTCTACAAGAGAGACGGCTTGCACCTAAATAGGTTAGGGACCAGTATTCTGGCAGGCAGGTTTTCTACTGCAACACAGCTACATTTAAACTAAGTAGCGGGGGGGAGGGGACAAGCTGGATGTTTAAAAAGGAAATTGAAGGGAAAGTTAGAACAAGAGAAGTCAAGAAACTGTATCAATGAGGCAGAAGACTCAGAAAGGTATCATGCTGTAAGGTTGAGTGAAATAAGGGTTGATGGGAAGGGTGAGAGCAGTAACAAATTAAAAATAATATACATGAATGCACGAAGCATGAGACATAAGATGGATGAGCTTGAGGCTCTTTTGGAAATTGGCAGATACGATATTGTGGGGATAACTGAGACATGGCTTCAAGTGGACA
>NC_057721.1:27674642-27701101 GCF_004010195.1 Chiloscyllium plagiosum
TCTCCAGCATTTGCAGCCCTCACTTTCCCCTAGCCTATCATCCCACCAGCATCCATACCCAAAAGATCATCAACCACCAGGCACACCTTCCCCTCCCGTTCCTTGCCCACCAGGCTCCTGTAGTCTCCCACATCCCCACACAGGCCAACTGCAAGCCCTCCCCCTGCTTCATAGGGCCGCAGCCTGCATTCTCTCATCCTTCCACACTCCTCCACCCCTCCATTTCGGAATGCCGGGCACTGACCAGTGGGGTACCGCACGGATCAGTACTGGGACCGCAGCTTTTTACAATCTATCTTCAGGATATACAAGATGGTATTAGCAATAACATTCGCAAATTTCATCAGCTGGGTGGCAGGGTGAAATGTGATGAGGATGTTAGGAGATTACAGGGTGACCTGGACAAGTTAGGTGAGTGGGCAGGTGCATGGCAGATGCAGTTTAATGTGGATAAATGTATGGTTTTCCACTTTGGTGGCAAGAACAGGAAGGCAGATTACCACCTAAGTGGAATCAATTTAGGTAAAGGGGCAGTACAGAGAGATCTGGGTGTTCTTGTACACCAGCAGGTAGTGAAGGCTAATAGCATGCTGGCCTTCATAACAAGAGGAATTGAGTATAGAAGCAAAGAGGTGCTTCTGCAGCTGCACTGGGCCCTGGTGAGACCACACCTGGAGTACTGTGTGCAGTTCTGGTCTCCAAATTTGAGGAAAGACATTCTGGCTATTGAGGGAGTGCAGCGTAGGTTCACGAGGTCTATTCCTGGAATGGCAGGATTACCTTACACTGAAAGACTGAAGCGACTGGGCTTGTATACCCTTGAGTTTCGAAGATTGAGAGGGGATCTGATTGAGACGTATAAGACTATGAAAGGATTGGACACTCTGGCAGTAGGAAACTTATTTCCACTGATGGGTGAGTGCCGAACCAGAGGACACAGCTTAAAAATACGGGGTAGACCATTTAGGACAGAGCTCAGGAGAAACTTCTTCACCCAGAGAGTGGTGGCTGTGTGGAATGCTCTGCCCCAGAGGGCAGTGGAGGTCCACACTCTGGATTCATTTAAGAAGGAGTTGGATAGAGCTCTCAAAGATAGTGGAATCAAGGGTTATGGAGATAAGGCAGGAACAGGATACTGATTAGGAATGATCAGCCATGATTATATTGAATGGCGGTGCAGGCTCGAAGGGCTGAATGGCCTACTCCTACACCTATTGTCTATTGTCTATTGTATAGTGTATTCACTAATCATTATTGTCAAAGAGAATGTATTGTGAGGGAATGGAGAATGGAAGAATGATAGAAGAATGTGAAAGTACACATCTCTGAATATATGGCCATTCAAACTCCAGTCCTTGCAGGTTACTAACTTAAGATTGGATGATCTTGTGATGGATAAGGTCAATTGAAACAATTACATAGCAAGGAGCCAAGTCATCTTCTACCCTTCAGAAAACCAGACATGCCCACTTTCACAGTTCGCAAACTACTGACTTGGCCTATGTGTGACTTCACACACCAGTTTTATTTCTTTTCACATTGATGTCAGGTTCATAATATAATGCAGCTTGCAAGCTACACTCGAGTGCATGGGAAGAGATGGGCTGGTGGAGGAGACAGCAATAGTCATCACAAAAATTCCTGTGTCAAAACACGTGGCTGATGGTAGTTTTACATACAACCATGTTGCTGCATAGGTTTCCTATGTTGGGTATGGGGACATGTGGAGAGGGTTGGGAAGTATTGACTGGCAACCATTCAATGGAAGATGACCAAGAACGTTGATGGGGGAGGGGCTGGTGTGCACGACCTTTTCTCATGACTGCCTTATATTTCCCTCACAGGGCCATTAGCTGTGGTCTTACTCTTCCCATCAATAAACCCTCACCACTTCCACCACCTCCCCCACCATGACAGTAGTCCAATCAATGCACAATGTGTCTCAGTTTTCTGATAGTCCAAGATCAAACTTTCATAAGGCAGTAATCACCGGTCCAGAGACATATATGTCAGGGAGGTTTTAGTACGGTGACAGTTTAGTGACTTATCACTGAGCAGCAGTCAGTTGTACAGTGTCAGATAACGCATGCACTTTGATGGTATGTCAAACAGATTGGGTTAATTTTTTCATAATTACTATTTTTCTAACCATGCCCTGAGTTCATCTGCCTTCCCTGTTAGGCTTCCTGCATTGAGGTAAATGCAGTTTAATTTATCTGTCCTACCTTGTTCTTTGCTTTGTTCCCGCCTGCCCTGACTGTTTGACTCGCTCCTTTTCCCAACTGTACCAGTCTCAGATTGATCTCTTTCCTCACTATCTCCCTGGGTCCCCCCCCCCCCCCCACCTTACTAGTTTAAATCCTCCTGAGCAGCTCCAGCAAATCTCCCTGCCAGTATGTTAGTCCCCTTCCAATTTAGGTGCAGTCCATTCTTCCTGTACAGGTCACTTCTACCCTAGAAGAGATTCTAATGATCCAAAAGTGTGAATGCTTCTCCCCTGCACCAGCTCTTCTGTCAGGCATTCATCTGCTCTATCCTCCTATTCTTACCCTCACTAGCTAATAGTACCGGGAGTAATCTAGATATTACTACTCTCCAGGACCTCCCTTTTAAATTCCTGCTGATATTCTCCCTTCAGAATTTAATCCTTTTCCCTTCATTCTTGTTAGCTCCAATGTGTACATGAACCTCCTGCAGGTCCCTCACCCTTTTGAGAACACTCTGCACTCTCTCTGAGATACCTTTGATCCTGGCACCAGGGAGAGAGCACACCATTCTGATTTTTTGCTACTGGCAGAAATACCTGCCTGTGTCTCTGACTAGAGAGTTCCCTAATGCAATTGATCTCGTGGAACCTGACATACCCCTCATTGCATTCGAGTCCAGCCTCAATACCAGAAATCTGGCTGTTCTTGCTACATACCCCTGAAAGTCCATCACTCCCTATATTTTCCAAAACAGCATACTTGTTTGAGATGGGGATAGCCACAGAAGACTCCTGCACTGCTTACCTATCTCTTCTACCTTTCCTGGAGTTAACCCATCTACCTGACTGTATCTGTAGCTTTTCTCCCTTTCTATAATTACCATCTATGCCACCCCCAGCTCTTGTAAATTCCTCATTGCCTCTAACTGCCACTCCAACCAATCCATGCGATCTGATAGGATTCACAACCAAAGACACTTCCTGCAGACCTAATCATAGAAACTTTCCCTAAACTCCCACATCCAATAGGAAGAGCATATAACTCCACTAAAGGTCAGTTTTGCTCCTTCACAATCTACAGAACAAGAAAATAGCACTGCCTTTTTGCTCTAAAAAACCGTGCTCCAGGCTAACTTAGTACTTAGGGTTTATATTTTTTAAATTTAGTCAAGAGACAGTTCTCAATAAAAATATAATAAAGAAAGAACCCACTCTAATCAGTACTGTAGACTTACACCTGGTACAATTACAACATTCAAAAGGCATCTGGATGGATATATGAACAGGAAGGGTTTAGAGGGATATGGGTCAAGTGCTGGCAAATGGGACTACATTAGGTTAGGATATCTGGTCGGTATGGACAAGTTGGACCAAAAGCTCTGTTTCCGTGCTGTTTCACTCTATGACTCTAATTAATGAGGGTCTAAGCAAGGTTAAAAGTCATAAAAATTGTACTTGCTTTATGTTTGGCAATGACACCATTTTGAGGCTATTAAGATGAACTGGAATTCTGTGTGGAGTATCTGGAGTAAGCCACTTTATAAATGATGATATACTGCCTAGTGAAGGACCAATGCTGTTTGGTGTATAAAGGTGTATATTGAGGAATGCCTTAAGCACCAACTTACACCTGGTACAATTACAACATTCAAAAGGCATCTGGATGGATATATGAACAGGAAGGGTTTAGAGGGATATGGGTCAAGTGCTGGCAAATGGGACTACATTAGGTTAGGATATCTGGTTGGTATGGACAAGTTGGGCCTGAAGAAGGGCCTGTGCCCGAAACGTCAAATCTCCTGTTCCCTGGATGCTGCCTGACCTTCTGTGCTGTTCCAGCAATAAAGTTTCAACTTTGATCTCCAGCATCTGCAGACCTCACTTTCTCCTTAAGCACCAAACACTCTGATAATGCCGCTTGAACTTGTGTGCAGGCTAGCTGAGAAAATCAAAAGGTAAGACTTGACATTTAAGTGCATTCCATAGTCTGGTAGCCATGTCTATCATATCAATGTAACCTGTAACTAATTGCTAATGTGCAATAAACTACTTTAGGTGGAAACTTTCCAGTCCCTGAAAAATAAGGCTGTGTTGAGAAATATGGATAAATCTGGTGAGATGTCTAATGAGGACCTTCTCCATGTGGAGATCAAAGAGTCCAATTTTCCAAACATGTGTTTAGATAATAGACAATACGTGCAGGAGTAGGCCATTCTGCCCTTCGAGCCTGCACCACCATTCAATATGATCATGGCTGATCATCCTTAATGAGTATCCTGTTCCTGCCTTATCTCCATAACCCTTGATTCCACTATCCTTGAGAGCTCTATCCAACTCTTTCTTAAATGAATTCAGAGACTGGGCCTCCACTGCCCTCTGGGGCAGAGCATTCCACACAGCTATTACTCTCTGGGTGAAGATGTTTCTCCTCATCTCTGTCCTAAATGGTCTACCCCGTATTTTTAAGCTGTGTCCTCTGGTTCCTCACTCACCCATCAGCGGAAACATGTTTCCTGCCTCCAGAGTGTCCAATCCTTTAATAATCTTATATGACTCAATCAGATCCCCTCTCAGTCTTCTAAACTCAAGGGTACACAAGCCCAGTCACTCCAGTCTTTCAGCGTAAGGTAGTCCCGCCATTCCAGGAATTGACTTCGTGAACCTACGCTGCACTCCCTTAATAGCCAGAATGTCTTTCCTCAAATTTGGAGACCAGAACTGCACACAATACTCCAGGTGTGGTCTCACCAGGGCCTTGTAAAGCTGCAGAAGAACCTCTTTGCTTCTGTACTCAATCCCTCTTGTTATGAAGGTCAGCATGCTATTAGTCTTCTTCACTACCTGCTGTACCTGCATGCTTACCTTCATTGACTGGTGTACAGAAACACCCAGATCTCTTTGTACTTCCCCTTTACCTAAATTGATTCCATTTAGGTATAATCTGCCTTCCTGTTCTTGCCACCAAAGTGGATAACCATACATTTATCCACATTAAACTGTTTGTGGTAAGATTCTCAATAGAGAGTCCTATTTGCATGGATTATTGCTCATTATCACCTTCAGTTGTCTGCAGTTTCTCACTCTCCCACACATCAAATCAAATATACGTGCCAAGATTTCCCTCCATAAAAGTTAGATCTGATATCTGGCAACTCCAGCTTGCCTTTTGGTCCTCCTGGTCTACATCTCAGCTAGCAGTAAGGAACATCTCAGGGCACACTCCATGGGCAGTGACTGTATGAAGTCCATGCCCACAGTTAATGTAATCAGACAAATACCAGCCTCACCACATTATCATGGCACATCTCCAATCCACTTCTGCACGTCAATGCTGCACAGTGGATCACCCCAAAGCAATCACTGTAATGATGTTGACTGGAAATTTTATATTTTGCAGGGATGGACATTCAACTCATGGTCTGATCTAGACAGTGGCTCAGGCATCCTGACTTACTCACTTAGCACTCACAATCTTTGTGCCTGCTTCAATGCTTACAGCATTTCTGACCTTTGTTGCATCTCCCTCTCAGCTACATCATAACAGCTCAAAGTGCTTCAATCATGACTCCCCTTATAGCCTAGATACAAAGCCAGGTTGCTTATCATAGCTGTCAGCAACCATTGTGCAAGAGGAGTATATATGTTGCTGTACAGCTCTGTGCTATATTAGTGTTAGAGCTACACCATGTGTCAAGTGCATATGTGCCAAGCCCATGGCATGTGCTGCAACTGAACAGCCAAATCTCAAAGTCTAATGGCAGTAATCCTCAGTCCATTTAAAAGAGAGTCTCCAAAGGCAATGTGTGTCATTACAGTAAGTCATGAGCAATCTCCAATATCAGTCCAGGGGTTTCAGCACAGCTAACCAGCTGCTTGGGACAGTCAGGGTCAGGGGGCCTGTACTTCTACATTACAGCAACTGGGCTATGGTTGACCCTATGGGTCCAATACAAGCAGACCTGGGCAGTCAGTGAGAGAGCTGAAATCTGCAAACAACTCAATATATACAAGACAAGTGAAGGTAAAGGGGTAATACGGGAGGCGAGAGCATTGACAGTATGCACCACTCTGGCTTAGATAGTGGGACAGTGCCGTATAAACCTTGCACATTTTTAAGATTTGTTCAGGGCTACTGGCAAAATGGGCAGATGAAGGTTGTGATAGATGGGTTGAGTTGAGGTTAAAGGATGTTCAAAGGGTATAGAGCTATGTAGAGGGCTACCAAGAAGGGAATGTGTACCTTTAGGGCTTCAGCAATGCTAAGAATCTGAGTCTGAACCTCACTGTTTCAGGAGTGTCTGCTGAAAGTAGTAAGTGTGCAATAGAGTTGAAAATGGCTGCAAATGCATTCTCCTTCAAATCCTCCCACTTCCTCCAGACCAAAGGGGTAGCCATGGGCACCCGTATGGGCCCCAGCTATGCCTGTCTCTTTGTCAGCTACATGGAACAGTCCATCTTCTGTAGTTACACCGGCACCACTCCCCACCTCTTCCTCTGCTACATTGATGACTGCATCAGTACCACCTCGTGCTCTCGCGAGGAGGTTGAGCAGTTCATCAACTTCACCAACACGTTCCACGCCAACCTTAAATTCACCTGGACGACCTCTGACACCTCCCATTCCTGGACCTCTCCATCTCCTTTAATGACGAGTGACGTGACACTGACATTTTTTACAAACCCACCTACTCCCACAGCTACCCGGATTACACCTCTTCCCACCCTACCTCATGTAAAAATGCCATCCCGCATTCCCAATTCCTCTGCATCTGCCGTATCTCCTCCAAGGAGGACCAGTTCCACCGCAGAACACACCAGATGGCCTCCATCTTTAGAGATCGCAATTTCCCTTCCCACGTGGTTGAATATGCCCTCCACTGTATCACCGTATCCTGCACCTCTGCCTTCAAACCCCACCCCTGTAACAAGGACAGAACCCCCCCAGTCTTCACTTTCCACCCTACCAACCTTCGCATTAACCGCATCAGCCGACATTTCCGCCACCTCCAAACGGACCCCACCACCAGACATATATTTCCCTCCCCACCCCTTTCCGCTTTCCGCAAAGACCATTCCCTCTGTGACTACCTGGTCAGGTCCATTCCCCTCTACAAACCACCCTCCCTTCCTGGCACCCTCTCCTGCCACCGCAGGAATTGCAAAATCTGCACCCACACCTCCTCCCTCACCTCCATCCAAGGCCCCAAAGGGCTTCTACATCCATCAAAATCTCACCTGCACATCCACCAATGTCATTTATTGTATCCGTTGCTCCCAATGCGGTCTCCTCTACATTGAGGAGACTGGACGCCTCCTCGCAGAGTGCTTTAGGGAACATCTCCGGGACACCCACACCAATCAACCCCACTGCCCTGTGGCCCAACATTTCAACTCCCCCTCCCACTCTGCCAAGGACATGCAGGTCCTGGGCCTTCTCCACCGCCGCTCCCTCACCACCCATTCACCTATTGTACTCTTTGCTACCTTCTCCCCAGTCCCACCCCCCCATTTATCTCTCCACCCTGGAGGTTCCCTGCCTCTATTCCTGATGAAGGACTTTTGCCCGCAATGTGAATTTTCCTGCTCCTTGGATGCTGCCTGACCTACGGTGCTGTTCCAGCACCACACTGACTTCTCCTTGTCTGCATTATCCAGGACTGGTGAGTACCTCCACCTCTGGTGTATAGGTAAATTAGGCAAGCATTGATAAGCAGAGTGCCAAAGGGTTGTGATCTCAATTAATAACAATAACACAAGGAGACTCACCTAGTCTCACGAGAGAAACTTTTCAAAAAAATTCAATGAAAACAATACTTACCTAATTTCTGGAAAGATTCAGCTCCCATTCTTCAGTCCAAGAACCTCTTCTCAGTCAAGCAGCAAGTGATTTTCCTCTATGTCACTCGGCTAAGCAGACTCCTTAGATCCCCACACTTAATGAAAGCAAACCTACTTCATGGTAAAGCACAGCACATGCAGATACGGTTTAGCTACAAATACAACATTGTTAAGTAAATTTTCTATGAATACAATACCGTGACCCTTACTACAAATTCATAATAAAATCTGATATTGTAACAATCTATGTTGTGAAACCTTTAGCTAAAGTAATCAAATTTACTCAAAAAAGATGAATAATAAAGACATAACCAACAAGATGTCACTATTCTATCATGAATCAGAACTAATGCAAATTAAGCATGAATTAACAGGAAATTAAGTCAATAATAAAAGGCAGCTTTTACATTATACAACTGATACAACAAAGTATGTCTTACACAACCAGAAGTATTCCTTTTCAGCACATGTGACATTATTTCGCTACAGAGATCCACAATATGCTGATTTTTGTTTATGCAGGGCAGATCCAGGGTCTTACCTTTTGGCTCTTGAGTTTCACAGGAATGATTACCATCAGTAAGACAAACTTCCAACCTCCCCCACCACCTCCCTCACTTGATTCGTGACAGTTCTATGATGTAGCTCTACAGAATTTCTTTTTGCCTAACCCAACTAATAGCACCTTATTTTGCACTTCACACTTTACAGTCCTTTAGTGTTTCAGAACTATTCATAAAGCTTTCTAAGTTTGAGACAGTTTTTATCCTACTCACAGTGTCTCCAAGAGCTCCTGCTTCCATATGCTGTTCAATGTATGCCTCCAATTCTTCTGTAAGTCTCTGCCAGCCACTTCCTCGTGTTCTTCTCTGTTCTGAAGAAGTCACTCAACCCAAAACGTTAACTCTGCTCTGTCTCTGCAGATGCTGCAGACTTGCTGAGTTTCTCCAGCAATTTCTGTTTTTGTTCTTTCTTGTTGATTGTTTCGAGTTCAAAGCTAACCATATCACATTGTCCATTATTTCTTATCATCTAATTATCCGGTTGCCTTGATACAAACTCTAAAAAGTCCTTTTTAAACTTTTTAAAAAATAATTACAGAGCGCACAGACTTTATTAACATTACAAATTCTCCTCGCTGCATTGCCTCCTGATCAAATGCGATACCATGTCTCTCATCAGATTGTTAGATAGATATTAATGGCATCTATTGATAGATATTAGCGAGGAAGAAAGTATTTGAATTAAAGATACATTAAAAATTTGCTTATCCTGCTTGTCAAAAGTTAAAAATCCTGCTAAAAGATTTTGGTATGCTTAATGCAGAGTTATAGAACTAATAGAAGACTAAGATATATTGTTCAATAACTTGAAGACCTGATAACTAAAGTAGCTCTTAATAGCATACTGGTAGTGGACCTACCTTTGAGCTATGAACCCTGGATTCAAGTCACACCTGCTCAAGAAGTGTGGAAGAACATCCCTAAGGAGGTTGACTAGAAAATATTTAGGTGTGGTAACTAGATTTATTTTCAACAATAATACTGAGTAAGCAAAAATAAGTTATAGATAAAACCATGGAAAAATGAATAAGAACTTTTCTTTTGGTGCTAGGAAGATTCTATCTAATAATGGAAAGGAATTTGCCAGCAATAAGTTGGCACTACAAACATGAGCTACGTTATCATAATAGATAGGCAAAGTAGTGAAATATTGCATAAAATATTCGCTGATCAACCAGACTAAAATAGATAGCATCCATTCATGAAAGGAGTTCAGTCCTGATGGTTGGAGTTTATAGTTCCTACCAATTAATCTTTGGGTAAAATCCCAAATTGCCTTCTGTCTTAAGCTCTAGTCCTTCTGCTCCAGAAGATGCTCCAAATAGTGCAGTATTTTTGGACCTTAAATGTTTACAAGGTGGGGAAGATTAGATTTCATGAAGGCCAAGGTGCCAGTGGTAGTTCATAGCACTCTGAGGCAGTGTATAAGACAATCTAAGACAGAATTTCCTTCAGGACATTTGATCTATCATAAAAGAGAGTGATAGGAAATAGAAAGACCCCACTAAGGTAATACATTGTAATGGTAAGACATGGCAAATATATAATCAAACATGCCAAACGCATTATCAAGATTTATTCCATATCATTGTTAGGAATTAATGACAAAATGTTGAGCTTTGAACAAATGATGAAACTTAACTAGGTGCTGGTTACCTCAGGTGTTCATGTGTTTTGTGCTGGCGGACTTGAGGAACAGAATATGGTAAATCAAGGACGGAATAGCAGTGATTAGTAATCCTTCATGACTTGGAGCTCAGAGCTATCTCACCAATTGGTCAATCCCTCAGAGTGAGTAACATATATTCTGGAGAGGTCTAGTGAATAGACAATTTTGGGACATGCAAAAGTAGCTCCTGAAAGTTCACATATTGTTTGAATGTTGAATGATGGGCAAGAGTGATATCCAACAAAAGCAGATGGGATGAAAGGTGAAGAATAAGAAAGTGCAGAATCAAGTATTGATAATCAGTCTGAAATAACTATTAAATCAGAAAACAATTATATACAAGAAAAGACCCAACAACAGTGCAAAAGGAGATCTCACAGTTGCAGTCCTGACGTAGTAGTAAATGGAAGCCAGAGTCTGACTAAGTTACACAATGAAATGAAGGTCACAGGACAGTCTCAAAACAGAACCAGAAACAGTAGTTTTCATAAGATCACAACGTTTTCATGGCTTCCACTAAATTTGAGGTTAAACTGAAAGCAGTGGCAAAACAAAGGGAAGTTAGTTGGAGAGAGCTGGAAGATTATTCTGAGAGACCATAGAAGAAGCAATCGGCTTTGGTACAGAATAATTATAGTTGGATTAGGAGCTTTGGAGTTGCGACTTATCAGTGTAAAGTGAGGCTAGCTTTGACATACTAGAGTTAAGTATGATAGAGAAACAAACCAATACTGTTTTTTAAGGGCAAATAAAAGTTTAACAATAACATTTAGAGCAATGCATACATAAACTTAGATATACATAGGTAATCCAAAGAATATGAAAATAGTCCTTGTTAACACTGCTGCAAGTGGTCATCTTCCTGATAGATATTTGAATGAGGTAGTTTAATAACGACAGCTAATGTTGCATAACAGCTGTGTATTCTTATTTTTATGTCTTTTAAACATGTGTACTGCAAGAAGAAAGAACAATGTCTTTTAAAAACAAAACAAGTATTTACAGAATGGCTGCATAATTTCTCTGCAAGGAATTGAATACATATTGTGAACTTTATGTTTTCATAGCTGTAAGCTTAAGCAATTTACAGATGACCAACAGGACTTGTTTACAAGGGAAACTGATTGGTTCTCAGTGAACTGAGCAGGTTGGAACTGCTAATAGGTTACTGAGACACATACACAGAGAGAGAGAAAGACACAGAAGTGTATGCTGTTGTTCTCCCTAGAAGAAGCTGCCTGTTCATTGCAGCAAAAAAAACCTCAGGTTAACCTTGAAGAAAAGTAATAATCTTTCCTGTAACAGTACCTGAAAGCTATAACTGTTGACTTAATAAATCATTCATTCAATACTCCTTACAAATCAGTGGAAGGTTCCATTAGAAGAACACCAAGGGCATGGCGAGCTGAAGAATGATCATTTTAAAATCGGGAAGCAAAGACTTAACTTTCTAATTTTTTCTACCTATGCTAAAAATCTGCTTTCACTATTTATTTGTTGTGGAAAGGGAGCTTATAAAGGGACTATAGTTCAGTTTATAACATTAAATGTCAATGGTTTATATCTGACGACTTATATTTATAGTCTAATTACTTATAATAAATAATAATTCTTGTTTCATACAGAAACTTGGTGCGTGGTCTCTATCAACTTTGGGTTGAAAGTCAGGTAAATCAGGAAACTGTGTGCATCTCAAAACAAAATTTTAACATTCGGAACAACTCTCGGAATAGTGGGGCTTAGCTTGTGGTGCACTACCCCAAAGGATAGAAACAGCTGAAAATGGGAAATGTTATCCTTTAGCTTGGAGAACTGAATCTTTTTTTATTCAAAAAGAAAGAAAGTGGATGAGATTCTGTACACTGGTTTACATTGAAGATAGGACAACCAGTGAATGTTATGCAGATAATGGACTCATTTTTCTGGCATGAAACAAATCTTGAAGAGAAAGGAAATTTCTAAAATTAAATGTGGGAAATTGGAGCAAGCCAAGAGAGGGGACATATCACATTGTTTCAGATTTCCAGCATCCACATTTCTTTGTTTTTTTTTTAACATTTCACATTGTAATCCTTTGAACAGAATACAGATCTTTTCAATATAATTTGTTTCAAAATTTTGGCTCTGCATTTTAACTCCAGTGAGACAAAGGAATACGTTAATTCTATACAGGGCAACTGCAGTATCCGCGGGTCTGGTTACCATGGTTTCAGTCATCCGCAGTTTACCGCCGAACACATTACACGGAACATTCCAGAATCACGGACCAGGGGCTGCCGGGGAGGTTAATTTCCCATTTAAATGAATGGGTGCACTGCTATCCATGGTTTTGGACATCTGTGATAGGTCTTGGAATGCATCCTATGCGGTACTGTATTCATTATGCATAATTATATACACATGGTGAATATTAATTGAGGATTTATTTGAACCTCTATGAAAGGGTTCTTCTGGTGAAGTGGTAGTGCCCCTACCTCTGAGTCAGATGCCTATGTTCAAGTTCTTCCTTCATTGCAGAAGTGTAATCTCTGAACAGATTAATTAAAAGATATCTTGAACGCCTATAAGTAGATTCAGACTACAATTGTGGTTGTGGGTATAGAGAAATGTAGGGCTGTTCCTTCAAAGCTGCCGCTAAAACTAAAAGTGTATAGAGATTAACTTTAGTTCTGTCTTTACAATGGCTTTCTGGAATAACACGCAATAAGCACAAGGTAGGAATTGCTTTGAGTCTTTTGTATTGATTCTTATTTTGAGCTCAACATGACAAATTCAATAATAGAATTGTTTGTCAGATTTTGGTGAACTGCTGCTGACCTCTTGAAAATACAACTTTCAGGATTCCTGACACACTTTTATGTAATACATAATTTTAAAACCGTTTGTCTCAGGATGAAATCTCTGTTTCACTCAAGGAATAACCTGTAAAATCAATTGTTACATATGTAATATATGTACATTATATCTGGCTATCAACAAAATATTGATTGCACATTGACTATATCCCAGCTGGACACTGCTTTTTAATATTTTAGTCATTTTCAGCAATCTTACAGTGAGCTAGAAAAACTGAGTAATCCAACTTATTCACTATGCAACAAAACACTAAGCATGAAATTGCAGTCCAATGAACAATATAATTCATACTGGAATGTAATGTGAGATGGACAATTTGAGATGGATAGGGAAAATTTTGGTTCGACCAGATATCTGTGGATCTGGTATTTGGCAAAATGTATTCGATAAGAAGCGGTGTGGAAAATATTTCCTGTGTGTCAGTGTGTGCTAAGTTCATATTTCCCTGTGATAATAGATGGAGGGGATGTCCAGTCTCTGTGTTTGAAGTTGCAATGGCAATAATAAGTTAATTTCCCTAAATTATTGTAGTTTAACTGGTTATTATGAAATTATATAAGTAGGTGGCTGGAGTCAAAGCAGAATTTATTTTTAAACCACCACAATGATTTTAATGTTCATGCCTGATAGAAATTAGGAGATTGTGTGGTTAAAATCAGGTTCATTACTCACTCTAGAGCTGCTGGGAGCTAACTGCCAGTTTTCAATTTTAATCTATTCCTTTGATCAGCCACCCAAAGTCAGCTCTGTCTTTTTTGCCTCCCACTAATGAAAGATAATGCAGAACAAAAAGGGGCAAAAACAAGTTTTATTTTTAATGTTCCCTATGCTCACTTCTTACATTTTTTTGAAGTCCCACAAGCATTCGTGCACAGCTTCCAGACCAAAGGATTTTCTATGTCTTCCAGGCAGGAATGGTGAACGAATGGGTGTCTAATTACTTAAAATAAATAATAATTCTTGTTTCATACAGAAACTTGGTGCATGCTCTCTATCAACTTTGGGTTGAAAGTCAGATAAATCAGGAAACTGTGTGCATCTCAAAACAAAATTTAAAACATTCGGAACAACTCTCGGAATAGTGGGGCTTAGCTTGTGGTGCACTACCCCAAAGGATAGAAACAGCTGAAAATGGGAAATGTTATCCTTTAGCTTAGAGAACTGAATCTTTTTTTATTCAAAAAGAAAGAAAGTGGATGAGATTCTGTACACTGGTTTATATTGAAGATAGGACAGCCAGTGAATGTTATGCAGATAATGGACTCATTTTTCTGGCATGAAACAAATCTTGAATAGAAAGGAAATTTTTAAAATTAAATGTGGGAAATTGGAGCGAGCCAAGAGAGGGGACATATCACATATCTCATTTCTGGAGCAGCTACTGAGTTGAGATGACTAGTCCAGATTCAAAACCAAAGCTTTGGTTTTTAACAAACTGTTCAGCATCTCAGCTGGTGAGTTGGACTATTCAATGTCTGCTACCACAGGAGAGGGAAGTTTATTACCAGGACTGGTGGCAAATGAGAAGAATTGATTATTACCTTCGTGCACCCCAGCGCATCAGTTCAAAAGGTGTGGCATAATTCAAAAGGACAGAAGAACCTTTAATAAGAGATGGAATCTTCCCAGCTCCTGAACGACTTAGGCATTGGTGAGAAAGTTGAGAAAATTGGGTGAGATTAGCAGTAATGAGATTCTTGGCAATGCAAGCAATAAGTTAAATCTCCAATGGTAATGTTGAACATTGAGAAAAGTATTTCACCATTGGGTGGCGAGAGGCCTATTTGCATCTGTTTGCATGCATTAAAATCACAGTTAGTAATGTCACCTTATTTATACACAGTGTTCCATTCTCCCACCAATCAGATAGAAACTTGGATGTTGGCATTTTCAACATGAAAGTCAGAGCAGTCACTGCTTGCTCCTCCATCTTTGGTAGAAGTTGATAACATCTCAGGCCGTACTCAATGGGCAGCACATGCCTGCAGCCTTAGCAGCGGAGAGAAAAAAGCCTCCATGCACATCTAATGCACACCTCTGATCACCTGCAAGACAGCTCTGTACCTCACTGGTGCACTTTGGTGTGCGCAGGTACCTTTCATTAGAATGCTGATATAACGAAATTTTGCATACAGCGGCAGGCACCTACCTCAATGATTTGACAGAAATGCATCTCAGAGCATGATTTCTTAGCATGTACTCACTTTGTGAGTATCATCCGCCAACATTTCCGCCACCTACAAACAGACCCCACCACCGGGGATATATTTCTCTCCCCACCCCACCCCACCCCTATCTACTTTCCACAAAGACCATTCCTTCCGTGACTACGTGGTCAGGTCCAAGCCCCCCAACAACCCACCCTCCCATCCTGGCACCTTCCCCTGCCACCACAGGAATTGCAATACCTGCGCCCACATCTCCTCCCTTACCACCATCCAAGGCCCCAAAGGAGCCTTCCACATCCATCAAAGTTTCACCTGCACTTCCACAAATGTCATTTATTGCATCCGTTGCTTCTGATGTGGTCTCCTTTACATTGGGGAGATTGGACGCCTCCTCGCAGAGTACTTGAGAGAACATCTCCGGGACACCCACACCAATCAACCCCACCGCCCTGTGGCCCAACATTTCAACTCCACCTCCCACTCTACTGAGGACATGCAGGTCCTGGGCCTCCTCCACTGCCGCTCCCTCACCACCCAATGCCTCATCTTCCACCTCAGAACCGTTCAACCCCAGGGCATCAATGTGGACTTTGCCAGTTTCCTCATTTCCCCTCCCCCCACCTTACCCCAGTTCCAAACTTCCAGTTCAGCACTGTCCTCATGACCTGTCCTATCTGCCAATTTCCCTTCCCACCTATCCACTCCACCCTCCTCTCTGATCTATCACCTTTACCCCTTCTTCCATTGCATTCTCAGCTACCTTCCCCCAAGCCCCACCTCCTCCCATTTATCTCTCCACCCCCAAGGCTTCCAACCTCAATCCTGATGAAGGGCTCGTATCCGAAACGTCGAATTTCCTGCTCCTCGGATGCTGCCTGACCTGCTGTGCTTTTCCAGCACCACTCAGACCTTGACTCTAATCTCCAGCACCTGCAGTCCTCACTTTTGCCTTACTCACTTTGAACCTACTTCAACAATCCCAGCATCTTTATCTTGCCTTTCCTTTCCATGCTTGACCCCCTCCCTCACGAGTTATAGCTTAGAAGGCTCACAGTACTTCTGCATTACCTTTTAGCGTAGTCAGTAAACCAGAGATCTTGTTATGTCTATCAGCAGTCATCAGCCGGCAGGGATGGGGTCGCTGGGAGGTGGATACGTTGCTGAATAGTACCAGAATTTGTCAATCTCAGCACTACTCTATATGATTGTAGCTTATCCACAAACACACTGAATGTACTTCAAATAATTGTCATATCTCAAAGGGGAGTCGTCCTCAGTCAAATCAAAGGAGATAACCATCAGTCAGGGGGTCTTGGGCAGCATGCGCTATCAGTCCAAGTGTTTGGGCACGGTCAGTCAGCATCTTGGGTCAGCCAGAATTAGAGATTCCATTTCATTTCAGTTCAGGTAGTGGGCCAAGATCTGTTCTACATGTCCAGGGATACCAGTCCAAGGAATAAGTCAGTGCTGGGGGTCAGCTTAATGAAAGTCAAAGGGGGAGGTGTGATCAGCTGTGGTAGGTGAGTATGTGAAGTGAATTGTGGTATTGTGGCAGCCTTCATGATGCAAAGGGGACACTAGTTGTGAAGAAGGGAATCAATGTATGGGGTGGGGGTGTTCGGGGAATATGGGAGCGGTAGTGGTGACAGCAATAGTGCGTTTGGAGGACGATGACTGGGGATGGGAAATATTGACAGTTGGCATGGACAGGTTGAACTGAAGGGTCTGTTTCCGTGCTGCATCTCTCTATGACAGTCACTACTACCCTGCCTGCACTGAGGTTTAGTGTAATGAATCATGATTGTGGGCATGGCTAAGCTGTAGTGTGGGAACTCCAGGGTAATGTTGAGATAAAGTTGTAATGTAAAGGGGCTTATGGGAGTATTTGGAAGGTCAGTGCTGGTCGACTGAACAGGGAGAATGAGGAAGAAAGGAACATGGAGTTCCTGTGGTGAGGGAAAGGACGGTCTTAATTACCAGGTTGAACCTGCAATTCACAGTGCCAAGAGGAAGCTGCAGTGCTTCTGTACTCATATAATTTGTAAATGCACACTGGAAATGGAAAATGGCTCTGATCATTTCCAGAAAGGGAAAATTAATTTGCTTTTGGCTGTCTGAGCATGTGGATTGAACTTATGGGATGAAAGGAGGAAACCCGTGTAGTTTGGTCACTGAATAGCAATAGATTTACAAAATTGCACTGTATTTGCAAATGAATTGTCAGCTGTGTCACTTGTGTGCTTTCAGAAGTGTGGTGAGGGGCAGCAAATCCTTGCTGGCATCTCTTGACTGGATACACGGCTGGACTTTAATGATGGCACCAGCCACTGTTCCTAAGATCTTCAGGCATAAGTGAGTACTTCTGCTTGTATCAAGAGAAAAGACAGGACAAGCGTGATGCCATACATTTGTGGTACATAACTGATGAAGCGAGTTTAAAAAAAATGAGAAAACATGTTGGGGTTCACAAAGAGAAACACTTCTTGAAATTTGTCAAAATTGGCATTTGGCCAATTTCCACTAAAGTTCAGTTCATGCTCCTCATTTATACATGATTTATATAAACACAGGCTACCAATTGTTTGAAATGTTCTTTGATTCTATTTTTGCTGGAATTATGTCTTCAAGTGCTCTCTTGGAGTTGTGGTCTCAATTAACAGTTGTTTTTCTTTTATTCTTTTACTTATGGAATGTGAGCATCACCAGTTAGGCCAACATTTATGGCTTATCCCTACTTTCCAGGAAAACAGTTAAGAGTCAACCACATCACTATGGATCTGGAGTGACATGTAGGATAGACCAGGTAAAGTTGGCAGATTTGCTTCTGGATAGGACATTAATTGACCAGATAAAAGCAAAATACTGTGAATGCTGGAAATCTGACCTTTTTTTAATGACAATCAATGATGTGTGTATGATCTCCATGAGCTTTTTATTCCATATGTGGATTGAATTCAACTTTCCACATCTGTATTGGTGGAGTTCAGTATCATCACTTTGTCCTTCTCTTGTGTCTGCCTGAATCATTCTCAGCAAATTTTGGGTCTTCCCAATTCAATGGTGTCAGGATGTAGCCAAAACCCCAACCCTGAGAACTGCCAAGCCCAACCACATTCCTCATAAGCCCCTCAGCAAGTGTGTTCACCTGACATCCAGAAGTCTGGACAACACTGAAGGGGCTATCTCCACAAATCTTGAGAATCATGTGCCTGAGCTCACTGGGTGTATTACATTTATTGAGTGTTTAGTTCCAATGGTAGCATAGAAATGTGAGTCCTCACATTATAAGCCCCCATTTTCAGCTCCAATGCCTTTCTGGTCATTTGCATTGGTAGGAGAATATTTATGTTCTGGAAATATCAGAGGTCCGACTCAACTGAATTTTCTAATGGGTTCCACCCATCTTGCAATACAGCTTCTCTCAACAACCATTAATCCCTAAGAAACTGCAGCTTCACTCATTAAAACATAAACCATCTTAATATATGTTACCCGCAATAATGTATTTACTTTATATCCCAGACAAAATCTATGTAGATAGCACTACCAAACAGATGATACCTTTTAAAATTAATCACATTATTTTACCTTTGATTGTGAATTTGACTCCCTACCTAACAGTGTTGTAACTTTTCCTTCCTGTCATCCTTCCCCATCAATTTAGTATATGACTCTCAATCAGAGAGAAGATGATTCTTTTGTCTACAGTCTCCTTCCATCAGGCTTCCCAATGAAAGGGACTGCAGTCACACATTTGCTGAGATAAATGGAGTCCTCTTTCCTTCCCAGCAGCATATTTTCCATCCTGAATTGAAGACTGTTCACAAACGCAATATTCAAGTGTAAGAACCCAGGCTGATGCCATCAGGTAACAGTTAGTTTCCCATTCATTAAGGTGAGAAAAGATTCTATTTTTCTGTGATTGATTAGAATCTCCAGAACTTATCAGAAAATGGATATTTCTTCAAAGCCAGCCCTTTTCTGTTTTGTACTGTTCACTACATTGGAAACTCACTTGCCTCAATGCTCTTGGCAGCTGTTATCTCAGTGGTGATCTGACGCCTCCAATATCCTGCTAATGCTTCCCAGTTTGTAAACTGCGGATGCATTTCTGGGCAAGCATCCCATATCTACAGCCTGTAATTATCACCAATCACTACTTGTGATCCATTGATACCACCCAGAGAAGAAGCAGGTGGATAAACTGCATCTGTAAACAATGGTGTTTTATCAAAATGATTGGCATTAAAATGACAGTATTTCCCGCCCCCACTAAAAAAATGAATTTCACTCTCATTTTCCTATACACCCACAGAGGTGTCAACACAGATGTAGCAGTTTGCAGATGTCTGTATTAATTTGACCTTAGTGAGTTATAACGGCTTTCAGATGTCTGCATTAACATGACCTTTGAGTTAGGTATAAATTAACTTTCAAATGCATAAATAAGGCATATCCCACCAAAGAAGGTTTTTTTGTAAGGTTCTAATGTAAATATAGGAAACCTTTGACAAGCTGAGACTGTTTTTTTTTGCTGGAGTGGGAAGCAGGAGGTCAATGGAAGTTGGACAGTATTGAAGAAACAAACAACACAATTCATTGTAATAATAAACTGTGATGAGCTAAGAAGCAAATTTGGCTTTGTGGGTGATACTCTTGTGTCTCAAGTTTGGCAGTTATGGGTTCACACCCCATTCTAGAGCTACAGTACAGAAACTGGGTTAAAGTTATTTCCATAAAGGCAAACTTGGGAGCATTTAGATTAGATGTTAATCAAAGGTTCCTCCCTCTTGAGACGCTATTTTAAACATCATAATGTTATTCAAAAGGACAGAAAATCCAACCTCGAAATACCAGTGCACAGATTACTCAAAGTTATTCAGAAATGTGACGTATTCTGAAAAATTTGAGTGATGTACTTTTTATTCTTTTGCAAGATGTGCATGTCACGGGCCAATCCAGCACATACTACCCATCTATACTTGCCCAGAGAACAATTAAGAGTCAACCACATTGCTGTGCATCTGGTGTCACATGTAGGCTGGACCAGGTAAGCTTGGCAACTTCCCTTCCCCAAAAGACATGAGAAAACCAGAAAATTGATAGTATTTTTACATGGTTTCAATTAGGCTTGCTCTGTATTCTGATTTTTATTGAATTCAAATTTTGCCATCGACCATCTAGAACATTGAACTGGGATTCTGGATTGCTTGGGAGCCAAATAAATAAAAGTATTTCTGTAATTCCAGCTAACAGTCCAAAACTCAACTTCTTAACATACTTTTTAAAGTTTTGCTATCAAGAGCATTTTCATTGGTTACGTTATAACCAACAACAAAAAATATCACAGAATATGATGAAAATAAGGAGCAAATAAAGTTATTTCTCTCTTCATTGTCATTCATTCAGAAAGACAGACAGTAACTGTGAAGAAGGAAGCTTAATAATTATTCATTAATATATGTATTCTTAGATTAGACAACACTGAAGGGAAGAAGTATGCTTTTAAAAAAAAACACATATTGTTTATACATTTGTGTCGACACCACCAACTGAGAAAAAAAAAATCCGTGGTAAGATTCTGGAGGTTTTGACCTCTATATTTCCAAAATCAACTACCCTTGTGGCTTCTTATAGTGAGAATGACCAATTAGTGTTCTTTCTGTGCTTTAAACTCCAGTCAAAAAGGAAATGGTTCATGACTGACGAAATTCATTTGGGGAAATTAAAGGCATGACAAACGTTTGTATAGTTCTTTGAAAAGATTTATTACAAGTGTGTACATAGAGCTTTGAATACAATGAATCAATACATTTCTGTGACTGTAATTATGTAAAAGGCAGTTTCATTGAATCAGAGAATCACAGAAGGGTACACCACAGAAGGAGGCCATCCAGCTTTTCAAGCCTGTGACAGTTCTTCCAAAAAAGCAGTCTAGTTAATCCCACGCTTCCACTATCCCTTAACATCTCTTTCATATATTTATCCATTGAATAACTTTATTTCAGCAATGCATTTAAAATCTTTCCTTGTTGATCACCTTAAATCTGTGAATTCTAGTTACTGACCCTTCAGCTCTTGGAAGCTTTGTTTTATTTACGCTATCTAAAATCATGATGATGTTAAAAGTTACTTTTAGATTTCTTTGCTCTAAAGAGAACAATCGTAGGTTCTCAATGCTATTCATCTAACTGCAATCTGTTATCCACCTTAATAAATATCTCTCGTACACTCTCCAAAGACTTATTGAACTCCAAAAGTATGTTGTGGTTGTGTTTGCGAGGTGGGAATTTGTGTTGCAGATGTTTTGTCCCCTGTCTAGGTGACATCCTCAGTGCTTGGGAGCCTCCTGTGAAGCACTTCTGTGATGTTTCCTTCGGCATTTGTAGTGGTTTGAATCTGCCGCTTCCAGTTGTCAGTTCCAGCTGTCCGCTGCAGTGGTCAGTATATTGGGTCCAGGTCGATGTGCTTGTTGATTTAATCAGTGGTATGTTGCCAGAATTGTACATAATAGCTTACCTGGGACCAAAATACTATTATACATAGGTTTAATATAAGTTTTGCTTAAAAAAATATAAAATGTTATCACATGAGTGCTTTTATACTCTAAGCCTCCATTTATAAAGCTAGGTTCACATATACTTTATTAACTGTTTTGTTCACATGTCCTACCACCTTCAAGGATTTGCACCAAATAACCCTAAGGTCTATCTTTCCATGTGTTCCTCTTCAGATTATTACCATTCAGCATGTATTGTCTTTCTTCATTTTTCCATCCAGAACTGTCAGCTAACATTTGGCTGCTTTGACTTTCAACCACTGTGTTAATCTACACTTATGTGTATATCTTTGTTTTTATATAATAATTATTATATATGCCTCTGTTACTATACCTCTCAAGTTTAGCACCGAATTTTGAAATTGTGTCCTCTATCCCCAAATCCAAGACATTACTACATTCCAAAGCAGCAGTAGTCCTATTAGTATTAAACCTCAGAGAAATCCATCTGATATCTCCATCTAGTTCAAAAAACAACTATTCACCATAACTCTGGGGTCTATTACTTTGCCAGTTTTGCATCCAGTTTGTTTCTTTTTATCCTCTGGGTTTCAATTTTGCTAGCAAACTTAATACGTGATACATTGTCAAATGCTTTTACAAAGTGTAAATAATCAACATCAACTGTAATGCCTTCAGACAGCCTCACCATTATGTTATCTAAATATTTAATCAAAATTCAACTAACATGCTTTGTCCTTCATAAATCTATGTTTGCTCTTCCATTAGTCCAAGTTTGTTCATGTGGCAGTTAAGTTTCTCCAAATTACGACAAAAACTTCCCAATCACCAATGTTGAACTGATTGGCCTATATACGTAAGGTTTATTCTCCTCCATTTTGTTTTGAACAAATCCTGCAGTTATTTGATGGCGCCTCTGAAATTATAGAGGATTTGAAGATTACAATCAATACCTTCACAATCTCTTCCCTCAATAACCTTGGATACATCCCATCCAGACTGAGTTACATGATTGTATTTTCTTTAAGTCTTTATTACCTGTTTTTATTTCATCATGTTTTCTAACATCCTCTTTTTCCTGTAGCTTTGTACAAAGTTCAGTTTTTTTCGTCAGCATCAATCTAAAATGTTATTTTAGTACTTCACTCTACATTTTTAATGCACAGAAAGATCACATAAACATCAATGAGGTGAATAGTCATTTAAATGGAATAGCAAATAGTCAAGTTTGCCATTGTTTAAATTTGAAGGTAGAAGACAGAGGGTGGTGGTGGAGGGTTGTTTTTCAGACTGGAGGCCTGTGACCAGTGGAGTGCCAGAAGGATCGGTGCTGGGCCCTCTATTTTTTGTCATTTACATAAATGATTTGGATGCAAGCATAAGGGGTACAGTTAGTACGTTTGCAGAGGACACCAAAATTGGAGGTGTAGTGGACAGCAAAGAGGGTTACCTCAGATTACAACAGGATCTGGACCAGATGGGCCAATGGGCTGAGAAGTGGCAGATGGAGTTTAATTCAGATAAATACGAGGTGCTGCATTTCGGGAAAGCAAATCATGGCAGGACTTATACACTTAATGGTAAGGTCCGAGGGAGTGTTGCTGAACAAAGAGATCTTGGAGTGCAGATTTATAGCTCCTTGAAAGTGGAGTCACAGTTAGATAGGATAGTGAAGAAGGCATTTGGTATGCTTTCCTTTATTGGTCAGAATATTGAGTACAGGAGTTGGGAGGTCATGTTGCAGCTGTACAGGACATTGGTTAGGCCACTGTTGGAATATTGTGTGCAGTTCTGGTCTCCTTCCTATCGGAAAGATGTTGTGAAACTTGAAAAGGTTCAGAAAAGGTTTACAAGGATGTTGCCAGGGTTGGAGGATCTGAGCTATAGGGAGAGGCTGAACAGGCTGGGGCTGTTTTCCCTGGAGCGTCGGAGGCTGAGGGGTGACCTTATAGAGGTTTACAAAATTATGAGGGGCATGGATAGGATAAATAGACAAAATCTTTTCCCTGGGGTCAGGGAGTCCAGAACTAGAGGGCATAGGTTTAGGGTGAGAGGGGAAAGATATAAAAGAGACCTAAGGGGCAATCTTTTCACACAGAGGGTGGTACATGTATGGAATGAGCTGCCAGAGGATGTGGTGGAGGCTGGTACAATTGCAACATTTAAGAGGCATTTGGATGGTATATGAATAGAAAGGGTTTGGAGGGATATGGGCCGGGTTCTGGCATGTGGGACTAGATTGGGTTGGGATATCTGATTGGCATGGATGTGTTGGACCGAAGGGTCTGTTTCCATGCTGTACATCTCTATGACTCTATGAATCTATGAATGGTGCTTGGCTGACCATCAGTTAAAGATAAGTTTGTGTTTGTGATGCCCACATTTAAATAACATACTGACATTCAGATTCAAGGCAGATAATTGGTATCCAAATGGCTGAGTTACTGAAGTCCATGAAAATATATCTTGACAAGACCAAGTAATTTTAATAAAAGGTTAAAAGGTGACAAGAGTGGAGCTATGGGGAAAGGGTTGGAATTGGTGGAAATGTGGGTACAGTTTAGAGAATGTAATATTTTACAAGTTATGTTTCTATATTGATATCTAAGATCATGGAACCTTGCTTCTAAATTTCAAAAACATTAGTTTGCAGTTAAATAAAGCCACTGAATGTTTGGTTGACACTGATAGAAATTGAAACACATACAAAGCTTAATCAGGACATCTATACCACAGAAATTAATCCTTCATATGGACTTGGGAATGTTTTATTTTGATTAATAATGTGACCTAATGGGTTCATGTGAGTATGAACTGGAAAATGTGTTTTGAATTCATACAATTTTGTTATCTATGTTGAGCAAATGAAGGGAAGTGTTCACCTAGAATTCTATATTAATTCAAATACATATACTTTCAGACATCCCTTTCGCTTATTACAAATGGATTTTGGGTTGACCTAACTCCTTTACTCCAAAGTTGACATCCCTGACTGGTAAACCATTCCATGAACAGGCAGTTTCTTAATCTGAAACAATAGGTGCTTCTTTTTATCTCCAATAAGATTGGAAAATGGCAACAGATTGTGCAAATTTAGATGAAGCAGTCTCTAATTCTTCCTTCCATAAAGAGGTAGAAAATGGATCATAAGCAACTAAACCATTGCTGCAGTGTTCCAATACCTGAAATTGAACATGATACAGAATTAAATTAAAATTATACATCATTTCTGCATCTGAAAATAAATAAATATTTATAGAAAATCTATTGGTTCATATGCCAGATATCTTAATCTCATTGATCAACACTGGAATTTTGAGAAATTAATGTATATAATTAATTCTATTTTTTTGTTTCGGAATCTAATCTGGTAACATTAATTTGAGGTGAATGTGTCACAGCCATTCTTGTCAACCATTGTTAAACTCTAGGAATTCATTTTGACCTGTAATTTTAAACTAACGCTTTACAATAACCACCCATTATACACTGTGTCTGATGTTTAATTCATGAGCCACAGTTAATATAGAACAACCTTAAAAAGTTATAAAATGTCCAACCCTAGAAGTGATAGACTTTTGTTCAGGAATAGTATTGTGCATGTAAATTGCCAAGATCTAATAACTATGTGTCAATGAGGAACAGAACATTCAGAATGGGAAATTATTCTTCCATTTTTTTGCAGTTATGAAGGTCAATTAATAGCAGGAAAGTTAAAAAAATCCTCACTTTTTTTAAAGTGGGCGTCAAATAATTGTCACCTATTATAAACTAATGACATGAAAATATTAGCACAACAACTTATGAGTGACTGTGTATATAATGGGGAGATTTACAAAGCATTAGGACAAAGATTCTACTCAAAATCAAATAATGCCTTTTAGTCTTTCAGCTTTAACAATAATGTTTTTATTACTGCCAATTTTGTTACTACTTCTTAGTTTTCACTGCCTTGGTAATGATTGAGAGGAACTACTTTAACATGCATACTTGATGTGAATTTATTTTTAAGGACATTTTGTTGCTCATCACTAATTATCCTTGTGAAGAAATGAGTGAGCCACCTTCTTGAACTGCTGTAATCTGTACGGTGTGAGTACACTTCACAAAGCTGTTAAAAAGGGAATTCCATGATTTTGACTCAGTGACAGGAAGGTTCAGCTATATATTTCCAAGTCAAGACTGTGTATGACTTGGACGGAATCTTCCAAGTGTGGTGTACCAATGAACTTGCTGCTCTTGTCCTTCTAGGTGATAGAAATGCAAATTTGGAAAGTACTTCAAAGAACACTTGGTGAGTTACTGCAGTGCACCTTGCCACTGTGCATCGTTTGTGAAGTGAGTGAATGTTTAAATTGGTGAATGGAGTGTCAATCAAACAGGCGGTGTTAAGCTTCTTGAATGTTGTTGGAGATGCACTTAATCAAGCAAATGGAGAATATTCCATCACACTCCGAACTTGAGCCGAGTAGATAAGACCATAAGACCATAAGACCATAAGACATAGGAGCGGAAGTAAGGCCATTCGGTCCATCGTTTCCACTCTGCCATTCAATCATGGCTGATGGGCATTTCAACTCCACTTACCCGCATTCTCCCCGTAGCCCTTAATTCCTTGTGACATCAAGAATTTATCAAT
>NC_057721.1:27701915-27752831 GCF_004010195.1 Chiloscyllium plagiosum
GTTTGTCAGGCATGACCTCCCCTTATTAAATCCATGTTGACTTGTTCTAATCCGACCCTGCTCTTCCAAGAATTTAGAAACCTCATCCTTAATGATGGATTCTAGAATTTTACCAACAACCGAGGTTAGGCTAATTGGCCTATAATTTTCCATCTTTTGTCTTGGTCCTTTCTTGAACAAGGGGGTTACAACAGCGATCTTCCAATCATCCGGGACTTTCCCTGACTCCAGTGACTTTTGAAATATCTCAACCAACGCCTTCGCTAATTCCTCAGCCACCTCCCTCAGAACTCTAGGATGTAGCCCATCGGGGCCAGGAGATTTATCAATTTTAAGACCTTTAAGGGATCGGCATTTGAAGTCAGGACATTAGTGCCATAGATAGAGTCATAGAGATGGACAGCATGGAAACGGACCCTTCAGTCCAACCCATCCATGCCAACTAGATGTCCCAGCCCAATCTAGTCCCACTGCCAGAACCCGGCCCATATCCCTCCAAACCCTTTCTATTCATATACCCATCCAAATGCCTCTTAAATGTTGCAATTGTACCAGCCTCCACCACTTCCTCTGGCAACTCATTCCATACATGTACCACCCTCTGCGTGAAAATGTTGCCCCGTATGTTTCTTTTATATTTTTCCCCTCTCACACTAAACCTATGTCCTCTAGTTCTGGACTCCCCGACCCCAGGGAAAAGACTTTGTCTATTTATCCTATCCATGCCCCTCATAATTTTGTAAATCTCTATAAGGTCACCCCTCAGTCTCCGACACTTCAGGGAAAACAGCCTCAGCCTGTTCAGCCTCTCCCCATAGCTCAAATCCTCCAACCCTGGCAACATCCTTGTAAATCTTTTCTGAACCCTTTCAAGTTTTGCAACAACTTTCCGGTAGGAAGGAGACCAGAATTGCACACAATATTCTAACAGCAGCCTAACCAATGACCTGTACAGCCTCAACATGACGTCCCAACTCCTGTACTCAATACTCTGACCAATAAAAAAAGCATACCAAACGCCTTCTTCACTATCCTATCTACCTGTGACTCCACTTTCAAAGAGCTATGAACCTGCACTCCAAGGTCTCTTTGTTCAGCAACACTCTCTAGGACCTTACCATTAAGTCCTGCTAAGATTTGATTTGACTCCCTACAAAATTCCCAGCGTCAGACTTGCTCTTCTAGACAAAAGCATTTATATGGTTTCTAGGGAGTGACAATACCCATGATGTTGATAATAGGGAATTTGGTAACACCCACAAATATCAAGGGCAGATGGTTAGATTGTCTTTTGTTGAAGATTATCTTTTGTTTTAATTGTCTGCCATTTTAGTAGCATAAATGGGACATGTCGTGTGAGGAAAATCGTATGAGGAAAGGCTGAGGCACTTGGGGTTGTTTTCATTGGAGAAAAGAAGGCTTAGGGGTGACTTGATAGAGGTGTACAAGATGATTAGGGGTTTAGATAGGGTCGACAGTGAGAATCTTTTTCCACGTATGGAGACAGCTATTACAAGGGGGCATAGCTTTAAATTAAGGGAGGGTAGGTATAGGACAGATGTTAGGGGTAGGTTCTTGACTCAGCGAGTCGTGAGTTCATGGAATGCCCTGCCAGTAGCAGTGGTGGACTCGCCCTCATTATGGGCATTTAAGCGGGCATTGGATAGGCATATGGAAGATAGTGGGCTAGTGTAGGTTAGGTGGGCTTGGATCGGCGCAACATCGAGGGCCGAAGGGCCTGTACTGCGCTGTATTCTTCTATGTTCTATGTTCTATGTCATTTATCATTTAAATGTTGCCCAGAACCTGCTGCATTTGGGCAAGGATTATTTTAGTATGCAGTCTTTATATGTGCCTGAGGCATGACAAATGATGCTGAACATTGCATATTCATCAGGAACCTCTCCACTTCTGACCTTATGATGAAGGTAAGGTGAAGCCGTGAAAAATGATTGGACCCAGGACACTACCCTGAGGATATCCTGCACCATTGACTTGTGAATAATGTCCTGAGAATGAGGTGATTGGTTCTAGAAATTGAACCACAGAGAGAGAAAGATCCCAAGATACTCACATTAGTGGACACAGCAAATGTTGGCCTTCCTCTGTCGCTTCTAATAACAATATAATTGCCGGAGCAAGCAGTATTTGATGATTTGCCTTGAGTCAGCCAAACATTCCATTTTAATGTGTGTGTATATTTCTACTGGCAGGAAAGACCAGGACCCATGAGCACATCCTCAGAGTGAAGGGACAACCCGTAGAACTGAAATAAGGAAGAACATCTTCAGCCAGATAGTGGTTAATCTGAGGAACTCATTGCCACAGAAGGCTGAGGTGGCCAAGTCATTGAGTATATTCAAGATAGAGATAGATATATTCTTGATTAGTAAGGGGATCAAGGGTTACAGGGAGAAAGCAGGTGAAAGCGGTTGAGAAACACATCAGCCATGATCAAATGGTGGAGCAGATTCGATGGGCCAACTGGCCTACGTCTGCTCCTACATCTTGTGATCTAATCTATCAACATCCTTTGCAGAAACAGCAAAGCCCCAGAAGAGACAACCAGAGGTGAAGATACCGTAGAGGGTACAGGATGGAAACAACACCGTGGCAGAAACAAGGATCAGACTTCAATGACACCAAATGCCACTTCACCAAACTCTCAAAATGAGTGTGTAGGTGGGAAGAACACTTTGTTCAGACCAGGAAAACTGAGCTGCAATTATGATGCTCCTTATTTATCACAGAAGTATGTGTTGAGAACAAACAGCAAACATGGTTGGAAAGGCAAACCTTCACAGCAAAATCTGGCTAGTGGAGAAGTTATCAATGCAAACTGTCAACATTGGAAGAGAGAAAATTGCTGAAATTGTTCACCATCCACACAAATTCAATGCAGAGGCTGCAGTCGCTGTTATGTTGGATAACCTTGCAAGTTTGAACCTTGCTTGAACGTTTCCAACTAATCAGTCCTGGAAGATGACTCTTAATTTAAAAGCCCAGCTTCATGAAATGTTATGACTGAATGCCAGACAAATTATGGAAACGCTATGAGCTGAATTTTTCGAAGATTAGTTGACTTGGTTATTGCAGGAGAACATATCTCACAATAGGGCAGAGAGGGCAATGACAGGTGGTGGGTAGTCAATATCTGTCTCCTCACCCACTACATGGCAAGAATGCTTGCTTATACAGGACCACTGTATATTCATGACCACTCAGGAGATGATGTTGAGACCTCCACGTCCTGACAAACAAGTATGATTCATTGCCATCATGCCACCTCTATTGCCTGGTTTGCAAACTTTAAATTTGTGTTACATGAAAATAATATATTTTTCTAATCTGATTTTCATTTCTTGTGTATGTAAATTTCTATTGCCTGGGATGGAACAGTTTAGCTATGAAAAGAGGTTGGTTAAGCTTATATCTTTGTTTTAGAACAGAGAAGTTTGAGAAGGGATCTGAATAAGAAACCATCAGGTTATGTGTGCCATGGACAAGGTGGATAGAAAACAGCCATCCACCTAATTTGAAAGGTCAATACCAAGGGAGTATGACTTTAGATGGGACTTTGAGGAAAATATTTTAAGCCGGATGGTTGCAATCTGGAATGCATTACCTTGAGGGTAGTCGAAGTGGGAAACTTCAAAACTTTAAAAAGTATTTGGATGAGCTTATAAAACCTTGTATTATCATAATATTCAAGGCTATCGGTCAAGTGAGAAAAGTAGCAATTGCATAGTCTTAGAGTAATTGTTATTGTTGCAGCCTTGATTGGTTAAAGGAATTCTTCTGTACTGTACGACTTGATGGTCCTATGATTCATTGCGAAATAAATTCCTGTTTAATAGTTAAAATCAAATCTACAGCATTGACTCCTTGTGTTTCAGAGCAACATTACTTCATTATAATAAAAGAAATTGTATCAAGTTAGATTTCAGTTTGCGAACTGTCTTGTCCAGTAATAACATCAGTTGACAAAATAACAAATGATAGAGAATGGAATTCTCTCTGGTGAGTATTGTAAAGGAGTGCTGGTGAGGTTAATTGGATTGCATTTCATAGTCTGGTCTGAAATCTTTGAATTTATGTTACATGTAAATCACATATTTTTCTCTTCCGATTTTTATTTCTTGTGCATGTAAATTTCTTTTTTATGGTTAAATGCAAATCTGCAACATTGTCTGTTGTATATTAATGTAAGACACCTTGTGAAAACCAAACGAAATAAAATATGATCCATCAAGCCAAATTTCAGACTAGGATCTGACTTAGCTAGTAATAACAATGGATAGGATTATAGAGAGGCAAGCCATCCTTAATGCCACACAATGCTCTAACCCTCTCTAATCAGTAGCTATCCTTTCCATTGTGCATGTGATAGCATGAAACTGTATCACAAGTGAATGAGACAGCATCAGATATTGTGAAGACTTTAATCAATATTTAACCTTAAATCTTATTAAACAGCATAAAATGCCTGTAAAATTCAAACCATTAAACTGCACCTGTTGCTGTGATTATGCAGGGGATGTTGGCCTCAGCAGCATCAAAACATTTGTAGTCAATGAAAGATGGCTTCACACAACTCAATTCTATTAATCAAAGTTCACAAAGAACTCCTGCCTGAGTGTCTTTGGTCAACATTGCTATACTATAAGGTGCTGAAGGTTCTGTTCCATCTGAGGAATGTCATGTTGTAGCTCATTTGGATCCTATGATTCATTATATAGCCTCAGTGCATCCTCAGTTGTTTGGAACAAAGATTTTGTGAATCAAGAGACATTCTCTATGTACAAAGTGAGAGACATGACTTAGATGGAACATAGTTCTGCATAGTTTCAAAGAAGACTCATATTGGACTTGAATCATTAACTCTGTTTCTCTTTCCACAAATGCTGTCAAACCCAATGGATTTTTCTAGTACTTTGTTTTCATTTCAGATTCAATATTTTGCTTTTATTTTTACCTGCAAGTAAATTTGATATTGAGGGAGCCTACATATGGCTACATGATGGTCACTGTGGCAGAAGGTGTTGTACACAGAGAGAAGCTGAAAATGTGTTGCTGGAAAAGCACAGCAGGTCAGGCAACATCCAGGGAACAGGAGAATCGACGTTTCGGGCTTAAGCCCTTCTTCAGGAATGAAGGATTCATTCCTGAAGAAGGGCTTATGCCCGAAACGTCGATTCTCCTGTTCCCTGGATGCTGCCTGACCTGCTGTGCTTTTCCAGCAACACATTTTCAGCTCTGATCTCCAGCATCTGCAGACCTCACTTTCTCCTCAAAGAGTTGTACACAGATAAACTGGATAACATGATATAGCATTATGACCTAAATCTCTGGTCAATGTACAGGGACATTGACCCTCTAGCATCTGCACTCTCCATCTGCACTGTGGATCTCCTGCATCTGGAAGCTCTGCAATAGGGAGCAACTCCAGTTGGAAGTTGATGCTGGTCCTAGGCTTGTGGATGCATGTGTTCCTCATCCATTCAAATAGCAATTCTTAGTTCAGCAGCCACAAGAATCACTACATCTTCTGTTCCTGGCTCCACTGGAGTCAATTCCAATGAGCTTGAATGGGTAATATCATAAATAAAGTAGTCTCTCAGTAATGTGATCATGCAGAAGTTGTGCCATATGCAAAACAACATTTGAACACCACTCTCCAAACACTGAGACGTGAAGGCTCCTGACCAGGAGGCCAGTGGGATACCTCCACATGAACTTTGCACATTGGTACCTTGATTCAGAGATCTGTTGCCCAAACTGTTTGGTGCACGTATAGTAGTAGATTATATTTGTAACAGTAATTATGAGGCTCTCTCCCTAACTATTCACAATCCTTATAAAGGAAGTATTTTTTACGGGATAATGATATTGACATTTTATGTCCAAGATGTGAAGTGAGCAGCTCCTGCACCATGTCTGATTGATATACTTTAGTAACTAGAATGAGTGTTTCCAGCCCACAAGACCTGCTTTGCCTCATAGCACAGGATTGATTTGTAATGTTGAATGATGTGGTTGAGCATGCTTTTGTCAGGATTTTAAGTTGACACAGGAGCTCAATGTGTGAGGTTCACACACAGCATTCATAATTACAGATGTTCTTCACCTGTACTGTATGGTTTCGGGTTGGATTTATTCTAATTTTTGTGGAAAGACAATGAGTCACACTGTTGGGTTGACACTAGTCTTATAGATATACTGGAACAGTGTAATTAAAGACAGGGCTAGTTACTGAGCACAAGCCTTTAGTACCACTGCGCTGGAATATTGTCTTCAGAGCTCAGGCAATCACATACAGTGAATCAAATTGGCTGAAGACTGGCATTTGTGATGCAGGGATCCTCAAGTGGAACCTAAGGTAAATGAACCATTCAGTGCATAGAGCTGAAGGTGGCTGTAAATGCTTCACCCTCTTGAAGATGGAGATATTTGGAAAGTATTCCATCTCCTCTTCGTTATTTCATTTCTACTATGATTTCTGACTTGATTTGGTAGGGCTATAGTGTTTAGGTCTGAGCTGTTGCCTGCGGGATCACTTAGCTTTTTCTGTTGCTTGCTGCTTCTGGTATTTGGCACATAGTAGTCCAGTGTTGTAGCTTCACAAATTGACACCTCACTTTTAGGAATGCCTGGTGCTGCTCCTGGCCATAAGGTTGCAGATTGTAGTTGAACAAAATTCTGCAGCAGCTAATGGCCTATAGCATCTCATGGATGCTTACTTCATAGTTACTACACAGTTCAAAGTCTATCCCATTTAGCATGGTGATTGTGCCACAGTGGATGTCTGTGAAGACTTTGCTTTCTCATCACAAGGATTACGTCATGGCCACTTCTATCAATACTGTGATGGGCAGTTATATCTGTGAAGATATATTCTGAGGGCAAGGTCAAATAAGTGTATTTTTATCCCCTTTTGTTGATTTCCTCACCACATACTGAAGGCATATGTTTTGTTTTGTTTTCAGTACTTTGCCAAATTGATCAATAGAGATGCTACTGAGCAGTTTTGGTAATGGACATTCATGTCCTCCACACACAGCATGTTCAGAGGCCTTTCCAATCTTAATGCTTTTTTTAATTAATGTTAATTTTTATTCACTTGTGGAACGTGGATGTCTCTGACTAGGCAAGCATTTGTTGTCTGATCATAGTTGTCCTTGAAGAAGTGGTGAGCTGCTTTTGTGAACTGCGGCAGTCCATAGACAGCATGGAAGAGTGTTGATTTATTGATTAGATTAGATTACATTACAGTGTGGAAACAGGCCCTTCGGCCCAACAAGTGCACACCGACCCACCGAAGCACAATCCACCCATACCCCTACATTTACTCCTTACCTAACACTATGGGCAATTTAGCATGGCCAATTCACCTGACCTGCACATCTTTGGACTGTGGGAGGAAAGCGGAGCACCCGGAGGAAACCCACGCAGACATGGGGAGAACATGCAAACTCCACACAGTCAGTTGCCTGAGGCGGGAATTGAACCCAGGTCTCAGGCACTGTGAGGCAGCAGTGCTAACCACTGTGCCACCGTGCCACCCACAGGCGCCCATTGGCTGAGGGAGAGTGACAGGTAATCAGCAGAAAGCTTCATGCCCACGTTATACCTAATGCCGTGAGACTTTATACAATTTGCAGTCAATGCTGAGGATTCCAAGAGCAATTCAGTCCTGACTATGCCACCACTTCCAGTGGGACAAGTATAGCCAGGGATTGTATTGACGGCATAATTTGGTGAGAATGACTATGCTAGGCAGTTCTTTGACTCGTCCACAGGACAGCTATCCCAATTTTTGCACAAACCTCCAGATATTATTAAGGAAGACATTCCAATATCAACAGAACTGCGTGTGCTGTTGCCATTTTCAGTCTGTAGGTCAACAATAAATGGACCCTCTGGTTTCATTCCTTTTGAGGTGATAGTGGTTAATACAACTGAGTGAGTTGCTGAGCCATATCAGAGGACAATTCAGAGTCAACCACATTGTTGTGTGTCTGGATTTACCTGTGGGTTCAACCAGGTATGTACCTCAGATTTCCTTTCCTAAAGCACACCTTATGAACCATGTGGATTTTTACGACAATCGACAATGATTTCATGGTCAGAATTATTCAGACTAGTTTTTAATTCTAGATTTAAATGTTTAAGTTAATTTTGATCTGCTGCCATAATGGGATTTGAACACATATTGCCAAAACATTAGCCTGAGAGTCTGAATTACTTGTCTTGTGTCACTGTCATCACCTTGCATCATTATTGAGTTATCTATTGATGCTACCTAGTCCATCAAGGTTGGGTTAAAAAATTCAATTTGGTTTGGAAAATTTGCAAACATAAATATTGCGGACACTATCAGAAAACTGGGCAGAGTTCCATTTCACCTGACTCTTCTACTATCATTTTGAACAATTTCAAAAAAACTTCCACCCATTCTTGACATTTGCAAACTAATGGTCCAAAAAAGGTATTGTTATATCAATCAGCCATTTTCCATTGGATCCACCTCATTTCCTCTGGAACCTTTTCCAACTCTCTAGAAACTGTCTTGCATCAGTTTCTATAGGTCAATGTCAACCTTTGCAGCTATGACTCATGATATTTGTATAGAAACTTAGAGTATGAACTCAGTATTAGTCCAAGCATATATACCAATGGTATATTGTAAATGCAATTGTGATGCCTAGATTGATTTGGGGACATCTTGCGACATAGATGGGCTATCATCTCAAACATTGTTCACATATAATGGCCTCTAGCCAAACTTTAATTTATATATAGGTCTCAGGATGTGGAACCAGAGAAGAAAGGTATTAAATGCAGCTGAATTATCAGAAACATTCAAAATTATGGAGGACATTCCATGTCAGTTGATTAATTGCCCTGTTGTCCTGCAGCTATTGGTTAATTTGAAAGTAACTGTTTCTCTTCCTTTATACATCTTTGTAAGTTTTTTATAACATGCTTCATTTTAAAGCTGGAATTAATTTTTTGCTTATCTTTATAACATAATTCGCTGATATCAGTAATTAACTTCATGGTACTTCTCTCTATTTCTTTCAGATTTGCATGATCTGAGTTGATTGAATTAGCCAAGACATGGCCTGACCATATTAAAATGCAACTTTGACATGTTTGCCTCAATTTAGCTCAGCATTCAGGTCAAGAAAGCTACATATTGGACACGTGCCCAATATTAGCCAGATTGCTTTTCTTAACATGAACAAATGCAAGAATTGCTGATATTAATTAATGGAATACATATTTCACACCTTATATATGCGTATCAATATAAAATGTAACCAGGTCAAAAATAAATCATCATGACCAGTGGTCTCTCTCGGGCCATTATCTGGTCTGGTTCCATTATCCCTTCTTCAAATCATTTTGCCTTGTGGTTCTCTCTCTCCAATTCTCGAGACATTCTCCCATTCTTCAGATAAAGCAGAAACATTGGTTGTTTCTCCTCCCACTTTATCATTCTCCTTTCATCTGTCTAACACTTATTTCAACATCCTGTCTACTCTCAGTGCATACACAGTCCAATTAATTTGCATTCTCTGATAACATCAATCAAACCACCTCCAGCTTGTATCATTATAAACACCTCCACATTACTTTTCTTGTCTATCCAATATGTTTTCTACATGTGTCTCCAAACCCACATCTCAAAGTTCTTGTTCACATTTTTAGACAGATTTGAGCATACATTACTTTAACAGATGATTAGTACATTTGGGGCTTCAATTATAGGGTATAATACAACAGCAGGCTATATGGCACAAATATATACTGTTTCTTGTATACTGATATCTTTCTGGCAACTTCCTGTGCAAGCTTAAACAAGTGTTAGAATGTTGTTCCTGACATTGGAAACACAAATAGTTGAGTCCAATCTAGCTTTGCAGCAGAGGATGCTAAATTAAAACCTATATTGGCATCTCTGACGAATTGTTCCTCTCTATAACCCATAAATGACAAGGACAATTGTTGTACTCAAAACAACACTGCAGCTAAAGTCAGCCAACTCACCAGCAAATATGAGGTTGAGCTTGATACTTTACTAGTCTGTATAATTCAGTATGTTCACCACTTTTTTTGGCACAAATATCATTTGTAAAGCCAACCAAAAAGTATTGCTCACAAAATTCAAATTCAATCAACTCTCTGGGGGTATATGCTTGTAGCACCCTCCTGGCTGCTAAAACATGGATTGATAACTTGGCAAAACAGCAAGGGATGCTGGGTACGTTGGCCAAGTAAAACTCTGAAATCGCAAAACTACACACCAGATACAGTGCAAACACAGCAGCCAGGTGCTAATTACATTAGCATAATATAAAAGCAAACAATTATTCTGGACAGACACCCCCAACAACTTATCCACTAAACAAAGGAGGGGCTGAGACAGAAAGGCACTGTGTCCTGCTACACATAGAAACTAGCAGTGGCATGCCATCTAAATGATTGACTCTTGTTTCAGATTATTAAGTATACCTTCCTGTTTTGCCAGAGCTGTTAAAAGTTCCAGAATACCACTAAAGGGTATAAAAGCAGGGTTCACCTGCTGACCTCTCTCTTGGAACTGCACTTGGAATTGTCTGAGGCCTTCCAGGGAGACCAGCATGACAAGAGATAGAGACCCAGTTGACCATCCAGAGAGAGAAAGCGAGCGAGAGAGACAGAGGAAGAAAGCAGCTTTGCAGATCCAGAGGCAGAGCCACAGAGATAGTGCCGGCATAAATTTACAAGACACTCAGGAAGTATTGTAACCCCTTAAAGGGCAAAACAGGATTAGGGATAGTATGTTTAGATTAGATTACTTACAGTGTGAAAACAGGCCCTTTGGCCCAACAAGTTCACACCAACCCGCCAAAGAGTAACCCACCCAGACCTATTGCCCTACATTTACCCCTTCACCTAAACTACAGGCAATTTAGCATGGCCAATCCACCTGACCTGCACATTTTTGGACAGTGGGAGGAAACCGGAGCAAACCCAGGCAGACACAGGGAGAATGTGCAAACTCCACATAGTCAGTCACCTGAGGCGGGAATTGAACCCAGGTCTCTGACACTGTGAGGCAGCAGTGCTAACCACTGTACCACCGTGCCGCCCATAGTTTAGTTTTAATGGTTATTGTAATTTTGTTCCTAGTAAAGTTGGGACTGTTTTATATTGTTACCAACTCATGTTCATATTGATCTGATTATTTTGGTATTGTGGGACACCTGGGCAAATTCACTCATAACATTCTGGTTGGAGCTGTCTAAACTATTTTAAAGAGGAACTAGACAACATGCTCCATCACCACCTGTTTCAGATGCAACCAGCTTGGTGTTTCCTCTTATGAAGTGACTCATGTGTTTGTGTCCCCTGTAAATGCCTAAAAACCTGTACCAGTGCTATTCTGCCATCATGTAGCTCAAGTGGCTAATGTGATATCCGATGCACTAATTTAGAGCATGTAGGCACATTCATCTAACATGTATATTTCTGATGTGGAAATTACAAAGGGGTTTCCCTCCTGCCCATCACATATAACATTCATTCACGAGATGAGGGTGTCATTGGCTAGGTCAGCATTTATTGTCCATCCCGAATTGCTGAGTGGGCAGTTAAGAGTCAGCCATATTTCTGTCGGAGTCATATTAGGCCAGATGAGGTAAGGAGGACAGTTTCCTTCCCTAAAGTGAATCAGATGGGATTTTTTGACAATTGGCAATGGTTTCATGGTCATCATTAGACTCTCAATTCCAAATGTTTATTGAATTCAAATGCCACCATCTGCCATGGCAGAATTCAAACCCAGGTCCCCCGAACATCCCCTGGGTCTCTGGATTAACAGTCCAGCGATAATATCATTAGGCTATCACCTCCCCTTCATTGACTTGGCCAAGGCATTTGATTCCCTAAATCACGATCTGCATGGACTGTCCTCTAGTGCTTGAGCTGCCTGTTGAAGATTCTCACTATCCTGACACTCCTGCATGACAATATGACCACTGCTGTCCTGCGTGGAGGACCTGAAATTGATACTTTGACATTCAAACAAAGTTGTATGATCATATCCACGTTGTTCGTCATCTACCTGAGTGTCATCATTCATTTTTTTTTATATAATCACGATATGAGGACATCACTGGCCAGGCCACAATTTGTTGCCCATCCCTAAGTAGTCAGAGGGCAGTTATTAGTCAACCAAATTGCTGTGGGTCTGGAGTAACATGTAGACCAGAATAGGTAAGAATGACAGTTTCCCTCCCTAAATGACATTAGTGAACCAGATGGGTCTTTTCCAACAATCAAATGGATGCATGCTCATTGTTAGACTCTTAATTCCAGATTTTTAATGAATTCAAATTCTATCATGTGCTATGGTAGGATTTGAACCCAGGTCCCCAGAACATTACCCATGTCTCTGGATTAATAGCCCAGCAATAATACCATTAGGTCAAATAGCTGAGATGATCTCTCACTTGCTGATCTATCTGAAAAGGAAGCTCTTCAATGTTGGTCACTTCTGGGCAAATAGAAAACTCACCATGGGTATCCACAATGTCCAGTTTGCATACAACTGCAGCATGATTGCTCACACTGTGCAGGACATGCAAAGGTCAGTTGATTTTTTTAATGTCTCATATATGAGGCTTGAGCTATTGTTAAGATGATGATCATCCTGTTGATGATCATCATCTTCCCTGTTGAACTTGCCAGTTGAACATCCTTTATGCTGTGTACAGTGATGGTGTGGCTCTGGAGTATGTGAAGCACTTCCCATCTGTACAAAGGAATTACAATTAATGAAGTCATGCACCAAGTCAACTGTGTCAATGCTCCTTTCTTAAATCTGTGACAACATGTCTTTGAGAACAGAGACCTCTGGAAGTCAATAAAGATTCTGGTCTGAGATTGCTGTATTGACAACCCTTCCAAACCATAGTGAAACCTATATTGTCTCCCAAAGTCACATTAAGGTCCTTGAGAATTTCCAGTTGTGCTGACCATATTGGACAAACTCCAAGGTCTCAGTAGTTGATGCTTGAAAAACTAATTGAAGACCAATCCAACAATAGCATCAGTCTCTGTAAGTATAGATACCTGTACAGATTATCAAATAGGGCACTAACCAAGAAAAAAAGAGAACTACTCAAAATGTGGGCTGTTTTAAGATAAAAGAAATTTCTTAAATTGTCTCACATAAATATAAAACACATTGCTATTGACCATTTTTGAGCTAAAAGTTCCTTTTTGAGGTGTAAAGTAATAACTGTTAGCTTGTAAGACATAGCAATTACTCTCTGTGGTGACAGTATAGTTAAATAGAGGCATCACTACATAATTAATAAATAATTAAGACTTTTTTTTGTAATGGAGGTGCCATAGTCATAGTAGGCCAAGCCATTTCAGCAGTGAGTTGGGCTATCACACTCAATAAGATCATAATTTCAATTTAAGAGCCATTTACTGCAATGAATTTAGTGAAAGGCAAAGGGAGAACATAGTGAACACATTTTGACAGTTGCAGAAGGACTATAATGGGTGGCTATCTAAGAGCTGGTTCAGGAAAAATGAACCATAACCTTAACTAAGGATTCCTTTAAGATATTTCATAAGTTTGAAATCATGGGGAAACAAATGAAATAAAGGATGCTACATTACACAAATATTTGCACCAGTTATTTCTCTCCTTGCAAACCATATCGACAACTGGGTTTGCCGTAGCAACAGTTTCTCCAAATTATTTATGCGCTGTCATGAAACAAGAGCCGACTGCTTTGCAGTAAGCTGGCATGTGTGGTGCAAACCTCAGGCATGCCAGCAGCAAGCACAGTTGGACTACTCTTCAAAAACACTCCCACTTATAATGACAAGGCATTTGCTTCCATACACTATGACATAACAACCATCGGCTTCAATATTTCTGAAGGTGGGATTTTGGACATCTGAAAGGGAACATTTTACATAAACTAAATAATAATAACAAACCAAATTGATCTTGTAATACAAAGTTGTCTATATATGCAATGATCTGCTTGTTCGAATAAACACTTGCCTCAGTGTTTCAGGTTATAATGTGGCAAAGGAAGCATCATAAGGTGTTTTATTTCATTAAAGGTTTTATTGTTATTGTTGAAGGTGGACCAACAAGTATTGAATTGATTTGCCTTTGATCTAACTAAAAGCAGACAAGATCCAAAATTCCTGGAATCTGCTCCTCTGTTACAAATGAGTACCTTTTATGCATCTGCCTTGCAGTGAAGTGAATTTCTCACCAGACTGTGGTGATTTGCTAATTAAGGGAGATTATAGCTTGTTGAACAACTTATTGATGGCACAACAGACCTTATTAATTTTATGAATACTCAGCTTCCTAACTTACCAAATGTACTGAACAAACTGGAGAATTCTTGACATGGAACACAGAATGGGGACCTATTGACTTCATTCCTGATGAAGGGTTTTTGCCCAAAATGTTGATTCTCCTGCTCCTCAGATGCTGCCTGACCTGTTGTGCTTTTCCAACATCACACTCTTGACTCTAATTTCCAGTATTTGCAGTCCTCATTTTCACCCAACAGCATTCTTCAGAGCATGACCCAATACAGACACAAAGACAGTTGTTTGTCAGTGTGAACAGGTACAGGGAGGAAGCTCTTGCTGTATGGGACATCAAGATGCCAGTCTAATATCTACAGTATGTGCCAGCTGCCTGCATGACAAACACACGACACATTTATCCAACCAAATCACCCTGTCAGAAAGTGGATGGAGACGAGACCCCAGGCCAGTCAAGGGAGTGCCACTGTCAGTCAAGTGGTCCTGGTATGGTTAGTCACAGGAGTAGTCTGCACACAATCTGCAGACCACAGCCATTCATCTGCCCGGGCAGTACACAGTTGGGGAAATGTTTGACTGCAGTCTGAACAGTAGGATTCGGTTAGTCCTATAGGGCCAGGAAAGCAATCGGGGGGATCCTTCTGCCATCTGGGCAACCCCACCCAGTACAGTCTGGATAGAGTGTGCTATATCACCCTGGTGTTCTGAGTATGATTGGAGCAGCCAGTAAGGTGATGTGATAGATACTGAGAAATTGGGGAACAGGAGCAGTCTTCCAAGAAGGAGAATGCAAACATTGGAGTGGATGAGTTCTCCTTGTGAACAACAGAGTTCAGCTATGTTGGACACTAGAAGTCAGGAAGAATCTGGTTGACACATTAGGTGAGAGCTGGGTACAGCAGACCATCGTGGAACGGAAAATAATTGTTAGTCATGGCGCCAGCATTTGGTTTACATTGTAGGGGTGAATAGCAGCGTGCATTTGCTGCCAAAAATAGAAATTCATCTTTGGAATTGTCTGACTGTTTGCCTGTACCTATGGTCCCCTATTGGTCCCTCTCACCTCATTTTAGCCCTGTCTTACTACAGACCATTTGCAGAAAACTTGCCACAGAGCACATAGCTGCTCAAATATTGCAATAACAAGTCCATAGGGGTTAGTAGTAGCAGGCAATGTAAGCGAGTAAGTAGTTAGTAGAGCAAGTTAGGAAAGATAGTTAAGAAATCATGCACAATCTCACAGAAGTAAACTCTCCAAAAAACTGGACACAACTGGCACTTAGCCAAAGAAATGTAAGCTACAGCTCCTTTGAAGAAGAACTGTGTATTTGGAAACCTTTTAAGTTTACAAAGTATCTTCTGTGTAATCCAAGATGGAGGATGCAAAGAATTGTGGCTATAAGAGCTGCTTCTTTTTTAGGTATTCTGGGTGTAGGAGATGATCTCCTTGAATTCTCGGAGCGGTAGTTAAGGTTTTATAAGCTGTTGCATTTTTATAGAACTTTGGGAAAAGAAAATCGAAACAACAGCATTTAAAAAAGGAAGAAGACAGAAAAAGGGCAGTGACCACATGGTCAGTGATTGAAATCAAGAAAGAAACCCTACACTGCTGTCTGACTCAGCAGTAGCCTGCAACGGTCCTGCCTTTGCTGTTTGTTTTCAAGTATCTCTGAACATCAGAGTTTGTTCTAATAAAAATAAAACAAACAGCAAAATTCACAGCTGAGCTTGGAGTAACCTGTGTAGGGAGCTCACACCAAGGGAGCAGCTAAGTGGCTACTTTTAAAGTGTAACCTTACTTTTTTTTTAAAACGACAATAATGTGTAGAGTGGGTTCTTTATCTATTATACATTTTTATTTAGATACGTACTAAGTTAGACTAGAGCATGTTTATTAAGCAGTAAGACTGTGCTATTTTCTGGGTCTGTAGATTGTTAAGGTGCAAAGATGGCCTTCAGAAAAGTGATGTGCTTTTCCTGTAGGATATGGGAGAATAGGGAGAGTTTCCATGTTACTGATGAAGACATCTGCAGGAATTGTGTTTGATTGCGAGAGATAATGAGGAAAGAGATCAGTCTGAGACTGATACACATGAGAAAAGGAGTGAGTTAAACAGTCTGGCAGGCAGGAACATGGTAGAGAAAGAGGTAGGACGGATAAATTAAACTGCATTCATTTCAATGCAAGAGGCCTAACATGGTTAGGAACATGGGGCTAGGATATCATAGCAATTACAGAAACGTGGCTCAGGGATGAACAGGCCTGTTCCAGGGTAGAGATGCTAGAGGAGGGGGAGTGGTGTTTTTTATTAGGGATAACATTATGGCTGTACTTAGTGAGGATATTCATTGGAGTACAGCCGAGGAAGTTACTTGGGTGGAACTGAGAAATAAGAAAGGGATGATTACTTTATTGTGATTGTACTATAGACATCCCCCAGTAGTCAGCAGGAAATTGAGAAACACATTTGTAAGGAAATCTCAGTTATCTGTGAGAATAATAGGGTGGTTACGGTAGGGGATTTTAAATTTCCAAACATAGACTGGGACTGCCATAGTGTTATAGTTTTAGATAGAGAGGAATTTGTTAAATGCATACAAGAAAATTTCATGATTCAATATGTGGATGTACTGACTAGAGAAGTTGAAAAACTTGACCTACTCTTGCAAAATAAGGCAGGGCAGGTGACTAAGGTGTCAGTAGGGGGGCACTTTGGGGCCAGTGACCATAATTCTATTAGTTTTAAAATAGTGATGGAAAAGGATAGACCAGATCTAAAAGTTGAAGTTCTAAATTGGAGGAAGGTTAATTTTGATGGTATTAGGCAAGAACTTTCAAAAGTTGATTGGGGGCGGATGTCCACAGGTAAAAGAATGGCTGGAAAATGAGAAGCCTTCAAAAATGAGATAATGAAAGTACAGAGACAGTATATTCATGTTAGAGTGAAGGGCATGGCTGCTAGGTATACGGAATGCTGGACCACTAGAGAAATTGAGATTTTGGTCAAGAATAAGAAGGAAGCATTTGTTGGGTATAGACAGCAGAGATCGAGTGAATCCTGAGAAGAATATAAAGGCAATAGGAGTATACTTAAGAGTAAAATCCTGAGAGCAAAAAGAGGACATGAAATAGCTTTGGCAAATAGGGATAAATAAAATCCAAAGGGACTCTACAAATACATTAAGGACAAAAGGGTAACTAGGGAGAGAATACCGCCCCTTAAAGATCAGCAAGGTGGCCAATGTGTGGAACCACAGGAGACGGGGGAGATGCTAAACAAGTATTTTGCATCAGTGTTTACTGCGAAGAAAGACTTGGAAGATAGAGAACGTGGGAAAATAAATAGCAACATCTTGAAAAATGTCCCTATTACAGAGGAAGAAGTTCTGGATGTCTTGAAACACATAAAGGTGGATAAATCCCCAGGACCTGATCAGGTGTACCCGAGAACTCTGTGAGAAGCCAATGAAGTCATTTTTGGGAGCCTTGCTGAGATAGTTGTATCATTGACAGCCACAGGTGAAGTGCCAGAAGACTGGAGGTTGGCTAACGTGATGCCACTGTTTAAGAAAGATAATAAGAAAAAATCAGGGACCTATAAACCGGTGAGCCTGACATCGGTGGTGGGCAAGTTGTTGGAGGGAATCCTGAGGGACAGGATTTACATGTATTTGGAAAGGCAAGACTGATTTGGGATAGTCAACATGTCTCTGTGCATGGGAAAAAGTGTCTCAATAACTTGATGGAGTTTTTTGAAGAAGTAATGAAGAGGAATGTTGAGGGCAGATCAGTGGACGTGATCTATATGGACTTCAGTAAGGCGATCGATAAGGTAAACTGCTTAGCAAGGTTATATCACATGGAATACAGGGCAAACGAGCAAAAGGAATACAGAACTGGCTCAAAGGTAGAAACCATGGATGGTGATGGTGGAGGGTTGCGTTTAAGACTGGAGGTCTGTGACCAGTGGTGTGCCACAAGGACCGGGCTCGGTCCACTGCCTTTCATCATTTATATAAATGATTCAGATATGAACATAGGAGGTACGGTTAGTAAGTTTGCCGATGACGCCAAAATTGGAGGTGTAGTGGATAGCAAAGAAAGTTACCTCAGAATTCAATCGTATCTTGCTCAGATGGGCCAATGGCTGAGGAGTGGCAGATGGAGCTTATTTTAGCTAAATGTGAGGTACTGCATTTTGGGAAAGTAAATCAGGGCAGGGCTTTTACACTTAATGGTAAGGTCCTGGGAAGTGTTGCTGAACACAGAGACCTTGGAGTGCAGGTTCATAGTTCTTTGAAAGTGGAGTCACAGAGATACAGAATAGTGAAGGCGGCGTTTGGCATGCTTGCCTTTATTGGTCAGTGCATTGAGTATAGGAGTTGGGAAGTCATGTTGCGGCTGTACCGGAGATTAGTTAGGCCACTTTTGGAATACTGCGTGCAGTTCTGGTCTCCCTGCTAGAGGAAGGATGTTGTGAAACTTGAAAGAGTTCAGAAAAGATTTATAAGGATGTTTCCAGGGTTGGAGGATTTGACTTACAGGGAGAGGCTGAATAGGCTGGGGCTATGTTCTGTGGCACATCGGAGGCTGAGGGGTAACCTTATAGTGATTTATAAAATCATAAGGGGCATATAAGTAGTCAAGATCTTTTCCCCAGAGCAGAATCCATAAGTAGAGGGCATAGGTTTGAGGTGAAAGGGGAGAGATTTATAAGAAACCTAAAGGGCAACTTTTTCACACTGAGGTTGGTGTGTGTATGGAATGAGTTGTCAGGGGAAGTGGTGGAGACTAGTACAATTGCAACATTTAAAAGGCATCTGGAAGGGTTTATGAATAGGAAGGATTATAGGGATATGGGCCAAATGGCAACAAATGGGACGAGATTCATTTTGGATATCTCATGGCATGGGCAAGTTGGACTGAACGGTTGGTTTCCAAGCTGAATATCTCTATGACTCTATGACTAAGTGACTTGATCAAACAAATATATCTGATAAACAAAACATTCTTTTTTATATATAAAGGACACCTGATATTGTATGAGAAACATTTATTCTTAATTGTTTGTGTTCCTGGAGTTATTAGGTGAATTATTTTTGATTGTTTGCACTGATGCTAAGAAAATCTAACAATGTTTGTACAACTTCTCTGTAATAAGATATGCCATTTATTCACACCTTGAAATGTTAGGTCTTGGATCAAAGGAATAAGAGATGACAATTGTTAAGCTTATGTGATTCAAGTTACAAAGGTTGGGTGACATCTGATGGCCCTGATTTAAACAGATGGAAAGAGATCATTTGACCCATTTCATGATAAGGAATTGATAGCCTTCATAGCCAGGGATTAGAATGTGAAACTCAATGTTTTGAGGCACAGTGTTACCATTGTTTCTGTGGCATAAGAGACACGAAACACAATATCACTTACAAGACAAAAGGGGAAGCATCACCTGCACAGGAAACATTGAATGGGTCCTTGTCTTCCCTGCTTATTCGTTAAGTTTATAAAATCTTATTTAATAAATTCTATATTGTTCAGAAGGGCGAGTTGTGCCTTTTTAGGTCAAGCACAACTTCGGACACCATTGTTATAAATTAAGAATTTGGAATTAGGATTTTTTTTTAAGTAAACAAGTTTTATATTACAAAACCCCTTAAATTTAGAATGACTAACAATTCCCACACTCTGGAATCAGTAAAAAGATATTGTGCTGCAAGGAGCCTCATTCTTTTAACAGTATCTGTGGGCAGCCTTTTGGCATGCCCCAGGCGTTAAGTAACCTCTCTGCATCATTTTTAAGAGCTGCTATCCTTGCTTGTGTCAAAGAGGACCAGGGGAATTGGAGAGAACAGAAACTGCCAACACCAGGAGACTCAGGCTTCCACTCTCTCATTGACCTGTTGGATCACTGGCACCAAGCCTGGGCTGACAGATGGCCCTTTTGAGAACCACTTGAAAGCGCAATCATGGTAAAACCTCATAAAAGAAAATCATAGACCATTATTCTTTCATGTCTATCTCTCAACCCCCATAACAGAAACTCAACCTTCCCCAAACTCACAAGCTCAGATCCAGCAAAAAACTATTGATTGTGGAAAGCTGGGAACTCTGGCTATGTCCCAGAAATTCTGATAGGATTTCTCTTTTTTAAAAAAAAAGATAAAGGAGCTAGTAGATGCAGTCCAACCCCAATTTCTGGTCTCAATGCCATGTGTACACTAGAGAATAATTCTCCTAGGCCCAAGAACTGTGAGGCACAGTTGTCTCAAATCCTATCCATTCCACAGAACAAACTGACTGCGGCAGCACAGCAGGATTATTAATACTTTAATCGGTCGTTACTTATGTCAGGTAGAAATGATAGATTGCAGCTGCTGATCAATAACCATTGAACCTTCAATTACCTTCAGGGTAGTACTGTAGCGTAGTAGATGGCACTGGTGCCTCCCAGCGCCGGGGACCTGGGTTTGACTCCACCCTCGGGTGACTGTCAATGTGGAGTTTGCACATTCTCTCCCTGTTTGCGTAAGTTTCCTCTGGGTCCTCTGGTTTCCTCCCACAGTCCGAAGATCTGTAGGTTTAGTGGATAAGACATGAGGTCTGCAGAGTTACAGGATAGGGTTAGGGGAAGTATATCTAGGTGGGTTGGCCCTCAGAAGGTTAGTGTAGAGTCAATGGGCTGAATAGCCTGCTTCTGTACTGTAAGGATTCTGTGTATTAGTGTTTTGTCCTGTACAACAAGGACAGTAGAGTTCAATTCCCTGAATGGATGAGTTAAATGTTATGTTACCTATCACTTTCTGAAGTAAAGCTGCTGGAGGATAGATTAGCCTGTGAAAAATATCGGACTTGTTGATTGACAATGAAGTACAATTGGTCCAAATCATCTGTACTCCAGCATCTAAGACCGCCCTAACCTGAGATCTCTGCTCGTGTTGTAATTGCCTTTGAGGCCTTCCTCACAATACACAACAAATAAATGTTAGAGTTTATCTTCAAAGTATAATTACAGCATGATGTAGATTTAAAACATTTAGAATATATTGGCTATTACTGTAAGATTCAAATGATTAAAAACTGCATTTTGTGAGACTTAGATAACTGATTTGTAGCCTTGCAATCTAGTGATAGTTTATTATATGTCCTCTGACCGGTTAATAAAAGCTATCTTTATTTCACTGTCACAAGGTTCCAATCCTTTACAGTCTTAATACTTCTCTACACCCACGAATAACCAACAAACCCTTCATCAGTCAGCAGAAATCAATAAATGGTGAAATTATCCATCATTCGTTGATGCAGAATAATTAGTGTGTTCAGAATAATCACTGCTCAAATGAAGCACATTGCCAGATACTGTGACTGCTGCTGTACACAACAATAGTTTATCACAATAAGAAAATTAGATATGAAAAAATATCTTTGCTTGGTCCGAATACTTGCTTCATACCTCCCTCAACTAGACTACTAATATTAACAGATAAACCTGTTGGGTTTGGACATTTGGTAAAACTAGAGGGGTGAGATGGCAGGGAGATGTGAGAGGGAGAAAGCAATAGTTTTATGGGGAAAAGTGCTGTTAATGAGAAATCATGAACACAGACATTGTGGGATTGGGTTTACCCACATGTGGGATGTACAGAGGCAGGTCAAAAGCAAAATGCATCTTCAATGCCGAGAAACTGTTTTGAGCAAAGTGGAAGAGAAATCAGAGGGCATTGACACAATTTTCCTTTTATTTCGTTTTCTTTGAATAATTCTTTTTCTTGTTCATAATATTATTGAAGACAGAAAAAGAAGAATTATCCAGTCAGATAATGATGATACTATTCCCTTTCAACTTAGAATATGAAAGTAATGACTGGTAAATGTGACATGACATGTGTCCAATAATAGAAAGTCGGATATGGCAAAGGTGTACCCTAGAATTGTGTGGGAAGCTAGGGATGTAATTGCTGGGCCCTTTGCTGAGATATTTATATCATCAATAGTCACAGGTGAGGTGCCACAAGACTGGAGGTTGGCTCACATGGTGCCACTAGTTAAGAAAAGTGGTAAGGAAAAGCCAGGGAACTAAAGACTGTTGAACCTGACATCGGTGGTGGACAAGTTTTTGGAAGGAATCCTGAGGAACAGGATTTGCATGTATTTTGAAAGTCAAGGACTGATTCGGGATAGTCAACATGGCTTTGTGCATGTCTCACTAACTTAATTGGGTCTTTTGAAGAAGTAACAAAGAGATTGGAAAAGGCAGATTGGTAGATGTGATCTATATGGATTTCAGTAAGGCTTTCAACAAGGTTCCCCATGGGAGACTGGTTAACAAGGTGAGATCACATGGAATACAGGGAGAACTAGCTCTTTGGATATAGAACTAGCTTGAACATATGAGACAGAGGGTGGTGGTGGAGGGTTGTTTTTCAGACTGGAGGCCTGTGACCTGCAGTGTCACAAGGATTGGTGCTGGGTCCACTGCTTTTCATCATTTATATAAATGATTTGGATGTGAGCATAAGAAGTATAGTTAATAAGTTTGCAGATGACACCAAAAGTGGAGGTGTAGTGGACAGCGAAGAAGGTTACCTCAGATTACAACAGGATCTTGATCAGATGGACCAATGGGCCGAGAAGTGGTAGATGGAGTTTAATTTAGATAAATGTGAGGTGCTGCGTTTTGGAAAGACAAATCAGAGTAGGACTTATACACTTAATAGTAAGATCCTGGGGAATGTTACTGAATGAACAGAACCTGGAGTGCAGGTTCATAGTTCCTTGAAAGTGGAGTCGCAGACAGATAGCATAGTGAAGAAGGCTTTTGGTATGCTTTTGCCTTTATTGGTCAATGCATTGAGTATGGGAGTTGGGAGGTCATGTTGCAGCTGTACAAGACATTGGTTAGGCCATTTTTGAAATATTGTGTACAATTCTGGTCTCCCTGCTATAGGAAGGATATTGTGAAACTTTAGAGGGTTTAGAAAAGGTATACAAGGGTGTTGCCAGGGTTGGCGGGTTTGAGCTACGGGAAGAGGTTGAATAGAGTGGGGCTATTTTCCTTGGAGTGTCAGAGATTGAGGGGTGACCTTATGGAGGTTTATAAAATCATGAGCGGCATAGATTTGATAAATAGACAAAGTCTTTTCCCTGGGGTGGGGGAGTTCAAATGTAGAGGGCGTAGGTTTAGAGTGAGAGGGGAGAGATTTAAAAGGGATCTATAAGAGTCAATGTTTTCATGCAGAGGGTGGTGCGCATATGGAATAAGCTGCCAGAGGAAGTGGTGGAAGCTGATACAATTACAACATTTAAAAGAAATCTGGATGCGTATATGAAAAGGAAGGGTTTGGAGGAATAAAGGCCAAATGGCAGCAAATGGGACTGGATTAATTTAGGATATCTGGTCACTATGGACGAGTTGGACTGAAAATTCTTTATCCCTTCTGTACATCGCTATGACTCTATGGCTCTATTTGGATCCAAGATGTTATGTAGGTAAATCCTTTTGAAAACATCCAAGCAGAGTTGAGAGTCATAAGTTGGAGGTTACAAGGTTAGTGGGAACAATAAGAGACCAGGTTAAGAGTACTTCTGTTGTGCACAGCTCTACATTTCATGAATTAAATTTTAAAATTATGTCTTTTTATTAGCAGGCAATGCTACATCTTGTTTTAGTGGATACATTGAAGTTGACTAGTTAGGAATTGGGAATGTCATACAGGTTTATAGATGTCATCTAAGGGTTTGGGTAGTTTGATGCCACCAATCTTCCCTCAATGATCAGTCTTGGGGCCTGTTTAATTAGCAGTGCTGAAATAAGACTACTGCTGAGTCTAAACAAAATAGACACTTGCCTCACATAACTAGGGAGTCTATTGTAGTCCAGGGCGTGTCAGTCCTACAGTTCCAGTCCAACAAGTCCAGAATCCAGCCACTGCATTATCATTGCAACATCAAAGGTGCAGAGCAATTGAGAAGGAACAACTGTGCCAGCAAGCCCAGGTCTAGCAGTTACTTCTGGCAGCTACTGGACAGCTGCCACATGAAGACCTTAGTAAATGTCACCTGAGGAGATCTAGAGTTTAATGTCCAAAATGCCATTTTCCCAAGGTGAGTAAGACACTAATGGAGGATTGCCATGGACACTGTCACAAAATGATGCCAGCTGCTGAAAAGGGATCTGTGACAGCAAAGGGATGGGTGGCCATCACATCCCAACTGGCTGTGCAAGGTAACAGCTGTACTATGCAACTGACTACCTCCAAAGGTCCAATAGGGACCTCTGTAGGCTTCCACAACCCTGATTGACTGACCTCCAACAACCACAACCCTTTGTGCCAATATTATTAAAACTAAGACAGATTTTTTTCCCTGATTCCCATTGATTCCAATGTTACTAAACCTCCGTGATGCCACTCCGGGTCAAATGCCGCCTTGATGTTAGGGGCTGTCACTCTCACCTCACCTCTGGAATTGAGCTCTTTTGTCCACATTTGAACTAAGGCTGTCACAATGTCAGGAACTGAGTGGTCTTGGTGGAATCCAAACTGGGCATCATTGAGCAGGTTATTGCTAAGCAAATGCTACTTGATAGCACTGTTGATGATGGTTTACATCACTTTACTGATGATCGAGAGTAGACTAATAGGGCAGTAATTGATCTGGTTGAATTGTCCTGCTCTTTCTGTACAGTACACACCTGGGCAACTTTTCACATTGCTGGGTTGATACCAGTGTTGTAACTGTACTGTACTGGCTAGGGACGTAGGAAGGGTACTGTGAAAAATATAATTATTTTCCCTAACCTTTTGGAACTTTACAGGTTGAGTGCATAACTATTTAATTTTAGAGATATCCTGCCACTTCAAAATGCATATTTATTACTTAAGTCAGATAAATCTATCAAGTTACCAACTTGTATGCTTTATCAAGGTAGCCCTCCTGGGTTATAACCTTTTGCTGGCATTACGTAGGTAGGATTAGAAAATTGAATGGAGATCTTACATTCCAGGTCCTCAACTACTTTTATGACTGCAAGTATTTTCCAGTGTTACTTTAGCACATTACCAGAGGCTCCCATCCAGATAGAGGTGGGCAAACTTTGTTGAGGAAGTAACTAATTCTTTGCTACTTTTGAGTAACTACTGCCATAGCACCATCAGAAATAAGAAACACTTGTGCGCAACATGCTCTCAGTATCACTATAGAAGTGCAAATGCTAGAATTACAAGCCATATGACAAATCAATTTCTGTGCAAATGATGAATGTACAAGACTTTGTTTTCATTATTCACAATTTTTTTTGCTTCATCTAGTTCATCCTGATAAAGAACAGCATGATCGCAGAAACTGTTAGAAAAATTGCAAACTCAGCAGTTAAGCAGCAACTGAACTTTAACATAGATAACTGTGAGGTGATGTGATTTAGCAAGAAACTGAATGGGGTAGAAGTGAAGAGTAATTTAGAGGTGGATATGGACAAATCATTAAAGCGATATTGCTAGACATAAAGCTGATTAAAAATGTGACTTAAGTACTGGGATTTATTTCTAGTTTAGAATTAAAACATAGTAAAGTAATGTTAAACTGTGTAAGAGCCTGATCATGCTGCATTCAGAGGTTATCAATTTATAAACGTTCAACTTATGAATGCTCGTATTTATGGACATAATCCCAATCATGGGTGCATTAATAATAATTTTAACGATCCAACATATGAATGTTTTCTGTACTCACAAATGGCTATTGGGAAATTGTTCTGCAGTGTGTTCCAACTTGCATACAAATCTGTTGGTGAACAGGCTCAAGAAAGAAGTCTTTTGCAACCAACAACTGCCTGTACGTATTCCCCACACAATTAAAAAGAGAGCACAGAAACACCAGAAGATTCACAAGGGGTGTACTATAACTGAGAGATTACAGATACCAAAAAAGATTGATCATGTTGGGCTTTACTTCACAATGACCTGACAGAGTTCTTTAACATTGTGCATGGGTTGGAAAAGGTAATTAAACAATCATTATGGTAAAGACCATGTATTTTATGTCTTTTTTCCTATATTTTTAAGTATGACCTGAGGTAAAACAAAATACTGTTTTAACGACCAAGGATTTTAGAAAGGTTTGCTGCACATTTCAAAATAAGTGACCTGACACTTAATGTAAGTATTGTTTAACCAGCTGTTTGCTCGAGCAATGAGGAAGGTGATCACAAATGAGCTGGGATTGAGTGGTGTGTGTGTGAATGGCAATTCAGTAGTCAACAAATAACTGATAGATCTGGGAAACACTGATAATAGCCTTCTGACTGCTGACAAGTGTGTGATTGGCTCCCAGGTACCTGAACAGTTTGTTGGTGTGAATGTTGAATTAGAAACCATCAGATCTCCAACAAGGAAGGAGCTTCAATTTTTTTCTCCACAAGAAAAATATTTCCAGCTTGAACAAAGCCTGTTTTTTCCTCCTTTGTCTGATGCTGTAAACTGTCATTTTTGACCATTAATTCAGGACTTTATGGGTATGAACCCTTCACTCTGAGTCTCCTGAAAACAAAGTAGAAGTACCTGGTGAAGGAAGATTGAAGAGCAGCAAGTCCTGACAAAACCAAAACATCATCTCAGCAAACCCTGTGAACAGGGAGCATTCAACCTCACAAAGTCTTCTCAGTTTTTCCCTCCACCCATGAGACAATTTTATTTTATCTGCGTCTGTCTGTATGTGGCTAAAGTGAGAGCTTTATAAGGAAGTTAGAGTTTTTCCTAATATACTTTGAACTTATGTGGTGAAAGTTTGTAACTGTTGATCTGTAGCTAGAATGTTTTCATTTGTAATAAAATGTGATTCTTGTTAAGTGCAGCAATCTGATCTGTGCTTTCTGCCAATTTGATAATTTGTGTACTTTTATAAAATCTTTGACTTTTGTGACAATTCTGGGATAGCAGCAGTTGATTTCTATCATGTTACTGCATCGAGACTGTTGTGATTGGAACCAGGTAGGTCTTATTGTAGATGAGATCCTTAATTGGGGTTGTTAGTCTAAGCCAATCAGAAAGTCCTGACTGACAGAGGATTTTTCTGGGGGTCTGTATTGCATGCATTGTTTCTTACATAATTGAACTGTCTTATATGTACAAATGTCATTATTACTGTTTGCAATGATTGAAACAGGGATTTGAGGTTTGTCCTCATTTCCTTGAAAACCGGTTGAATGTCAGGATTTGGGGCTTGGCTTTGCCATTCCTCTCCCTTGTAAAATTGCTGTTTCTCTGTATACAGCTGTAAATGTTAATTGCTTTGTAAATTGTGAATTGTTAAATACAATATAAAATTAACAGAGGATTTCAGGTCCAGGCAGTGGGCCATGGAGGAGGTCGTTAGGGCCTACGTTACGTTACGTTACGTTAGAGGTTACGTTAGAGCCCGGGTGTCTCTGCAGAGGGAGCACGCGGTGTCCACCAACACCCTTGAGCTGTTCAGGGTGTGGACTGTATTATTTCCCTATCTAATTCTATTTTGATTTAATCCCTGCCCTCCCCTTCACTGTTTGATCATGCAGCATTGCCCTTTGATGTGAAGGGCACTGCTTGTCACTGACGTTTCTTTTCTTCCTGGTGGTGGAAATTGAATAAAGAATCGTATACCTTGTGTCTTTCACTGTGTCTCACACCTGCACACACACACAACATGGTTGCTAAGAGAAAAAAGAGAATGAAAAAAGAAAAAAAAAGAAAAAATTAACAGAGGATTTTGAACCTCCTCAGTTCAGGAGACTGACTCTGAGCTGGCTGGCCACAGCCAGTGTGCTGTGCACTAATAAATAAAGAGTGACTTGGTGACAGGATACCAGCCTCTGTGCAGTTATTTCAGAGACAGCAATGTTTCCACTTGTGGAAGAATCTCAAGTCAGAGCCATAAGTGTGGATTAATCCAACTGGGAAATAAGGAGCAACTTTTCAATGAGAGTTGTTAGTAATGGAAGCAAATAACTTAGATGCTTTGTAAAGGATACTAAATGAACAAATGAAAGGTGAGGGAATATAAATATTTGCCAAAAAGCTAGGATGAGACAGAAGCATTCGAAGTTAACTTGTATGAGGTATAAGAACCAGTACAGACTAACTGAGCTAAATGTAGATTCTGGAGCAGTCCCAGCAGATTGGAGGGTGGCAAATGTAACCCTACTATTTAACAAAGAGGGAAGGAGAAAACCAGAAATACTGATGGTTAGCCTAACATCTGCAGCACAGAAAAATGCTGGAGTCTATTTTAAAGAATGTAATTTCAGAGCACTTAGAAAACACCAATGGGATTACACAAAGCCAACATAGACTTGGAAAAGAGAAATAGTTTTTGACAAATCTACTGGACTTCTTTGACCAATTAATTAGTCGAAAAGAGAAAGGAGAACCAGTGAATGTGATGCTTATGAATTTTCAGAAGGCAATTGATGAATTCCCACATAAAGAGTTAAAGTAAAAGAATCAAACACAGAGTGGTGACAGAGTGGATTGAGAATTAATGAGCACACAGAAAACAGAGAGAAGGAGTAAATGAGTCATTTTCAGAGAGGATGGTGTTGACAAGTAGAGTCCCACAGGGATCAGTGCTTGGGCCTCAGCTATTCACAATAATATCAACAATTTGGATGAGGGAATGAAATGCGGGTTTTCCAAGTTTGCTGATCTCATAATCCTAATTGGGATTGCGAATAGTGAGGACAGTGTTAAAGAGACTTCATGACAAGTTGAGTGAGTAGGCAAATACAGATACAGTATAATGAGATAAATATGAATTGTTCACTTTCTTAGGAAAGACAGAATGGCAGAGTATTGTTGGAATGCTCATAGGTTAGGAAATGTTGATGCACAGAGGGAGCAGGGTGACCTTGGAAACTGGTCGCTGAAAGTAAACATGCAGGTACAGCAATTAGGAAGACAAATGATATGTCAGCTTTCATTGCAAGGGGCTTATTGGGAACACAGGGTTTAGTGAAAGGGAGGAACCGAAGGAAATCAATATTAATAGTGAAATGGTGTTGGGAAAATTTATAGTTTTGAAGGCTGATAAATCCCCAGGGAATAATAATCCACATTCCAGAATACTTAAGGAAGTGGCTCTAGAAATAATGAATGCATTCCAAGATTCTTTAGGTTCTGGAACAGTTCCTACCAATTGGAGAGCTGCTAATGTAACCCCTCTATTTAAAAAGAGAGATAGAAATAAAACCAGAAATTATCGACCAGTGAGTCTGACATGAGTAGCGGGCAAAACGTTAGAGTCTGTTATAAATGATTTAATTGTAACAAGATCAGACAGAGTCAGCATGAACTTGTGAAAGAGAAATCATGCTAAACAAATCTACTAGAATTCATCAAGGAAGTAACTAGTAGAGTTCATGAGGGTGTGCAGGACACAGTTTATTTGAACTTTCAGAAGGCTTTGGTTAATATTCCAAAGGGGTAGGGGGTAGTGTATTGAGATGGATAGAACTGGCTGGCAGACAGAAAACAAACAATTGGAAAAAAAACAGATCATTTTCAGAATAGCAGGAAGCTAATAGTGGGATACTACAATGGTCAATGCTAACATTCCAGTTATTCACAGTATATTAATGATTTAGATCAATGAACTAAATGTAATATCTCTAAATTTGCAGATGAAACAGAGCTCGATAGAAGGGTGAGCTGAGAGGAAGATGCATAAAGTTCATTTGAATATGGGGACAATGCTAGAAAAACTGTGTGCATTTTTTGCAATACACAGACTCCCGGAAGTTTAGCCATCGCTTACCAACAGGGAATTTAAGTATTTCCTCAAGTTGAAGGGTACTCATCATAAAAGGACAGCTCCATACCAGCCATCATTCAATGGTCTGGCAGCAAGAGCAGTCCAAACTTTGAAGGCAGTCTTCAAGAAGTAACCTCCAGCTTCACTAGATACCAAACTGTGCAAGTTCCTATTTGATTATAGGAATAGTCCTAACGCAATTACAGGGATAGTTCCATCAGAGTTGCTAATGGGGAGAAGACTCTGCACCAGGCGAAATCATCTTCCTGGACGTGGGAGAGTGGTCTGAAATGGCATCAGGAATGTCAGTGCCGGACACAAGACTCCACAAAGTGAGAGAGACAGTTTACTTCAGAGGTCAAAGTTTGGTGTAGGAACCACAGGAATGGCTCTGCATGGGTAAGAGGCATAGTTGATGTGAGGTCAGGTCCAGAAGTGTATAAAATCCAGGAAGATGTGGCTCTCCTGAACAAGCATGTGGGCTGCAAACAGTGTGAGAGCAAAACATGCCCAGCTTCTCAGCAGCAGGATCCAGCTGTCGCGAAACCCATGGGTTCTCCCTCTTCTTCAAGTGTTGAAGATACCTCAGAATCTGAAATGGACATGGTGGATGGTGCCAAGTCAACATCTTTACCACCTGAAGAAGAGAATGAACTTATTCCGAGTTGCTCTGGACACAAGAGACGAACTGCTGTGCGTTACACATGCCCGTACCTGAGACAGTGTTTGAGGAAGCCGACCTGGTGCTACAACACCCCAGGAGGAGCTACAAAAAAAAACAACCTATGTCCTCAGACCCAGTGAGGGGTATGTAGCGATTGTAACAAGGTCAGCCAAGTGGACCTCACAGAATGTGCGTCTCCTGATTGGGGCTATTAATCTGGCCAAATCAGGGAGCCCTGGTTGACAGATATAAATAGGAGTGTCAGACAGTCTGTTGACTCTGAGAGCTAGCTCTGAGGGAGTTAGATCAGTATCAAACACTCTTCACATGTAAATAAAGGGTGGCATGGTGATGAGATACCTGTCTCTGTGGAGTTATTTCAGGTATAGCCCACAATACAGCACTGTAATGCAGAAGCAATCTGTAAGTGAATAGAGAAATCCTGTAAGAGTTCTTAGAGGCTGGCACATGTCCAAATGCTCCAAGCAAGAATGCAAATAAATTTGAGTTATAGCATGCATTGTTTGTTGACTCCACATTAAGTATGTAGCCTCATTTGACAAGAACACAAATAAGAAATTGTCCCTCGAGGTCAGCTTTCAGTTTCATGATAGACTGACCCCCACAAACAATTCACTGAGCCAAATTCCTATCATCAGACTTCACGTCTTAAGGAGAAGAAAATTGAGTGAGCATACTTTGTGAGTGAAGTTTTGTTCTTGTTCAGTTGTATGCTGGAGAGGTACATAGATGTCATTCTGTAGCCTTATCAAAGTTTCAGAATACATGCAAAAGTATCTAAAATAATATGTGGCATGATTTTATAGCTTTATATCAGGACTGTCAGTACTGCTTCTGAAGTCAAATTTGGTTGAACAAAAACAAGCTCTATGTTGTTTGGAGAATTTGAATGGGAGCAGAGTTCAGATTTTGTTATCATGTTTACAGTACATTTGAGTATTGGCATTTGATATTTAAAAAGGATTTTGGAATGACCTGTGGAGTGGCTCCTTATCTTTGCATTATTGCTCAGTAAATCGCCGCAAAGGAGATCCAGCCTGTGTGTCATCAGCAAGCAGATTGCAAAAAGCTTTTGTCATGTGCAGACAAGACTGAAGCTGCAATAAATTAATAAAAAGTAAGTGCTTGACTGGTATTTCTTTTTTAACCAACATCCATTAGCCATAAGAAGGCTTTTGTATCCAGCTATAAGCTGAGGAGACCAGTGACAGTGGCAAGTATGACAGTTGGCTATAGAAGAATTGAAAATTATGGAAGTTTCCTGCATCCATGTAGACCTTCCAAAAAACAACAGAATATTGTGTTCCATTTTGGTCATTGTATTATAGTAATATAGAGGCACTGGAGAGGATACAGGCAAAATTTAACAAAATGATTTACATAAAAATGGTGCCAGGAAAGTGTTGATGCATATATCAAGAAGGGATTGATCAGCTGTGTCTCTTTGTACTTGAAAAAAGAATGAGAGGTGACTTTCTTCAAAATTATCAAAAACATAAATGGAATAGATAGAGAGAAATTGTTTCTTCCTGTGAAGGTCAGTGTAACTAGCAGTTTTGATTATCAGATAGTTACAAACAAACCCAATTGAGAATTCAGAATAAATTTCTTTACACAAAGTGTGGTAAGGAGCTGAATCTGACAGCCACAGGGAAAGTCTAAAGCAAATAGTATGGATTCATTGAAGGTGAAACAAGCTAAGAATATGAAGGAGAGAAAGGAGAGAGTTTAATGGGTTAAAAAAAAACAGAAATTGCAGGAAAAGCTCAGTAGGTCTGGCAGCATCTGTGTTAAGAAATCAGAGTTAATATTTTGGGTCAAATTACCCTTCCTCTGGACTCTGAGAATGACTTGCTCAACCCGAAATTTCTCACCACAGGTGCTGCCAGACCTACTGAGCTTTTCCAGCAATTCCTTTTTTTTGTTTCTGATTTCTAGCATCTGCAGTCCTTCTGGTTTCTTTTTGAGTTATGTTTTAATACTGAGATGAGAAAAGTTAAAAGCAAGCTTAAGTCGAGCATAAAGATTCACGTGGTCTGGCTGGGCAGAATGGCTTTTTCTGTTCCCTAGACTTCATGTAATCCTTCATAAATTGATGATTAAATTAGTCTGCTTGAAGCCAAAATATGGTATTTTATGATTGAAATAGAATTACATGAAATAAGGTCTATTAAGTAGAATCTGAAGGATGCTATCTACAGCTGTTAGTATGCTACCATAGCATCGAGTTTTAGGATGTCGATCAGCACTAACTAAGAACAATTGCCTCTATAGAATCTCAATCATCAGAAAACCAATTGCAGAGCTTTTTCAATCAATGCAAAGATATCTGAAAAGAAATTCAGTATGGTATTGCCAGTGAGTGCTCTTGTAGTGCAGTAGTAGTGTCCTGACCTCTGAGTTCAGAAACATGACTTCAAGTCACACCTGTTCCACAGGTGCATAATAACATCGTTGAACAAGTCAGTTGGAGAGAATGTGTAGAATACCAATGGTAGTAATAGTTACTGCCACCTTCAGACTTTCTATTCTTGGCCATTGTAGATTATATACAGTTGTATCAGCTAATATCTGAGCTACGTATTTACAAAACAAACAAATTCCTAACACTGTGCCATTGAATAGCAGTAGGAGCATGATTTCCTTTTTATTTTCATGAGATGACATCACAGCCATTTTATTGCCCGTCTCTAATTGTCCAAACGGCTGATGAGAGTCAATTACATTGCTGTGGATCTGGAGTCACATGTAAGCCAGACCAGGTAAAGACAGCAGTTTCCTTACCTAAAGAATATTATGCATATGAAATTCAACTTCATAGTTTTGTATATTTGAGTAAATTCAAGGGTTAAAGATGGCAAATTTGAGTCAATTCAGCTCTTGGTTCCTGCTCTTTTTATGCTGTTACTTTCTCTCATTCACCATAGTTCTACTTCTTTAACCTCACTGATATATCTTCAGGAGGTGAGGAGTTGTGCTGGCATTTGTAAATGCTTATGGGGACACATAGGATATTGTCTAGTGCTGTCCTTTCCTGGCTTGAAGGTTACCATTTGAAGGTTACTCTTCCTGTAATGAATGCAAAATGATACCTTTTATAAAGGGATTGTCTCACAATATACTATTGTGTGTTTGTGAAACCATGAATGTGAAGGGGACAAGACATAACTGATTTGGCCTAAGCTTGGAACAGACCATCACCTTAGTCTTCCTCCACTCTCAGGTCATATTGAAGGAAATCAGTGCATGAGGGTTAATGATATCATAGCATACCTATAACTTGAGACTGTTACCAGATGTGGGGTGCCTTTGTGTGCCAGTAGAGAAGTATATTTGAGACATTGCAAGTCCCCCAGCCTATCATTCATTCCTGTGTTAGAAGAGACTTTACAAAGAGCAGCTAGTAGGTGTTCTGACAGAGCACTGGTTTCAGTACAGTTTCAGTTATGAGGTAAAGTTTGATTGTGTGTGCCCTTGCAATATGCACTTTCATGAGATGCCATAAAAAAAGTGTACAATTTTGTGAGGCTTGACAAGGTGAATAATAAAGATGGAACTAGATGATACGCAATACTTCCTGCAATCAAGATACATCTGTCTAATATGTGGTACAAGCTAATGTGTGAAAGACAAAGAGTGCATTAAACTTAACACACAATTGAAAGCCTTTATTTACAGAGTTACTCATTATAATCATCTCCTTACCCACGATCTACAATTTCAATATAGGCCAATTGGTAAACTTCCAGTTAATGTTCACCATCTACACATAATTAATTACACATCTTCTATAATTAACACTGTTTTGTAGGTTATTTAATTATTCAAGTGGATGTGGATATCACTGACTAAGCCTATTCCATTTGGTCTGAGAAGGTGGTGAGCTACCTTCTTGAGCTGCTATAGGCCATTTGATGTACATGCACCAACAATGCTATTAGGAATGGAATTGCAGGATTTTGACTCAGTTACACTGAAGGAACAGAAATGTATTTCCAGATCAGTATGGTGAATGGACTTGCAGGAAACCTTGCAAGAGGTGATGCTCCATTGTATCCACTGCCCTGTCATTATAGATGATAGTGGTCATGAATAGAAGCCTTAGTGAATTTCTCCAATGCTTTCTGTCAATGGTACACATTACTACTACTCATAGAATCCATATCTATAGAATCCCTACAGGATTCAGCCCAGAAAGTTCATACTGACTTTCTCAAGTGCATCCAAGCCAGATTCACTCCTCTACCCTATCCCTGTAACCCTGCATTTCTCATGGCTAATCCACCTAACCTACACATCCCTGAACACTCTGGGCAATTTAGCATGGCCAATCCATCTAACCTGCACACCTTTGTGAGCACCCAGAGGAAACCCACACAGGCACATGGAGAATGTGTAAACTCCACACAGACATTCATGCGAGGATGGAATTGAACCTGGGTCCCTGGCACTGTAAGGTAACAACACTAACCACTGAGCTACCTTGCCACCCAAGGGAAGACAGAGTGCATGTTTGTGGATGTAGTGCCAGTCAAATAAGCTACTTTATCCTAGATACCTTGCCATTTGCCAGGACATTGTCCAAGTCTTGCTGCACTTAGATATGAAATGCTTCAGTATGTGAGGAGTTATGAATGCTACTGAACACTATGCAGTCATCAGCAAATATCCCCACTTCTGACCTTGTGATGGAGAGAAGGCCATTGAGGAAGTCGCTAAAGATAGTTGGGCCCAGTTCACTGCCCTGAGGAGTTCCTACAATGATGTCCTGGAGCTGAGATGACTGACTTTTAACAACCTTAACAATCTTACTTTCTGTCAAATACAACTCTAAATAGCAGAGAGTTTTCCTCAATTCCCATTGACTCTAGTTTTCCTTGGGCTCCTTGACACCAAATGTAGTCAACTGGGTCCTTAATGTCAAGGTCAGTCACTTTCACCTCACGTCTAGAATTCAGTTGTTTTGCCCATGCTTACAGCTCACTGAAATCAGGTTGGGAGCTAAGAGACCCTGTCAGAACTCAAACTGATCAGCAGGTGCTGCTTAAGAGGACTGTTAATGACACCTTCCATCACTTTATTGATGATTGCGAGGGTAATTAGTCAGGTCGGATTTGTCCTGCTTTGCATGTACAGTTCATAGCTCGGCAATTTTCCACTTTGCCAGGTAAATGCCACTGTCATAGGTGTACTTGAATATCCTGGTTAGGTTACCACAGATTCTGGAGCATGTCTTCAATGTTATTGCTGGAATACTTTGCAATACCCAGTGTCTCCAATCATTTTTTGATATCACATCAAGTGAATCGAATTGGCTGAAGCTTTAGGAAATGCTTTAGCACTGCTGGTTAAAGATTGTTGCAAATGCCTTATTTGTGTCACCTATGTGTCTGGACTTCCCAGTTTCTGATGATGGTGACACTTGTGGAACACCACTTGTTTATTCTTGCTAAGTTTCTTTAAAGCAAGCCATTCTCCTTTGGATTTGTGGCTGGATACAAAGCAACATGGCTGCCAAGCGACATGCAGTATGATCTGTCGGTTTAAACTCCATTGACTTCCTTCACATTATCGACAGTCGTGGGAAATTTATAATCAAAGACAACAACCAAAAATCAAGTGACAATATCATAGGATGTCAAAACTAAATCTCAACCTAAACAGCAGGATGTATTCTGTGCAAGGTCAGCTCACTTCATTCATTGCTTGCCCTGTGTACTTTGTAATGTACATTCTTCAGCCTTGCAAAAGAACAATATTATTGAACTCTTAGACTTACCAAATAAGGGGGTAGCAAATGTATGTGTTTAGCTTCATGCTCAACAGATTGGAAATTGGAAACTGAAATTATTTCCATTTAAGCTGCTGCTACAGGGACGAGTTAAGGGGTTAGTCGTATAATGGATTACCAATCCAGAGATCCAAGTAAAGTTCTGGGAATATGGGTGTGAATACCCCAATGGAAAATGGTATTGAATCAATAGAAATCTGGAATTAAATGTCGAATGATTACTGTAAGCATTTCAATTGTTGTAAAATTCCATCTGGTTCACTCATATCCTTTAGTGAAGGAAAACTGCCAATCGTAGCTGGATTGGCCTGCATGTGACTCCAGATCCACACATTGTGATTGATGCTTAAATGCTCCCTGAAATGGCCTAGCAAGCAATTCAATTGTATGAACTGCTAAAAGGTCTCAAAAATGAATGAAATCAGAGCCACCACCCTTAAGCTAGGTACCAGAAATGACAATGACATACTCAACCATTTGGACACTGCAAAAATCCTCTTACAAACATCTGTCAAGCAACAGTCATGCCCATACTCGCAAAGTCCTATGCAGTACCATCACCATCCGCTGGTCTGTCCTGCCCGTGGGACAGGAGATGTGACAACAGTGATATACATTTGGGAATCTCAACATTGCCTCCAGATCTTGTGTAGTCTCAATGCCATCAGGTCAAGCTTGGACAAGGAAACCTCCTGCTGATTATCACATAGATCCTTTGCATTGGCTAATTAATCAATACACCTCCATATTGAAGGGAGCATCAAGGATAGCAAGGGACCAGACTTCAATATTCATCATCAAGAGTGGTGCAGCAGCAGCACTACAGAATGAGCTGGTTGAGTCCTAAAGGACCTTGTTGCTAGACTGCATCTGCAACAGGTAGTGAGGCAACCAACAACAGGGAATAACATACTTGTTCTCAACAATCTGTGTGCCATGAATATAGCTGTCAATGACTATCGGTAAGTGTGTTTACATTTTACAAGATGCACAGTAAAAATTCACCAAGGCTCATTAGGTAGAACCTTCCAAACCAATGACCAATTCCATCTTAGAACAAGGGCAAGAGATACATGGGTAGACCACCACATGCAAGCTCTGCTCCTCAGATCTTCCCTTATGACATTTTGCACCCACCTCCACCAGGTGAATTCCCATGTTCAAAGGTAGCTTGCCATCATCTTCTCAAGGAAAACTACAGATGGACAATAAACGCCAGCGCTGCCTACATCCCTTAAATAAATATTTTTAAAAGTATAAATAGCAAAACTACACATTTAATCAAATGTGCCAATATGCAAGGAACAAAGCAAGCCTCCATCGGAATAAATGCAAAATAAATGTCACTCGAATCAAACTAAAGGAAGTCAGATGTATACTTAATCAGCATACATTTAATTAGATAATAAACTGTGATAGCTGCTGGTGAGAACCACAAGCTTCAAATTACAGGACCTGAAGATGAATCTATTATCTTAACAAAGAAAATGGGCAGCCTCAGAGTTAAAAATAGTTGCTCTTTTCTTTATAACCTGGAGACATGGAGCTTTACATGTTTTTTTTATCCACTGAACTGGGAAAGCGGGACACATGGGGAAATGGTTATTAACAATAGCTGAATATTTCTTTTCTCCCTGAGCATGCCCTCTGAGCTCCCTTGATGCACTGCAGAGCCGTTCCAATCTTTTACATCTTTCCATATGTGTGGGTGGCTCAAGACAGTGCTGTCTCAAAGGAAAAAATACTTACTTCATAAATTTAATAAAAATTATAATCTGCTGAAATACTCGCTTCACTGATTGTCACTTTCTTTAAAGCAATATTTGGTAGCACCATAGAATATACTTTGAATATATATGGCTTATTTTACAGATTAACTTAATTGAATATACATTGCATCATTTTCAGATTATCGTAAATGATTGCGAATATTTGTTATTCAATGATTTAAAGAATGGGAATCTACATATGTTTGCATATTTAGATGAGATTAAAAGTGAGCTGGAGTATTTAATCAGGCAAAAGCTGATCAAGAGCTAGAACAGACATTATAGAGTTGGAAAGAGAAATTCAACTAGTTTATCAGTGTCTCCTTGATCCATTAATAATTTGCAATGCATTTCAGCATGGATTATTCTATAGAAATGGAGAAATCAGTTTTGTTCCGTTTTAATTATTCTTTTTACTGGTAGTTTATATTATGATGGACAACTTGCAAGTACATGCAGACAAAACCCCCAATATTTTCAAAGTGGGTAGCAGAATTTAGATCAGAAAACTAACATTTATACCTTTGGCATCTCAGGGCTAGCAACTATCCAAGGTAAACATTTAGTTTATCTGGCAAAAACTACTTGGATCTCAATTAGGTTTGCCTCATGTGTTTGTAGGGGTAGTGTCTGGCGGCACCACTGAAAGGTTTGCCACTCAAAGTGCGACATGAATTATGGATGCAATCTGATATCCTTTAAAACTGGTCACAGTGCAGGGCCATTTCTGGGTTCCAAACCAATTACTTCTAAAAAATTAATTCTTTGGATTTAGATATTGCTAAATAGACAAGGATATAGTGCCAATCCTTAACTGATCCTCAGACATTTATTGGGAGCTGCCATCTTGAATTGTTGTAATCTTTGTGGGGTAGGTACACCCACAGTACTGCTCAGAAGAGGGTTCCATGATGTATACCCAACAACCACGATGAGACAGCTTTATGGTTTAATGTCAGGATGATATTGGGGAGGGACATGCAGGTGGTAGTGTTCCCTTGCATCTGCTGCCCTAGTCAAAGTCATCACTATGGGAACACGGTGCACGTAAATATGTTGTATTGTAAGACGGTTCCTGATTTACTGCCAATATATATGCCATCCAATGAAGGATAGTGGACAGGTTACTGACATGCCCGATCAGAGGATTTGCTGCCTTGATAAAATGGCAGCTCCACCAGGAGAGATGGGTGTTGTACTTCCCTAAGGCTGACTGATCATTGTCATTCTGTAAGAGGGGTAAGTATGAAGGCTTCATGGTTCTTCCAACCCTGATATCTTCCAGGCATTGGCAGCAGTGGGATGCCAACCTGACAATGTCTCCTATCTGCCTTCAACTGCATGTTTAATTATTTAAATTGTTTACCCACCACTGCCGAGAAGGTAGGCACTGCCTTCGCTGACCTGCCTGTGGCAAGATTGCCTGAAGGTGGGAGCACATCACATGACTGAACGCTGCTTTCATGTCAGAATTTCCTCACAATCCTGGCTTCAAGCAGGACTGTGCAGTACCTGACATATGTACGCAACAATAGCCAAAGCTTTTCTGAAGAAAGAAAATATCATATTTAATTATTTGCTTACAGTATGGTAATAAGATAAATGGAATTTCAAACAATCACAAATTTGTATTTAAAATCTTCTGTTTGTATTCAGTTAAATTTTTCTGAGGCAGAGCATCTAGCAGCATGTTTTTTCAGTTAAACTGTCCTTCACATTTCAGTGTTTAGAATTTTTCAAAGTGCAAGCTGATAAAGTCACAGTCAAGAAATCAGACTCCTGTAATTTGGGTAAACAGACAAGCAACTTTGTACCTCTTAAACATAGAAAATTGAAAAATTATGAAATTAATATAACACAAAGACAACAAAAGTTTACTCTTGAGATCCCTGGCATCTTTAATACCAGTCTTTAACCAAATTGATTGCCTCGATATGATATCAAGAAACAGCTGAAAGCACTAGATTCTGTAAAGGTGGTGGGCTCTGGCATCAGCCCAGAATAATACTGAAGACTTGTGCTTTACATCTAGTCATGCATTTTGTCAAGTTGTCCTAGGATAAGTATCACACAAGCATTTACCTGATAATAAGGAAAATTGCCCACAAAAGACAGGACAATTTCAATTTGATCAATCATCGCCCTATCAGTCTACTCTTAATCACCAGCAAAGTGATGGAAGAGATCAGTAGTGTTATCAAGGTGACCTTGATTGACAATAACCTCTCACTAGTGTTCAGTTCAGATTCTACCAGGTCCACTCACCTCATTTTAGCTTTGTTCCAAAGTTGGAAAAAGAGCTGAATTCCAGAGGTGAGTTATGAATAACTATCCTTGGCATTGTGTCACTCTTTGACCTAGTATGAATTCAAGGATACTAAACAAACCAGTAGTCAACAGGAATCTGGGGAAAATGCTACACTGATTGCAGTCATACCTAGCACAAAGGAAGAGATGGTGAATATTGCAAACAGACACATCGGTCCAAGCTTTCCAGCTTGCTCTCATTAGGACATTTTTTTAAAAACACCGAAGTAAAAGGAAAACAGCATTTATACAGTACATGAGGAGAGCACTGGTTAGTTGCAAAGTCAATTACTGATTGGTGGAGTCATGCCATGGAGAATCCAAACTAGTTTCAACTTTAAACAGGATGAGTTGATTCTAATTAGCCATGGCTTCACCCTGAGAAATTAACTAGATAATGGCTATTTCCTATTTTGGTGAGTAGAAACAGACACAGTGTGTAAACATGTTCTTTCTGTCCTCAAAGTATATAGCCTTGTGTACTCATATGTGTAGCTTCCTGTACACACAACTATGCCACACTGCAAGCTTAAATGACAATCTTAAATTAGTTATCATTAAGACTCATTGCATACTCAAGATTATTTACTAAACATTATCCAATTACAGATCATATTTATTGCTGAACATTGCATTAAGAATTTTGGAAGATTGTTCTGGTTGGGTACATCCAACATTTTGCTCTTGAAAACAACTTGAGGGATATGTAGTTTGGTACAATCCACCAGGTTTTGGGATTTAATGCTTCAACAAAATCACTCTTTTTCATAGGATGTGGACATCACCAGCAAGGCTAGCATTTATTATCCATCCCTAATTACCCTTAAATGAGTGGCCCACTGGTACATTTCAAAGAGGAGTTATGAGTCAACCACAGAACTCATGATTTGAAATCATACAGAGGCAGACAAGGCAAGATATTGGATTTCCTTCCTGAAAAGGATTAAATGAGTATAAATTTGACCAGCTTCCTTGGTGAGATTTCAATCTATGTCCACATTACATTAGATTAGGTTTTTCTAGTGATAGACCAGTGACATCACTACTATATCACCCTCTTTCAATAAATGTGTCTTTTTTCAGCAATACTCAAGCTCTGCACTACCAAACACCTACATGGTTCTAGATGTTGGAAGTCAATAATGTCAGTCCAAGGATATCATTGCAGGAGTTCCTCAGGGTAGCAACTCAAGTCAACCATCTTCAGCTTCCTCATTAAGGACGTTCCTTCAATCATAAGGGGATATTTGCTGATGATTGTACAATCTTCAACACTATTTGTGACTCACCACATACTGAAACAATTTTTGTCCATGTGCAGCAAGACCTGGACAACATTCCTGATGAAGAGCTTATGCTCGAAATGTTGACTGCTCCTTGGATGCTGCCTGACCAACTGTGCTTTTCCAGCACCATACTTTTTGACTCTGATCTCCAACACCTGCAGTCTTCATTTTCACCTAAACAGCTTGGTCTATTAACTGACACGTAGCTATCATCTCACATGTGCCAGGCAATGATCATCTCAAACGAGAGCACGTTTAACCTACTCCCCTTGATACGCAATGGGATTACCATTCCTGAATCCTCCACTACAGACATCCTGAGGGTTACCAAACATTAGAAACCAAACTGGACCTGCCAAATAAATGTTGTGGATACAACAGAGTGCCAGAGGCTAGAAATTCTGCAAGCAGTAGTGGATCTTCTGATTCATTAAACACTGTCTAGTAGGTGCAAGCAGGAGTGTAATAGAATGCTCTTTATTTACCTCATTAGACACAGCTTCAACAGCACAAAAAGAGATTGACACCTTTTCGGACAAAACAGCATATTTGACTGGTATGTCACCCACCACACTCTACATTCACATTCTTCATCACTGATATTCAGGGAGGTAGAGAGTTTGATCTATAAGATGCACTAGAGTAAGTCACTCTAACACTTTTAACAGCACTTTCCAAATCTGCAACCTCTATCATTCATGACAATATGGGCAATAAAGCAGGAGAAAGCAGGAGAATGGGGTTGAGAAACTTATCAGCCATGATTGAATGGCAGAGCAGACTTGATGGGCTGAATGGCCTAATTTCTGCTTCTATGTCTTATGGTCTTAAATGGAAATAAGAGTTATTAAGGAATTTCTTTTCAAAAGCTACATTTTTAAAATCTGTAGCAACAATTAAAATGTTAAGGAATACCGGTCTGTTGTTTTGTTCATTTTGATGTCAGAGCAGTTATTCCTTTGTTAAAAAAAAGGTAAGGAGAATGAGGAGAGTGATGGGAGCAGTCCCAAGGATTTGACCAGAAATATGGAAAAGGAGCTGTAAAGAGAGTTAAATGGCATGGTGCAAATTGCATGAACTGCAATTGGTGAGAATATTGTGATTCTGGACAAGCACATCTGCAGTCATTATTTGCTTATTCAGGAATTTCAACTTAATGTTATTGAAGTGCTGTCCAATACACAGACATTGCTTGGCTTCCGGGAGGGGTAGAGTTATTTGAAATCTTCGATTCAGTCACACCCTTAAGTTGGGAGGTGATACAGTTTGATGATTAGTCAGGAGAGGAGGATAAGACTGTGGGTGTGGGAGATAAGGGGACATGAAATAAAGTGCCTGGAAGAAACTTTGTCTTTTGTTTATTCCAACAGGTATGAGATTTTCATTGTCTGTGAATGACCTCCCCATCCATGGTCAGAATGCATGTAGTAGGAATAATGCTGTCACACAAAACATCACCAGGTAGTTTGGTGAAACATTACTTACATTAGCTCACCACTCTGATGGAACACTGCTATACCATCCAGAAACCACGGCATGATTTTTCATGGTCTTCTGTATCTTTCACATTCTCACTAGCATGAGGACAGAGGCATTGGCATTAGGTATATGATTAAGAGCTAACTAATATATCCCCTTTCCAGTCCATTCTGGCTGTTGTCAGCTTATCTGGATATGATGATAGTGAACACAACTGCATTCCCCATAGTATAACCTTACTTTGCCTTCTCTTGGTCACAATGCAAAAGCCACCAGAAACCAACCAGTCCAAATAAACTTTATCAAACAAACAATCCAATATTCTATTCAAAAATTAACAATTCCTCTTTGTTTCTATATCTTTGTGCAGTTGCCTGGCCTATTCTGTTATTCAATCTTACTCTTTTGGTTGCTGACTTTCAATAAAGAAATTTGCAGATATCCTTATGAGACAGCATCCTGCAGAAAGCAATTGCTGATTGCCTTTTTGTAGTGCTGTCTTCTTTCAATTTAATATACCGCATGCACTGCTCAGAATGAGGTCTCCTCTACACTGGGAAGACTACAGCAGCTGGGTGACTTCAAAAGCCTCTCCTCAGTTGGTGAGTATGACCCAAACCTCCTGGCACTGGTCATTTTAATTCCCCACCTCTCACACACTCTGAACATTTTGTTCTTGGCCTGTCACACTGTTCCAGTGAAATTAATGCAAGCATGAGGAACAGATCCTTATCTTTCATCTCAACATTCTTACAGTCTTTTAAATTCAATATTCAGTTTAACAAACTTAGATTGTAACCTTTGCCTCCATTGTGTTTTTTTGTTGGGAATCTTTTTACCGGTTTGTTTCTTTAATCCTTCATGTTTTATTAAGTTGGCTGCTATTCAACCATTTATGCCTCATCTGGTCATAACGTTTATCTCTGTGCTATATCCAATAGTACAATGTTTGGTTTCTGTATTGCAAAAACATTTACTAATTTATTTCTTCCATCCTCTATCCTGGCCTTCCTTTTTGTTTCTGCCTCACCCACTCTTCCACTAGTTTAAAATCTTTTCCATTAGATTTGTAGGAAGATAGAAATGTACGGCTATGAACTTGAATTGTTAATTCTGTTCCTCTGCACAGAAAAAGCCTGGCTTACTGAGTAATTCCAGCACTTTCATGTTTAGATTTCAAAATTGTATTTTGTTTCTGTATGAAGTTAATGTGGCACAGGTGCAACATGTAGAAGTCCCAGTGTTATTGACCAGACTATATTATCAAATAACAGTTTAAGGCACAGAACACATCATGACATTGCCAATAAATAGTATATTTCGCATTCAGTTTTAGCCAGATGAAAGGTAAAACCATTAATGCTTTGATCTTTAGCACAACAACCATGCCATGACTTATTCACATGTGAAGGAAAGGACTATTTGATATTCACAGACTACTAACCAACTGATCCAGCATTATGATCATGAGAAAAATAGTGATCAAAGACATTAAAACTATTTTCTCCAGCCACAAAGTACCTGTAGAAATCTTTAGCAAGAAATAGCAACTGTGAAAAATGCTGAATTCAGATAATTTGTCAGAGTATTTCATTCACACCATCTCAAATCTAAAATACTTTGAGTTAAATGGCATTGCAGATAACCAATGTAGATTGTGCGACATGTGAAAAATCATGAGCTCAGATTTCTTCAGCGACTCTGCTTTTAGAGTACATTATGGGAGAAGGCACATATGAGTGTGGCGAAAATCAGTGTGATAATTAACCTCGCTAGAAGAGGGTACTCTCTTGTTTATAGATATTTTGATAATAGCGTAAAAATACTTACTGAAAATGCAGCTTAAATTCCTACAGAACTTAGTTAGGCATTTCCCTCCAGCTACCACCAATAGAAAATAAATCAGCCCATTACCACAGGTCAGATGGGTAATTTCCGGAAGTGTTTAATTTGCATTATTTCAGCTTATTGTTTCAGAAGATGGTCAGTAAGAACTCTGTACATAAAATATTGCATTTTTACAGTTGTGTGGCAAAATGAGACATTATCATATATTTAACACATTAAAACTTATGGAACAGGCACAAAAAAGAGAACCATACCAGTATTGTCAATTATATATTGTCAGGCTTTAATTAGGTGAATTTCCCAGAATAATACTTCTACAACATATTTTTCTACACATTAATCTACTCAAAAAATAATGATAAAATATACAAAATGAAGAATGACTTGCAGTTATATCACATTTTTACAACCTCAGGATGGTCTAGCTGACTTGCTAAGGGTGGGAAAATCAATTTCCTGTTTTTTTAAAACCCCTTTCAGTCACTCACAATATGTTTTTTGTTTCTTTTTACCACTCCACTATCAGACCTCAATTAAATTTCATACTAATCAAAGTTAAGGAGCTCGTTATAAAGTTACCTAAAATTAAAGGAGAAAGGATTTTTATTACCTCCTAAACCTGAGAATAAATATTGAAGACATTACATCAAACATATATAAACACAGGTTATAATTTTAAAAGCAAGAGTGCCTGGTAAATAGGAAGAATAAAGGCTACATTGTTGAAAAGTCTTTAAAGTACTTGAGATGTTATATTTTTAAGTTATTAAACTATTGTCTAATATTGACTAGTATCCTCAGGAGTGACAAATTTTGTAGATCTGTTTGAGTCCTCTCTGAATGGTTATTTCCCAACTTCCATTTTCATGGGGTGCTGCTTTTAAGATGCCGAGGGAAGCATGCAGGAAGAGAGAAAGAGTTCTAGCATGCGTTGTTATAAATTCATTTTCCTTCTCTCTTCTGTTCTACTAAGGAGCAACTTGAAATATAGTTCAGTGTGTATTCCAAAATCTGGCTTCATTGTTTTTCACCTCTCAAATCTCAGTATGTTAAATTATCATATAAATTTGACTTAAAACAGGAGATGTCATTGGCTTGATGCTGACTTAGGTGACTGAATCTAAAGATATCAACTCCAATGTGAATTTCAGTGCAAACTGTTTTAATTATTCCACAATGGTCTCGTCTACTTCATTCTGTGGTCAGGTGATCACAGTCATCATTTTTGGACAGTATTTATTCTTTTTAAAACCTTTTTTTATCCATTTAAGGTCTTAAATAACAATCAGATGACGGAACTTCAATTTTGGTAGCATAGTTATCATGATTAAAAAAACCTAATAGCTAACAAAATACCTTAGAAGTGTAGTCCTTGTTGTAATGCATAAAATAAAGTAGCCAATTTGCACACTTTAAATGTCAAAAATAGCAATGCTGTAAAGAAGAAATAAACTGTTTTGATGGGCTCTTGGGTGAAAGGAATTCAGTAAGGCGTTCAACAGGGTTCGTCATGGGAGACTGGTAAGCAAGGTTGGATCACACAGAATACAGGGAGAACTAGCCATTTGGATACAAAACTGCTAAATGGTAGAAGACAGAGGGCAATGGTGGATGGTTACTCTTCAGACTGGAGGCCTGTGACCAGTGGTGTGCCACAAGGATCAGTGCTGGTTCTACTGCTTTTTTGTCATTGATATGAAAGATTTGGATGTGAACATAGGAGGTATAGTTAGTAAATTTGCAGATGACATCAAAATTGGAGATGTAGTGGACAGCGAAGAAGGTTACCTCAGGGTGCAATAGGATCTTGATCAGATGGTCCAATGGGCTGAGGTATGGCAGATGGAGTTTAATTCAGATAAATGTGAGGTGCTGCATTTTGAAAAGACAAATTAGAGCAGGACTTACACACTTAATGATAAGGTCCTAAGGAGTGTTGCTGAACAAAGAGACCTTGGAGTACAGGTTCATAGCTCCTTGAAAGTGGAGTCACAGGTAGATAGGATAGTGAAGAAGGCATTTGGCATTCTTTCCTTTATTGGTCAGAATATTGAGTACAGGAGTTGGGAGGTCATGTTGCAGCTGTACAGGGCATTGATTAGGCCACTGTTGGAATATTGCGTGCAATTCTGGTCTCCTTCCTTTTGGAAATATGTTGTGAAACTTGAAAGGGTTCAGAAAAGCTTTACAAGGACGTTGCCAGGGTTGGAGGATTTGAGCTATAGAGAGAAGTTGAATAGTCTGTGGCTGTTCTCCCTGGAGCGTTGGAGGCTGAGAAGTGACCTTAGGTTTATAAAATCATTCGAACCATTAATAGGATAAAAAGACAATGTCTTTTCCCTGGGTGGGGGAATCCAGAACTAGAGGACATAAGTTTAGGGTGAGAGGGGAAAGATATAAGAGAGACCTAAGGGGCAACTTTTTCACACAGAGGGTGATACATGTATAGAATGAGCTGCCAGAAGAGGTGCTGCATGCTGGTAAAATTACAGCATTTAAAAGGCATCTAGATGTATATGAATAGGAAGGGTTTAGAGGGATTTGGGCCAAGTTCTGGTAAATGGGACTAGATTAGGTTAGGATATCTGGTTGGCATTGATGAGTTGGGCTGAAGGGTGTTTCCGTGTTGTACATCTCTATGACTCTTTGAGATAAGTGCAATTTAACTTATGTTAAGTTAAATAATGCATTTAGCGTCTAAGTCTTGTTTTATCATTTTACCTAATTCAATTAATTAACTGCCAAAAAGTGAATTGGTTAAACTGTATTTTGACAAGGAATGGTAAAATTGGACATCTGGCAACACTTAAACAATTCTGTGCAAATTTGCATTATTGTGAAAATGTCAGTTGTAAACCTAGCAAATTAAACAACAGATTGCTGCATATTATTCAGTTTAGTTTCAGATTGATCACTGAGTATTTGGACTGTATAAACAATAACTGGGTTATTATACGCTAATAAATAGGATTAACTGTGATCATTCTCTCTCATCTCTCATTAAAGTATACTCTTTCCTCTCATCATGGGAGACTAGTTACATTGTCCCAAACATTAAACCTTACAAACCTTTTACTAGACGAACTTGCAAATATACAACACCTTTCAAGTAGCCTTGGAGGCATAGTGTTCTGAATTGACACCTCCTGTCATGATTTAATTCTATGATTTAATGAGGATTTTAGCAGATGATGGTTGAGGCAAAACAGAGAAAAATGATTTTTAGGGATGAACGTAGACATTTTAGTGAAGAAGTCGATCAGGAATTGGAAGTATCTGGATTAAATAAGATATTAAGTTGAAAAAGGTTTAGTTCAACTTGAGTCAGTAGCTGGGGTTCACTTTGGAAACACACTCTAAGGGACAGATTTTTGATGAAGGCCAAAGATTTTCTGACAACAAGGGCAGTGAGGGGATTGAGATATGTTGTGGAGGTAAAGTTCGAGTCATCATTTGAAAGCAGACCCTTTGGTCTAAATCAGAAATTTTGTAAAAAATTAGCCGACCTTTGTTCAATGTAGTACAGGCAACATGTTAAGATTATGTTGCTTGTACCTTTTCCTATACCTACATGAAACACATTGCTTGCAGGTTCCGTACATTAGCAGAAGGACCAAAACTGCAACTTCCAAATAGATGTTAAAGATGAATTGGGTACATTGTGACTATAAAAGGGCAAAAGCTATGGCCAGTTTTGGAAGAAGTGATATTGGCCTTGGAAACAATGTAGAATGGTAACCATTATCCATTGTTGTGAAAACCCAATCAGTTCAGTAATGCCTTTTAGGGAAGAAAATCTACCATCAAATCCAGGCCAACATGTGACTCCAGACCCACAGCAATCCCCCTAGGCAATCACAGTTGATTAATAATTGTTGGTCTAGCCAGTGACACCTATATCCCATTGGACTCTGAATATAATATGTTGAAAACAGTACAGGAAGGAAGAACAACATAGATAATAGCTCAATGGAAGGCAAGAATTTCACTGCAAAGGTCTCAGGTGAACATTCAGTCAGGCAGGTCACAGAGAATCAATTATGTGTCTGCAAAACAAAATGGTTTGTGCATTAAAGCAGGGAAGCCTGCTTTAATGTCTATAGTCAAAGTTAAAAAGCATGAAGGAAGTCAGCACCCACCCTCATGGGGCTTTCTATAGAGCTTAAGAACATCTCTTTCAGCCTGGATTTGGTGACACACTTCTTTCAGCAGTCAATGGAAACTGTAATATGATTAACTCCATACTCAGCTGAATGAACAAGATCAGGCTTTGTAGAACATAACTACATACAGAGAATTGTGAGTGATGGCCTATTACTTGGAGCCCAATAGATCCAGTGCCTGCCATCACCTTGACACAGCTCCCTGAGCAATATCTCAGCTTATTTTATCTTATCTCCCTTTTACATATGCTCAGTAACTAAGAGTAAATGTGTAATTCCATGGGACCTTTCACATCAGAGACAACCTATTAAGAAATTGTTACATCTGGACTACTGACTCAATTGAAGACAGTCACCTACTCCTAACAGCCTACAGCCAATAATGAAAAGACTGCAGTTGGAAGAAAAGGATGCATCAATAGATGTGCATTCTCAAATCACGGTAAATGGGTTCTCAGCTGCCAGGGTCAATCAGGCAGGTGAGAGGCCATTGAGTAAAGACCGCAGAATTGCTGTCGGAGTAACTATTGCAGTGAAGGCCCCTGTTCAGGTTAAAAGAGTGCCCCAACTACCTTCTAGAATGTCACCAGAGTGTACCTGGTGGTCTCTCCTTGTGCCAAATGTCCTGCCAAGCACTAGTAAAATGCTGAAGATAGCAAGTGGCCTATAACTAGCCATTTAAATTGATTAATTAAGGTCTGAGTAGACAGGCCATCTGCCCATTCTTTAGACCACTACCAAAACGCTGGGAAAATCCAGCGTTCGGGTTTGGATTCAGTAGGTCACAACTCTACCAGGACTGTGGTGAGAATTGAGGGGTTTGAAATGAGGCATGAGCACACAGGAATGTAGGAGTCATGGATTGACTTGTGGGGTGGATGATGACATCAGTTTTGAAAGGTTGGAGGACAGTGCCTGAACATCAGTCAGCATAAGGAAGGATGTAGACTGAATAGCAATGGGGTCAAACATTACTGGATATCATGCAGATGATGGGCTTGGAGAGGGCATGGAAAAAGGTAGGAGAGGTTTTTTTCTAAATTTCACAGGATCAAAGCTAGCACAGAAGGAAGCTTTGGGTATCCTGGCTTCTTATGCATTGTAGGTATGGCTGAATGGATGGTCACAATCTTAAGATTAAAGCACTTCACGAGATTCACATGTTCTTTGCTGTAGTTTACAAGGAGAAAGGTTTTTAAGAGATGGCTGGTAGTGAAGAAAATAATTTGATCATTATCTTTGGCTTGCACAATAATTCTAGAGTGTTAGTTTGTGCAGAGAAGAATAAAGGAGAAAGTGAGGTCTGCAGATGCTGGAGATCAGAGATGGAAATGTGTTGCTGGAAAAGCGCAGCAGGTCAGGCAGCATCTAGGGAACAGGAGAATCGACGTTTCGGGCATTAGCCCTTCTTCAGGAATGAGGAAAGTTGGTCCAGCAGGCTAA
>NC_057721.1:27753268-27869713 GCF_004010195.1 Chiloscyllium plagiosum
CGAAGGAATTGGGAGAATGGGATGGCGTTTTTACAGGGGGCAGGATGGGAGGATCTTCTTCCCGACCTCTCCGCCCCCACCCCAGTCTGACCTATCACCCTCACCTTGACCTCTTTCCACCTATCACATTTCCGACGCCCCTCCCCCAAGTCCCTCCTCCCTATCTTTTATCTTAGCCTGCTGGACCAACTTTCCTCATTCCTGAAGAAGGGCTTATGCCCGAAACGTCGATTCTCCTGTTCCCTAGATGCTGCCTGACGTGCTGCGCTTTTCCAGCAACACATTTACATCAGAGAAGAATAAAGCCAACCAGTAGTTAGGTCAGATATGATGATGGATGGTCAAAACAATTTAAAATAAATAATTCAAACAATTGTGCTCAGCTGAACTCAATTCTATACCCTTTAGACTTGAAGGGGAAAAGAATGTGACCATAACTTGGAAATGGCTGAACACAAGTTTTCTCTAAGAAATTGGAAGAACTAAATTCAGTCCAGGGAGAAGTTTAGTAAGTTTCATTGTACATTTATAATGTAACTAAGGTACTAAAAGTATAAAAATAACATTGTAACAGTTAAAAAGAAAGTGTGATGAATCAGGAGTGAATGATGATTACCTTTCTCCAGTAACCAATTCATCAGAGAAAGAGACACAACCCACATGTCACTTGAGAGATGGAAATAGTTTGCTGCAGAGGCAGATTCAGCATTGACTGATCATGTGATTACTCTGTAACAAGAAGGTCATAGACCTGACTGTTATTAACACAGATGCACAAGACTAGTACCTATTCTGCAGTTATACAGCCTGAAAAAGACTTAAGATTTCAAACAAAGGTGCTGAACTAAAACATGTTAAATTGAACTCGGGGTTAATTCTAAAGTTGGAATGAGTTATACCACTTAACCAAGAATGGCTGTTTTTGCAGACAGTTTTAACTGTTGTAGTTGATATAAAATTATCTTTGCATGCAGAGGCCAAATAAATAATGTTAGACAAACAAATTTTGTCAGCATTCATAACTGGTACAATAAGTTGCTTATTTTATGTTATTGTAATCAATTTAAGACTAGTGGCCTTAATGTATGGAAATTCCAGACATGCCATAAACATTTCTATCAGGGATTAGTTTTTTTTTGTATGTTTTTCTATTAGTTTTTTTTGGAGCAAGTACACTTTGCTGCTGAGTTGTTGACAGGAAATTCCTTACTTTAGTTTTCTGTTTAAACTGTACTCCTGAGAATCTTTTGGATTGGATTGGTGGAATTCATAACACTGTAGTTGTACAAAATGAATTAGGTAGATCTGGCACATTGGAGTAAATGGCCTTTTCCATTTTAGTAATGGTGTTATGGTAAAATGTAAAATATACCTGACAACAAGGGATAAGACTATAAGCTACTGCCTATATATAGACAATATGTTGCTGTCATGTAACTGTTGCACAATATAATCAAGATTGCTAATGAACAGGGGGACCATCAGACGCTAGCTATTTTTAAAACATCCCACACAATGTGTAGGAGCAATGCAAGTGATTCATTGAATAAATGTATGATTTATTAGCCACGGAACTGATTCAACATTTCAATGCAGTCATGTGTGGAATGACCCTAGCTACAGGAGCTGTAGAAAAGCTGCTGATTTGAAATCAAGTTCAGAGTCACAGGTAGATAGGATAGTGAAGAAGGTGTTTGGTATGCTCTCCTTTATTGGTCAGAGTAATGAGTACAGGAGTTGGGAGGTTATATTGTGGCTATACAGGACATTGGTTAGGCCACTGTTAGAATATTGCATGCAATTCTGGTCTCCTTACTATCAGAAAGATGTTGTGAAACTTGAAAGGATTCAGAAAATATTTACAGGGATGTTACCAGGGTTGGAGGATTTGAGATATTGGGAGAGGTGGAATAGGCTGGGTCTGTTTTCCCTGGAACATCGGAGGCTGAAGGGTGACCTTATAGAGGTTTATAAAATCATGAGGGGAATGGATAGGATAAATAGACAAAGACTTTTCCCTGGGATGGGAGAGTCCAGAACTAGAAGGCATCGGTTTAGGGTGAGAAGGGAAAGATATAAAAGAGACCAAGGGGCAACGTTTTCACTCAGAGGGTGGTACATGTATGGAATGAGCTGCCAGACGAAGTGTTGGAGGCTGGTACAATTGCAACATTTAAAAGGCATTTGGATGGGTATATGAATAGGAAGGGTTTGGAGGGATATGGGCCAGGTGCTGGCAGGTGGGACGAGATTGGGTTGGGATATCTAGTTCGGATAGATGAGTTCGACCAAAGGGTCTGTTTCCATGCTGTACATCTCTATGACTCTATGACTCTAAATATGGGACTGAACTTTATCAAAAACTGGTGACATATCCACTTCAAGGAGTAACAGCACAATTCTCTGGGATTCTGGAACTGAGATGAACATTGTTTCCTGATTGTAGTTCAAAATAGAAGAGATTCTGCTTATTTTATGTATTCAAATTAATCTTCCTTTGCAATGTTTTCCTGAGAATCAATGCTCACTATGAGATGGATTTGCTAATAGACCATAGTAATGCAATTTCTTGATTCTCAATCCCATTTATGTATCATGTAATAAATAACACGTCATTTACAACATGCTCAAATATTCTCCACATGAATCCTTCTGATATTTTTGATCACTTTATTACCACTGGTTTCAGTGTTTGTTTCACACTGTAAGAATTCAAAGGATTTTCTTATTGGTGATGGACCTTGGTCTTTCCCCTGGGTCTTGATAAGAGTAAAAAAGATAAAGTCGGTACCTATGGTAACATCAAGCTGGGCTTTAAAAAGCATATATTCAAAAGGAGATGGTGAAGATTGATAGAGATAAGGAGCTCCATACTGTTGAGATGCTGGATGAAGGTGACTTTGCATAGGAGAGGTTGCAATATAACATATTTACTTGGATTTTGTGAGTAAGAAATGTTCATTTTGCCAGTAATGGAAGAAAATATTGATTTTACAGACTAGAATCACCATGCTGTACAATCTGCTTGTCATCTGGATTTAGCTTTGGTGGGAGGCAGACACAAGAGTATTTGCACCCATTAAGTAATAAAAGATCTGATCACAGGGGAACTATTGGTAGCAACCAAACATCTATAGTTGTGATCGCTGTTGGCCCATTTGGGGCAAATGTTATGAGTTTGCTGAATGCAAAGATGAACATGCAACTGCATACCTGTAGTCTGCAAAGATGAACATGCAAATGCATGCCTGTAGTCTGCAAAGAGCTGCCAACAAAACTAAGGGAAAATATGATCTGATAGAGTTACTTAAAGAGATGAGATCACATCTGTAACAAAACAAAACTTGCGAGACAAACTCAGCAGGCCTGGCAGCATCAATGCAGAGAAAGCAGAGTTTACATTTTGGGTCCAATCATCTTTTTCAGAACTTCTCTAACAATTTTGAGAATAAAATTTGGCAAATCATGCTGCAGCTACATAAAACTTTAGTTAAGCCACATTTGAAATATTGTATGCAGTTCTGGTTGCCACACTATAAGAAAGATGTAGAGACTTTGGAGAGGGTATAAAAGAGGTTTACCTGGATTGGAGTATTTAAGCTGCATGCAGAGGTTGGATAGACTTGGATTGTTTTCTTCAGAGTGTCAGAGTCTGAAGGGCACCTAGATAGAAATATGTAAAATTATGAAAGGAATGGATCTCACGGATAGTCAGAGTCTTTTTCCCAAGGTGGCACATAGCTTTGAAGTGAGAGGAGGAAAAGTTTAAAGGAGATGTGCAAGGCATCTGTTATGCAGAAAGGAGTCGCTATCTGGAACATGTCAGAGATTGTGGTTGTAGCAACTACAATAACAACATTTAAGAAGCACTTACACAGTTACATGAATAGACGAAGAATAGAGGGATATGGACAATGTACAAACAGGATTAGTTTAGTACAGTGATATGGTCAGCACAGACATAATGAACCAAAGTGCCAGTTACTGTTCTGTACTGTTCTGTGTTCTTAATTTTTTTATTGTTTCAAATTTCAAGCATCAACAGTTCTTTGTTTTCATTGAGAAATCAAATTTGTGTTAAGTTTCAAAGCAAGTTCCCACCTTTCAAAAGCTGCTTGAAATAACAAATCAGATACTGATAAATCCATTAGCCAAATGTAAAGATATGGGAAAACGATCAGGCTAAAGCTGAAGGGACTCAGCATCTGAACATCAGGGATACTGCTATGGATAAATTGGGAAGCAGCTCACTACCACTTCAAGGTATTATCAAATAGCATGATCAGTAGCAGGTCTGTCAGAAGATGGCAGCTAGAGTGAATTCTGAACACTGTACTCGCAAGATATTCACACATGATAGTACACCTTAAGAAAGGTACCAAGCTAAGCCAAGCTAATGATTAAACCAGTGAGGTATTTGACCAAAATCGCCATAAAATGATGTTGAACAATATGTTAAATTCAGTACTGGTCCAAGTCAAATTTTCAGGCAACCTAAGAATTCCTTTATTACTGAATATCTACATGCACTATAACCTAAAAATAAATCTGTCAATCTTGGCACATTCACAATTTATTTTTAAATTCACATAAAAGCCATTTATCATAACACTAGCTAAATGCTATTTTGCTACCTCATTGCATTCATTGTGGTTTGCAGCTAATCTCCAGTTGCACATTTCTGCCATTGCGTATGCATTTGTTCAACTTACTAAATGTCAACAAAACTTGAGGTTAAGTTTGTCTGTGTACCATAGTGAAAAATGGACAATGTGAAAATTAAATGTCAAAGAGATGTAAAATGAATAGCCAATATGTTATAACTTAGTTTAATTTGTTGGACAGAGTTCAAGTTATCCTCCTGTGGTTGTTCATGAGATGGCGCCTAATTGAACAGTAGTAAACAAAAGCACTCAGAAATAAAAAGCATTGGTAGGTTTCGGGAATCCTGGCCTTTAAGATGTTTAAGAAGATAAGAGACAGTCAAGATGCAAGCCTCTCTCATGCGAGAAGTAGACCCATTTAGACTTTAAGTCTTGCCCCTACTTACTCAATCCCACACAGAGATGTACATATTAAGCAAACGTGCAAAATTAATATTTAACAGAGTCTTGTAGGGTATTTCATGGAGCCAATTTCATAATTTTTTTGTCATTTTTGTTCTGAGATGGCAGCCTACCATAACAGTCAGCTAGGACAAAATAGAAAAATAACCCTTGCCAATCTTTGTAAGCATCAACACAGCTACAGAAGGTGCAGTTAGTGAGCTGGCAGCACAGACTGAGTCACAGAACCCAGGTGAGAACAGCACAGTCTCAATGGGGAGCTTATTTTATATATTCTTTCCTCTGTGGGAGTAACATTGACTTTGGACAAGGGTGAAAAACCAGTTATGTTAGTTCTACCACTCTTAGTTTTGTTCCATTTGTTTCAGGCAAAATATATTAATAACCAACCAGTTTCTGGTTAGTGGTTAGGATTACAATTTACTTTTTTGTTCAACCCAGTTATCAGAGATGACTTTGTTAAATTATCCTCTACTGTGTATTCTGGAAGAACTTCTGATTATGTCAATTGTCTTTTCAGAATCAAGTAGCGGAACCCATAAAATTAGCATTCCCAAAGTTCTTCAACCACTGACTTCCTCCTGATTTGCCCCGAGGTGTGTTACAGAGATTTAGGCTTTTGAGAGTGTGCATATAATGCCCTGAATTTTTCCAGTTCCATGGAGGCAGGTGTGGAGACAGGACAGAAACTGGTGATGAGCTTTGAGAACCCATTGAGACCATTTCCTGACATAGTCCCAGTTCCAGGCAGTTTTTTCCACTCAATGGCATACGCAGATTATGAAATCAAGAACCAATTTCTCTGATGGCTGCAATTTTCCTGTGTCATACAGGTTCCTCATTGCATTGGGAGCCTACCAACCAAGCAGCAGTCCTCAGCAGGAGGTCTGTTCTCCAAAAGTGATTTAATTAATTGTCAGTCTCATGCAGCTGCGATGATCCAGGGGAGTCTGCAGATACTCATCTGGAAGGATTAACTCTCTGTGATGCTGAGGTACATAGTACTTTGTTATCTCTTCCACCAACGATGAGGGAATCTTTTGTAAGAGCCTCCATTTGAGATTATCACAGGTCTCCTACTTGTTCTCCAACTTGCCTGACAGGATTAGAATTGAAATGTTCTTGCAGGCCCTGCCTGTGGGCTTCCAGCTTTCCTAGTCTGGGTATCTTCCTTAAATTTACAGTGAATGTGGAGGCAGCAAATGAAGCTGTCTCATGTAAAGCTGCTCTAATGAGCCTCCTGCAAGGGCTAAGGAGTAATATGTGGTCTCAACATTATAATTCTGATTCTTGTGTAAAAATGGGTGGCACGGTGGCTCAGTGGTTAACACTGCTGCCTCACAGCACCAGGGTCCCAGGTTTGATTCCAGCCTTTGGTGACTGTCTGTGTGGGTTTCCTTTGAGTGCTCCGGTTTCCTCCCACAATCCAAAGAAGTGCAGGTTAGGTAAATTGCCCATAGTGTTAGGTGCATTAGTCATAGGGAAATGGGACTGGGTGGGTTACTCTTCGGAGGGTTGGTGTGGACTTGTTGGGCCGAAGGGCCTGTTTCCACACTGTAGAGAATCTAATCTAATATGTTTAACATTGTCAGAACCCCGAAATAGTTACCATTGTTTATGGTTTCTATGGAGCTTAATAAAATCCAGGTCCCAAATGAATGATGACAAACATATGTATTGTTCCATGGTGCCAACATGCCCTCTAAGTTTTGTTCTCTGTGCATGGCTGACCCCTGTTGCACAATGTGATGTCTTTCAGATCGGTGTGTGACACTTCTTACATCTTTATTGGCCTAAAGTTCTGCAGCACCTGTGGAACATTTATCAAACCATTTCAGGCAGCACGTTGGCTCAGTAGTTAGCACTGCTGCCTCACAGTGCCAGGGATGCAGGTTCAATTCCACCCTCAAGTGGCTGTCTGCATGGAGTTTGCACATTCTCTCTGTGGCTGCATGGGTTTCCTCCCACAGTACAAAGATGTGCAAGTTAGGTAGATTGACCATGTTAAATTGCCTGTAATGTCCAAGAATGTGAAGGCTATGGTGGATTAGCCATGGGAAACGTAGGGTTACAGGGATAGGATGGGGGCAGGGTCTGAACAGGATGCTCTTCGGAGGCCCGGTGCAGGCTTGATGGGCTGAATGGCCTCCTTCCACAGTGTAGAGATTCCATGGAATACATAATAGGTGATAAAGAAGAACGTGTATTCTATTTTGGACCTTTTACTTTCACTATGTTTGATTCCTGCACGCAGTATTTTAAATAACGTTTCTGCTTCAATTTTTGTACCCAAGCTTTAATTATTTATACCCTAAAATGAAGAGACAGATGGATAAATGTTCCAACCAGGGAAATGGTTCCAGTCTGTATAATTCTGGCTATCATGGATGAGAATATTAGATAAGGAGCCATTTTGTCTAGACTCAAACCAAATTGCTTTGTGACAGTCTCTACTCAGTCACTCAGAGTAGTTTAAGTATATGCTTCATTTACAGGATCATTTTGATATAAAATGATTAAAATGAGAGCACATGGTATTATTTTGAATCTCACTGAGAGGGTCTGTACACTCAAGAATGTTAAGTTGTATTACTAATGCTAAGTTCTAAATGATGAATTAGAAATTACTGTGGTTCTCAGGAGTAAACATCTGGTTGCAGACTGCTGCTGTACCTCAGGCAGATTCAACTGACTTGCAGGTACCTATGGCAAATCGTGGCACCCGTGTGATGTTGGAGCAGGTGTACTGACATCTTGGAAGAGGCCAATGAGCATCCCTCCCATAAGGCTCCTGCCATTCCTGCAAGACTGGGTTAATTGATTCCACTCATCCACAGGAGAACATCTGTACAAGAAAAATGATTTCTTCCAAGTTCCAATGAACTGATCTGTCCAAGGTGGACATCTGTATTTTCATTGAGATCAGAGATTTGATTGATAACCATTTGAGTTTCCATCAAAATGGATGAAAATTAACTCTTGCCATGAAGGCTCAGCTTTACCATCTCTGCTAGTGGCCACATTCTTTAGAGTTAGTTATCTGAGGGCTATTACGATGTGAGGATATTCCACAATGTTGAGAAACTAACTCCCCAAACTCTCCAAATGGCAGACGGAATACATTGTGGGAAAGTGTGTGGTTATGCACTTTGGGAAGGAAAATAGACTATTTTCTAAATGGGAAAACACCTCAGAAATCTGAACCACAAAAGGTTCACAAGAAAGATCTCGAGAATGAAGGGCATATCATATGAGGAACTGTTGAGGAATCTGGGTCTGTACTCAATGGAGTTTAGAAGAATGAGAGGGGAAAATCATTGAAACTTACAGAATACTGAGAGGCCTGGAGAGAGTGGATGTGGAAAAGATAGTTGCACGAGCAGGATAGACTATGACCAGAGCCTCAGAGGGAAGGGAAAACTCATTAGAGCTGACCTGAGAAGGACTTTCACAGCTTGGCAAGGCAACTGCTCTGCCCAAGACTGCAAGAAATTACAGAGAGTTATGAACACAGCCCAGTTCATTACGAAAACCAACCTTCCTTCCATTGATCCCGTCTACACTTGCTGCTGCCTCACGAAAGCAGCCAAAATCATCAAAAACCCCTCCCATCCCGATTATACTCTCTTCCATTGGGCAGAAGATACAAACCTTTGAAAACATGTACCAGCAGATTTAAGAACAGCTTCTTCCTTGCTGCTATCAGATGGACCTTTCATATTAGCATTGATCTTTCTCTGCACCTTCTCTGTAATTGTAACACTGTATTCTGCATTCTGTTCTGGTGATGTACTTATGAAAGGTACGATTTGTCTGGTTAGCACACAAAACAAAACCTTTCACTGTATCTAAGTACATGTGACAATAACAAATCAAATCAAATTTATTCAACCAGTGGGTGGTGAATCTGTGGAACACATTGCCACAGAAAACCACTGAAACCAAGTCATAGAGTATATTTAAGATCAAGAGTTACAGGGAGAACCACAAGAATAGGGTTGAGAAATGTATCAGCTATGATCGAATGGTGTGGCAGACTCAATGGGCCAAATGCCCTAATTCTGCTCCAATATCTTATGCTCTATCACAGTGCTTAAATCTCATGGCATTCTTTCCAATATTTCCTTTAACTACTTATATGAGACTACCAAATTTCTTCAAATTACTCATATATTTTCCTCTCTATCCTCCATATCAGGATCTCACCCCTTAGTAATCTCTCTCCTAGGCTGACCCTGCTGCTCACCAGTATTGAGTGTTTGAATATGTTTAGCTTACTAACTAATTTAAGTTAAGACTAAACCTAGAAGAATGAAAGACACAGCTACAGAAGTATCTTCCTGTGAGATCTCTTGCTGCATCTGAGGATATCATGGAAATGATAAAGAACAGAGTTAAGATGGGAGATAAAAGCTATTTGCAGAAGACAATTTTGAGAATACAACATGAAGTTGTGAAGCTTGCTGCATACTTACTGAGGTGAATGGGAAAAAAAGTCAGCCATCTCTCACCAATTCTCTGCTTCCCAAATACTGATGACTCTGCCTGAACCACTTGAGCTACTGCATTATTTGAAGATGGTGGTGATGTAGAATAGATAGGTGATCAGTTGTGAGTCATCCAGCACAGAAACAGGCTCTTCAGCCCACAAGTCTATGCCAATGAATTAAAAACCAAACTATTCCAATCCCATTTACCTGCACTTGATGCATAGCCTACTATCCCCTAGCATTTTAACTGCTCATTCACAAGCTTCTTAAGCGTTGTGAGAGTACCTCTCTCCACCACCATCTAAGGCAGTACATTCCACATTTCTACCATGCTCGCGGTTAAGAACATTTCCTCAGATCCCCTTTAAACCATATATTCCTCACTTTAAGCCTCTTCCCTCTGTTTTTCAACATGTCTGCCATGAAGAAAAAAGTCCTGCTTCTTCCTTGTTCATCTCCTTGGAATTAGGTGTGATGAACATATTGGCAGGTTGACTTGAGTTAGGTGGAAAAGTGGAGATGTGATCATTTCTTTTCACATTTCAAATGCTATTGAAGCTTTTTTTTTTACTTTGAACCTTGGTCCTGGACTGGTGCTCATGATCCTGGCCTTTTTTAACCACCCTTTCCCAGCCTGCTTTATTGATGCTGTAGACGGATTTCTTTTCACATTTCAAATGCTATTGAAGCTTTTTTTTTACTTTGAACCTGGGTCCTGGACTGGTGCTCATGATCCTGGCCTTTTTTAACCACCCTTTCCCAGCCTGCTTTATTGATGCTGTAGACGGCCTCTTGTAAGTTTTTGGAAACAGTTTCTTCCTTGTTCTGGTTTCTTCTACTTTGAACCTCCAGGAAGACATCAGAAAACCAAGGAAACTGACTCATCCCAAAAGGTTTTACAGGATCACATAATTACAATTTCAAGCTGGGAATGCAAACTCACCTTCAGGTGGGTCGCTACTTTCAAGTGACTTCCAAAATCGCACTGGAAACTATCCAGATCATGTGGGCAGACTGCTCAATCCACCACACAGTCCGATGAGATGCAATCCATCATATTCAGATTAGGTCCAAGTAATAAATTGTTCATCCCCATTTGCTGAAACCATGGAGTTTGCTATCCACCTTTTCACTTCTACCACAGATTTGCAGACAAGATTAAAATCATGACTCGAGTACTTATCATTCAACAGAGTCCTGGATCTTTATTACAGAAACCATCTGGTTCATGAAAATCCTTTAGGTCATTCTCATCTGATCAGGCCCACATGACACTCCAGCACGAGAGCAATGACTTTTAATTATCATCTGGATAATTAGAAACGGCCAAGAAAACAATGCCTCTCCAGAGAAACCCACATCCCATGAACAAATTAAATAAAAACAAATGGATTTTCAGTAAGCATTTGGCCGATTGGAATAAATGAGTTTAAAAAAACCCTTACCATCAGGACGTATTTGGCCAACACATATGTCATGTCATGCCTGTATTGGCCAAGAATTAGAAGTTGACAAGATATTTGTATAACATAACACGATGTCTTTTTATACAAAGAAGAATATAGTGAACAATGAGTCCTCTTTAGCACTTATTTACAGGAAGATAGCAGATAATAGATATAGAACAATAAGCATACTAATGAGATGAAGATGTATAACCTGATGTCACACTGACACCAGCAGCATATTAAGACATTGAGCAGAGAGCATAGAATAACTACACTGAAGAACCTTATTACAGAGATCAGTATTCTGTAATAGTAATCTGTAAATAATAGAGTCTATTAGAACTCCAGAGAGCCAAACAATAGTCATTACTGGGTGAGGCAGAAAGAAAGATGCCGTCAGAGTATGGACGTAAAGTCTAAGAACAGCCTCTTATTAGTGCAAGACCGAACCATCATCCCAGGTCAGACAACGTTGTCAGCACAAAACAACAGGATTTAGGGATTGAAAACAAATTGAAAGCAAAGCAACAACTGCACAGCGAACAGTTCACATGTGTAGTACTACAGAGAAGTGAACAGTCAAAGGGACACAACAACAGCTCCTTCTTCTACTTTAACATAATACACACTCCAAGGCACTTCATAAAACTGTCATAAAACAAAATTTGGATCCAACCCATGCAAAGATATTTTACGGGTAGTGGCCAAAGCTCGATGGAGATAGATTTTAAGGGGCATCTTAAAGAAGGAAAGAGAGGAATTGAGGTGCAGAGGCTTAGAGAAGGAACTAAGTCAAGTGAAGAGGCTGGCACCAATGGCAGAGTAATGAGAACAGGGATGCTCAGAAAGTCTGAATTACAGGAATGCCAATACATTGGAGGATTGTGGAGCTGGATATTGCAATTGATCTTTCAGTTTTGTCATCCAATTGAGAAGCTGGGCTAAGCAGCAAAATAATTTTCAAATTAATTGCCAATCCACTGTGACCAGAATTGCGGCAGTTCAGCTAACTTGAAAACATGTAAATTCTTGTCAAATTTTGACCTGTTGGGTTCGCCTGACTTGTCAGATTGGTTGGTACAGAAGGTCTGTGTGAGGTGATTCATGTTGGTAAGAGTAACAAAAAGACGGGGTACTGGGGTAATGGTCGGATACTTGGTAGTGTGGATGAGCAGAGGGATCTTGGTGTGACCATGAGAACCTTTTCCCACGTATGGAGTCAGCTATTATGAGGGGGCATAGCTTTCAATTAAGGGGTGGTAGGTATAGGACAGATGTTAGGGGTAGATTCTTTACTCAGCGAGTCGTGAGTTCATGGAATGCCCTGCCAGTAGCAACAGTGGACTCTCCCTCTTTATTGGCATTTAAGCGGGCATTGGATAGGCATATGGAAGATAGTGGGCTCGTGTAGGTTAGGTGGGCTTGGTTCAGGTGTTAGGGGTAGATTCTTTACTCAGCGAGTCGTGAGTTCATGGAATACCCTGCCAGTAGCAGCAGTGGACTCTCCCTCTTTATGGGCATTTAAACGGGCATTGGATAGGCATATGGAAGATAGTGGGCTCGTGTAGGTTAGGTGGGCTTGGTTCGGCGCAACATCAAGGGCCAAAGGGCCTGTTCTGCGTTGTATTTTTCTATGTTCTGTGTTCTATGTTCTATGTCTCTTGATGACTTTGTCGGTAAACTTAGCATATAATTCAATTATGTCATCAGAAGGACCCGATGAATAGCACACTAGAATTTAGGAAAATAGGAACTAAATTCACTGAGCTCAGCATCTGTGGGCTAGAGGGAAGAAAGCATGTCAGTATTTTATCTGTGATAGAATCATAGAATCCCTAAAGTGTGGGAGTAGGACTTGCAGCCCATCGAGTGCACACCAACGTCTGAACAGCATCACACATAGACCTACCCTTCTAACTCTGCATTTCCCATGGCAAATCCACCTACCCTGCACATTTCTGGACACTATGGGCAATTTAGCATGTCCAATCCACCTAACCTGCACATCTTTGGACTGTGAAACGAAACCAAAGCACCCGAGGAAACCTCTGCAAACACAAAGAAAATGGGCAAACTCCACCCAGTCACATGAGGGTGGACTTGAACCTGGGACCCTGGCACTGTGAAGCAGCGGTGTTAACCACTGAGTTACCATGCTGTCTTTTGTATAGCTCATATGAATATATGAATGCATTGAAAGTAGAATTTGATGCTGCTGTGATATTCTTTCCCATTCCATATATTACATCACACATTAACACTGTCAAGACTTAACAATATGAAGAATTTGTGAGAAGAAGCTGACTAGCGTTTTTAGAACTAGACTTTGCTGGGATTAAATGCAATCAGAGAAGGGAAGTTACAAGAGTGAAATAGGTTGTAGCTCACAACAAAAAGTCAAAAGATCATTATGAGTTTACACATATAAATTATTATGCTTGATATTAATGAATTTGTGATCCTCCGTGGCTGGAGATACAATGACAAGAGTAATTTGTTATAAGTTACATTATAGCACATACATCATCAAACGCAAGCTCCCCTCTAGGTCACATTCCATTTTGATTTGAAACAAGATAGTTATCTCTTTACTGTGGTTGGGTCAAAGTTCTGGAATTCTCTTCCTAACAATACTGTGGCGTATTTAAGCCCTAAGAACGACAACAGTTCAAAAAGGCAGCTCACTATCACCGTTACAAGGACAATTATGGATGGGTAGTAAATGTTGGCCTAGCCAAATATCAAATATACTGATGAAACTGTTTCAAAACAATCTCAACAAATCTGACAAAATATAAGGCACATCTTGAGGTTATGAAAGGCATTACCTAAATGCATTACTTTTCTAATGGAATTAATGTTTTTTGAGTTTGATACAGCAGAGGTACTAAAATTATGCAATTTACATTTTAACTAAGAAATTCATGTGGAAATCAATTCCTCAGTTTTTCCGTCATGAAACTCCTCAAAAATGTCCTGCTCGTTTAGAGCTGATCCACTTTCTGCTAGCTTAGTAGCTTGCCATGCAATTTTCATTCACCTCTCTACAGCCAGTATGGTGCTCCAGCTATTTATTTCCCAGCTCGTCAATCACTCATATCAACTGATCAAAGGAAGTGAGGAGTGTGTGGCCTTTGAAGAGTTTCTCTTTGAAAGGTTTAAAAATTATCTTATTATTTTGTTCCTACCAAACATGCACTTGATTTTGACAATCTACTTTTAGGTCAGACCACCTGAAGTTTTCAGGTCCCAATGATCAAGATGTGTCTTTGCATTCCTTTTTATAAATGGCGTTCAAGAGAAATGCACAGCATATTCACAACACAACTGTAAGAAATTTACAATTAATACAAACATCTTGAAGAGAGAATTTGAGGGACATTCAATACAAAATAAATAAGCCTTAGAATAGCTCTCTGTGTGCATTTTGAAATGATGCTGGTGCATTAGAGGTCACTCAAGAAGTCTGAGTTATTGTGGCAACTTGCACTTGTACATCCATGTTGTGGTCTGGAGCTATGGCTAATGATAGTAGAGGATCTAACTTGCACATGCTGATCAGCAATCTCTCACTCTTATTGCCAACTGTTGGTATGTGGAATGGATTCACAGGTTGATCATCAATCTGTGAGTTATTACTCATCCTCCTTGGCCATATTGTAGGAACAATAGGATGGTAAAACTGAGCTAGGGACACACAGGGATGAAGGAGATAAACTTGTCATGAGATGTACATCAATGCTTACATGTGTTAAAAATCAGCCCAGCAGAGTCCATCCTCTATTTATCCTCAACAATATTTCTCACTGAATTGAGCATGGCATCTGCCTCAAAGTTATTTACAGGTCAGTTGCAGTGAAGAATTTCCTTTGTCACAAACCCAATGCAAAAACAGTTCTCAGCTTTAGTGTTAGAAGAAATGCATGCATTTCAGAAATCATTTTGAAATATTACCTGAGAAGTTTTGCTTAAGTAATATGCTCTTTATTTAAATTATGTTTTCCAACAAATAATTTCGTGTTCTGAAAGATTTCAAGTTTACATCTTTGGCTCACTGCAGAGCAGCTGTCGCAAGACACTGATACCAAAAAGAATGTTTCACTTATTGAAGAAACACAGTTTTAGACAGCATAGAACAAAGGGACTTGTGTTTACAGGAAATAAAATATTTTCACATGAAAACAAATTATTTGTTGAGAATGAAGAAATGGGTAAATAAACTAAGATATATATAAAATCAATACTAGTTTTCACTGGAGCAATAGCAAAGCAAACAGACTTGCTTTCAAAATTTTAAGATGAGAGCCTCTATTCAGGAAATTCTTACTTGGATCTAAACCAAATGCACTGGAAGTATTCAAGGGCAGCTTGGTAGCACATCAGATAATCTGAGCAGCTGTGGCACTTTTGCTTTGCTTTATTATGATCCTCTTAAATTGTTCATTGTCTTGAAGAGATAAATGTGTGACAGACAAAATGGAATATTACATGTAACAGTGCATTATCAACAAAATATTTGCAAAAGCAAATTTGGTATAAAGGCTGAATATCCTTTTCATATTCACTTATAAATCATCCCCACTTCCATTAATTAAATGTACCATCACAACCACAATCAAGCAGGCTGATTGATGGCTTCTGAATGTGAGAAACAGATGTACTTAGACCCCCTACTCATCCTGGTCTTTAAACAGAATGTGTCAAGAAATGTTGACAGGGTGTAATGTCATGTAGTGAAAGAGTGATTTGGCATATTTCTTCACACATGTAAACTAGAAAAAAAATCAATATGCTATACTAAAATCCAATAGCTGAGAAAAATAAATCAATACCAATTTGGTTATGCAACTATCCTGCTGCAAACAGGGTACAAAATATTCCATTATTCTTCTGAAACAAGAATTGATATTGCAAATGGAAAACAAATGAAGGAAAAAATATTGACTGAATTTTCCAATTTGGAGGTAACATGTTATGCCAAATAAGATTTGTAGTGGCTGGTCAGCTATGGCTAACACTACCTTTACTTACTGTGCTTCACCTTATTATTTATACATCCAGGCTCTTCATTGTCTTTCTTGGAGAATCATGTGGCAGGAAGTGGAACATCAGGACCTGTCAGCATTCACATTGTGGCACCATGTTTAAAGCACAGTTGCACACCACTTCATTCACTGCAAGCCAGCAATTACCCTTCATGTTGGAATGCTTGTCACTAAACACATGGCTCAAAAAGATTATCTACACTCTGCAAGGTTAAATGCCACCACTTTCTCTCTCTGCTATCTTACACTAACTCTGTCTCTGTGCAGATATCTTACCAAGGCATTTGGACAGCAACTCTCAGTACTAAATGCATTACTTCGCTCAACGGCCCTCACTCACCAAACAACTAGCTCTTCCTGCCCTTTGTGCTTCCTACTTACTCAATGGGCCCACCTCAACACTTCTCCTTCCACTGTACCTTCACAAATGGCACCTCCAACCACTTCCATCACACTTAACTCCTTCCTTTCTCACAATGTGGGAAGAATTGTCCCACAACCAGGCTGACATTGTTTGAAGTGTGCAGGCATCAGGTTCCTCATGCCATATGAGGGGAAAATTCCCAAAATGACTGGAGGAGAGTACAAATGCTCATGTGGGGATTGGCAAACCTCTATGAACAGCCAACCAGTAAGCTTCATGGTGATGTTCTGTGCAACTCCCTCATTACCACCAGCTTGCACTCATTCTTACCCTGCACAACCTTTTGTCGCTCTTACACAATTAATTCCATTTTGTTACTTATGCAGGCAGGAGTGGCACCTATTAAATTTCTGCCCAGAGGAAGCCAGCACCAGAGACCCACAACTCCAATTCCAGCTCAAAGGAGAGAGCACTGAACCTGCAACACATTCACTTGCATCCTCCACCACCTCACAGACTCTAAATGCAGTGGGGTCTCTCTCTCTCTACAGATTATATTCAGGGGCACAAACTGGTGAGCACACACTCAGACAACTTCAAGAGACCAGGCACCTACTTAGCCCTACAGAGGAGAAGATCCCATAATTAATGACTTTGTGAAAATGCACAGACAGGCATGAGTACAGAAGGCAGGTTAGTCAGAAGCAGTCAGTAAACTGCTTCGAATAATAACATTATCAGTGTCATTATGGCTCTAACATACATGTTTCTGGAAGCCTCTATGGACAGATTGGTGACTGCCACATAATACCAAGTCCAGCACACTAAGGATCAGAAGGATATGTGTACAGACTATCACTCTATTAGTCCAGCTATAGATGCTCAGCATCAATTGCAAGGAGAGAGAGGGTGAGGAAACTTGAGCTTACTCCAAGTATCCCATCTTTTCAGGGAAATAGCATTTTGCCAGAAATTATCCATGAAGATGAAGGGCTATACACAGGACACCCAGAGGTGTTTATTTTCTTGAGACCTACCAGAGGTGCCTGTCACCTCCACCTCCCTCCTTGCCTGTGATGCCAAAGCCTGTAGACATTCTGTCCAAGCAGATTGAGCTGATACCTGGGTAGGACAATCTCAGCAGACCTGGTACCTCTAAATCTAAATGCCCACAGGAATGCCTGCTCAAGTCTTCCAGGTGAATGGTGCCAACTACAGAATATGCTCCCTACAATGCAGTACTTGGGAGGTCGAAGAAGAAAAAACTTACTGATGACCTATAGGTGGCACAGGTAATAAATACGTAATTGGAAATAGGGAAATCAGGGATAGGATAAAAGCAAAACAGAAAGCATATAAAGTAGCGAAGAATAGTGGGAAACCAGGGGATTGGGAAGCTTACAAAAACCAACAAGATAAAGAAATAAGGAGGGAGAAGATTACATATGAGGGTAAGCTAGCTTTAGGTATGTAAAGGGCAAAAGAGAGATGAAATTGGACAGTGGGTCCCTGGAACATGACACTGGAGAGATAGTAGTGGGGAACAAGGAAATGACTGAGGAACTGAAGAATTACTTTGCGTCAGTCTTCACAGTGAAAGACATGAGTAATATCCAAAAAAATCAAGAGAGTGAGGAGGCAGAGCTGAGTATGGTGGCCATCACCAAGGAAAAGGCATTAGAAAAACTGAATGGCCTGAAGATGGATAAGTCACCTAGACCAGATGGACTATACCCCAGAGTTCTAAGGAAGATAGCTGAAGAGATAGTGGAGGCGTCAGTGGTGATCTTTCAGGAATTGCTAGAATGAGGGAGCATCCCAGAAGACTGGAAAATCACTAACGTAACACCTCTGTTTGAAAAGGGAGTAAGGCAGAAGATGGAAAATTACAGACCGATTAGCCTAACCTCGGTTGTGGTTAAGATCCTGGAATTCATTGTGAAGGATGAGATTTCTGATTACTTGGAAATATATGTTAAAATAGGAAAATGTCAGCATGGTTTCATCAAGGGATGGTCATGCCTGACAAATCTGCTATCATGTTTTGAGGAAGTAATGAGCAGATTATACCAAGAAGACCAATGGATGTTATCAACCTGGACTTCAAGAAGGCTTTTGACAAGGTGCCACACAGGAGGTTACTGAGTAGGATAAGGGCCTCTGGTATCAGAGGTAAAGTGCTAGCATGGATAGAAGCTTGACTGTCTGGCAGAAAGCAGAGAGTGGGATAAAAAAGCCCTTCTCAGGATGGCAGCCAGTGGCAAGAGGTGTTCTGCAAGGCTCAGTTGGGACTACAACTTCTCACTTTATATATTAATGATCTAGATGTTGGAACTGAGGGCATTCTGGCTAAGATTGCAGATGATACAAAGATAGGTAGAGGCACAGGTAGCATTGAGGATGCAGGGAGGCTGCAGAAGGATTTGGACAGGTTAGTAGAGTGGGCAAAGAAGTGGCAGATGGAGTCCAACATGGCTAAGTGTGAGGCCATGCACCATGGTAGGAAGAATAGAGGGATGGACTATTTTCTAGGTGGGACTAAAATTCAGAAGTCTAAAGTGCAAAGAGACTTGGGAGTTCTAGTCCAGAATTCTCTCAAGGTAATCTTGCAGGTTGAGTCAGTAGTTAGGAAGGCAAATGTGATGATGGTATTTGATGAGCACTTGAATATAAAAGCAGGGACGTACTTCTGAGGCTCTTTTAGGCTCTGGTCAGACTACATTTGGAGTATTGTGCACAGTTCTGAGCCCCATATCTCAGGAAGGATGTACTGGCCCTAGAGCGTGTTCGGAGGAGATTCACATAAATGGTCCCAGGAATGAACAGCTTAACATATGAGGAACTCTGGGTCTATACACGATCAAATTTACAACGATGAAGGGGAATCTAATTGAAACACACAGAATACTGAATGGTCTGGACAGAGTGGATGCTGGGAAGATGTTTCCATTGGTAGGAGAGTCTAGGACCTGAAGGCACAGTCTTAGAGTGAAGACTTTTTAAAGCGGAGATAAAGAGAAACTTGTTCAGCCAGAAAGTGGTGAATGTATGGAATTCATTGTCACAGAAAGCTATGGATGCCAACTCATTGAGTCTATTTAAGACTGAGATAGATAGGTTCTCGATTGTAAAGGGGATCAAGGGTCACTGGGAGAAAGCAGGAGAATGGAGTTGAGAAACTTATTCGCCATGAATGAATGGCGGAGCAGACTTGATAGGCTGAATGGCCTAATTTCTGCTCCTATGTCTTATGGCCTTAACTTTTACAAATATGTATGCACTCATGCACTCACACTCTTAAAATATCTGCTCTGGTGTCTCTATTATTGTCAGACCTGATTAAGCCATGAGAGTTGTGCAACCTCTTCAGAGATGAAAGGAATTGTAGTGGCCAAGCATTGCTCATCTCTCACAAGCATTTGGCTCTTTGACTGCAGGTAGACTCACACATCAGGGATCCTTAAACTGTGGCATTGATGAGTGCAGCCAAGCATTGCATTTAATATGGGCAGCACTGAGACGAAGCACAATGTGCACGAGGCCAGACGAACACACCTTGTGGTGAAAGTACAGAAGCAGTGATAATGCCACACATACCTAAATGGAATGGTTTATTCTGTCCATCAACTTATCAACAGAGTTCTCTGCCATTCAAGGCTGGGTTTATACAAAGGGCATTTCACATATCCACTCTCTTTCATAGCACATTGAAAGAAGCTGTGTAATTAAACAGTCTACGTGCACTACAAAATGTTGAAGGCTAACCAATGATGGAAGGACAAAAAGGAGATGCCACAGAAATTCTCTCGACCTGTTGTCTATTATGGGAAGCTTGGATATCATGTGCTGACTAAAGTCTTAAGTACTACCAAAACCTTAGTGCCATGCAATGTCAGTGCCACTGTCCCACTCACTGCTGGTTTCTCCTTAACAGTGAGAAAGACATGTAATAGGTAGCTACTTAAAAATGGGATTGCCCAAAGCTGTAAAGGGCACAATCAGATGGAAAATGAGCCAGCAACGGAATAGGTCAAGGATTGCAAAAGCAAAGTCTACATGTCCTTAGGATAAAGCAGAAGCTGCTTGCCTCATAACCTACAGAATTACAATTACAGGAAGTCCAACTCCGGGCTCATTCACAAACAAGAACAGGAATTTTTGGGAAACTTCAGCAGGTCTGGCAGCATCTGTAGAGAAAAAGCAGTTAACATTTTGGATTTAGTGACCTTTCTTCAGAATAATCATTCATCCTGGAAGAAAGTTGAAATGAGATCCTTTCTGGTTTGTCATGCTTGACAAGTCAATATTCTGTTGTGTTCTCTTAGATGTCCTTCCCAGTTAATGTCCTGATCCTCATTCTCATCTTCATCCTCAGGAGATTGATGTCAATCACTGTTTCCTCTAGATTTAGATCATCCCCAGTTTGGCGCTTCAGTTGTGAAAGGCACATCTTGGCACAATGATGCCATACCATTGGTTATACTGTAAGGTCTGCTAGGTTGATCCAAACATCAAACCCACATTTTATGTAGGTCAATGTTCTTCCACTGTCCCCTTTTTCGAAGTGTGAGCAGCATTGTATCTTCATTCTGTATAAGTCTGAATGTTTTGAAAAGGTGGTATCAGCCATGTCTTCCAGCAGAAACCCCTAAATGGCTTCAGGACCTTGAAAGGAGGCAGAAATCATGGCATTGATGATCACATATTGTTTAAAAATTGAATGAATGGGATGGAAATCTTTTCTATTGACAGACTCTGCAGGTTGCTGACAGAATACTCTGAAAGCAACATGGATTTTGTCCATAAAGCCAGTGATGTGAAGACTCTCACTGCCCAGGCTGCTCTAATCTCCTCATCAGAGGGAAGGATGTAAACAGCTGTGATCTGCACAATATACAATATTGACATCCTGAATGCAATTGTGGGTTAAGGATTGGGCAATGCCACAACTGGTCTTTGAAATGAGCTGCTGGCATGAAAATATAGGGCATCTGTTCCTTTAATAGTCATTGCATTGGGGTGACCACTCAGTCTTCCTGAGTGAAAGCCCTATTCCAGTTGCTGATACAGTTTGGTGATTATGTGATCAAACCCTTCGGGTATCCTTTACCTGTGCTGCACTGTGTTCTGACAGCCATAGAAAATGACAGTGAAGCCTGGAGACATCCGGTTGCATCACTCTCCTCCACTCCTCTGGTGAACTTTCAGCAGCTGCTTCTCTCTCTGGAGGCTGTGCGGCAGCTACTGGTAGTTACTGTTCTTGCTAGATTTGATGAAAACTGGAGTTGTTCTCTGTTTTGACATTATGGTCACATTTAAAGCATGGGCTCAAGTTGACAGGCTGCCTATGTTGGATCGAGGAGGAGATAATCTGCTCAGGTAATGTCAGAAAGAGAACATCATTTCACTAAGGGTGCTCCTGACCTCTCACATCCATCACAATGAAACATTATGTTATTCACTCACAATGTGGCATGGAAGTTTTGCAAGGAAGTCAATGTAATTTCACCAAAAGAAGCTCTGAAGTATACAGTATAACCTTAAACAAATATACATTACACAACAAAAGTGTTCATGCTACCTTGGTGGAGTGGAATTCAGGCAGCATGCCAACATGTTTGCTGTCCAGCACAAAAAATAAGCATCCTTACATGCCACTTGTCTTGGTTACTTACACTTTGGTGTGTTTTAATAATGGATGGAACATGTTTCAGAAATACCAAACCCTACTGATTGTTCTCAGTTAGCTTCTGATTACATTTGCTTAGCTGACGCAACAAGGAGGGAATTAGTGTTAACAATGTAAAGGTCATAATTGAGGCCATCATTTGTCACATGTATTCTTGAGCAGTGAATGACCTGACAATGAAATGTAATTTGATGCCAGATGGGTGGCATAACTGAACCCATGGATACATGATGAGTCTAATTGAATGTGTGGCCTTGCTAAGGACAAACAATTTTACTCCTCCCACAAAGAGAAAAACAGTAAATTACTCTGTACATTCTGCATTCAGTGATAGTCATTTTGTATACTTATTGCACAGTGACTTTGGATCAAAGATTTCATCTTTATATCCTTGAGAGTGACTTGTTGTCTATGCCTGAAGTACAGGATCATTGCCAATCTTCCATGCTCCATTTCTGTTGTCATTCCATATTCCTAATGACTTTTCAGACTTCCCCGTCTCATTCAGCCTCCTGAAATAATGCCCCCAGTCTATCCCTGCAGACCATGCCTTTGCGAATGTCATGTCCTTCTTGGCCATATACTGTTACTATGTAGAGACCAAGATGATAATGACTTGTGGAAACACTCCCAGCTTGGCCTTGGAGCTCCCCATCCCCTCTTGTGCTCCATAAGATCTCACCCTTCTATCCCAAATTGCCCCCTTTTACTTTAATTATTCCCTCAATGACTGAGTACAATGTAGCTTATCCACAGATTTGAGTCACTTTTTTTCCAGGACTCCAAAGACTGCCTCTGATAAATTCCCTAAGTAAAAACAATGACTGCAGATGCTAGAAACCAGATTCTGGATTAGTGGTGCTGGAAAAGCACAGCAGTTCAGGCAGCGTCCAATGAGCAGTAAAATCAATGTTTCGGGCAAAAGCCCTTCATCAGGATGAAGGGCTTTTGCCCAAAACATCAATTTTACTGCTCCTCGGATACTGCCTGAACTGCTGTGCTTTTCCAGCACCAATAATCCAGAATCTGATCAATTCCCTGCCTATTATTGTGTAAACCCTCAAGCCAGGAATTAAAATGGCAGAGACCCCAATCTGATACCTTCATAGCATCCTGAATGATGTACCTGTAGTGTAGTACAGTATGACCTACAGGGATAGATTGGGGAGCATTATATAATGGGGCTGAATGAGATGGGGGAAGTCTGAAAAGTTATCAGGGACATGGGATGACAACAAAAAGGAGCATGAAAGACTGGTGATTATCCTGTATTTCAGGTGTAGCCAACAAGTCACTCACTACAGCAAGTCACTTGACCAGCAAGACTGACCATGGTTCAATTGCTCAGTCAGCATATGCTGCCAATGTGTCATTAATGTAGCATGGGGTGATACAGCAATATGTCAATTTCCAGTGCTCAGAACAGGAACACACTGCCTGCCTCTTCCTATAAGGCAGTGCAAGCCAAAAAAGATGGCAACATCCAAGGAAGAGCAAAGTGAATGATTGCGAAGAAATTGAGCAAAGCCAAACGATTCATCCTGTGAAGATACCTGATCCTCTCATGAGAGTGAATAACAAAAAAGACACAAGAGTGACCAACTGCTAAGGTAGTCTGGTTATAAGCTCTATTTCAGTTCTCTGAAGCTCAATCCCAGTTACATTACAGCCTGTAACTAGAATACACCTTCACCCACCCATCCCTCACAATGTCACCTCTATGGTCATAATGCCAACTCATACCAACTCATGTATCTACCCACCCAATGATGTTTAATACCTTCCATACTGAATTATGACCCCTCCATGCCTTTGACACAGTTTCAACAATGCACAGACCCAATAAATCATATAATAATGATATTTTGGTGTGGAGCTACTCAGAAAAGTAAAATCATAACTCTTGTATTGATAAAGAAATTGCCATTTCTATGGTCCTACAAAATTGTCAATCAGACAGACCTTTAAAGTATCAATAAGAAAGGTTTCAACTCTCCATCACTCTTAATTTTGTAGAAATAACAATTAAGACAAAAGAGATTTCAGAAAGAATGATTTGTTCTAACTACTTAAATATATCAATCGAGCAAAGTTAACAAGTCCCTATAGCTGTTAAAACAGAATTTCATGTAATGTAATGAATACTGATTGAAAAATATGAATAATGTCACCAGAGACACTTCGAAATATATGAATGCATAAGGATTTAGGGCAATTGTCGTGTTCACAATCACTGGCAAGAAGGAAATCAATTGCTTCTCCAAACAGAACTCACTTTAAACAATGCAAAATTCAACCAATATCTTTCAATATAAGAATGTAGCAATTTTTTAAGTGTCTAAGGTCTCAGTCATTCCTGAACTCAGAGGCCACCCAGTTCTACTGAAGGAATTTCTATATCTGCTGACACAGTCAAATTTGAAACAAGCAGGTACATAATGTTGGGAGAAGATGGTCCTTAGGATTTCCATGGCTTTCACCTATTTCCTGCCCTGATAAAATACCTCCTTATAAAATAACACTTCAATAGCAGTGACAGTTTTGTGTTCAGAGAGATTGAAACAAATCTACAAGGTGAAAGATCATAAAGTATAGCAATCTGTCAATACTGTTTTCACTGGAAATGACCTACAACATAAAACGTTTGCTACATTTTGTATTGAAAGATATTGGTTGAATTTTGCATTAAGTTTAAAGTGAGTTTTGTTTGGAGAAGCAATTGATTTCCTTCTTGCCAGTGATTGTGAACACGACAATTGCCCTAAATCCTTATGCATTCGTATATTTCAAAGTGTCTCTGGTGACATTATTCATACTTTTCAATCAGTATTCATTACAGTAAGTCATGTTCAGGAAGACCTCTGAGTTCAATTTTCCCATGGACCAGCAAAGCAATAGAGACAGCAATCAACTTCTTTTGACTAGCATAATTTTTCTCAAATGCAAGGTTATTGATGTAACCCATGTAGTTGTAAGACATTTCCTTCGCTGCATGTGCAGATAATGAATGATACAAACCATTTCATGTTGTACACTGATACACCTTTTTTGTTCACTCTTCAGAGTTTTGTGTCAAGATGTTCGGCAGCCATGACTAATGGCACCTTTCGATTATATGTAGGACAAAGACCCAAAATAGACACAATAAAGTATTCAATCACTACACAAGAAAAAATGAGCAGGCCATTAAGATTCTCAAGTTCTGAGCGGATAGTTCATAGTAGAACTTATTGCTATGTCACCATTGTGGCCATTATAAATTGATTGAATCTTTCTCCACATAAGCTAAAGGAGGTTGAGACAATCAATCCACTGATCATGACAAGTGGGCCTAGAACAAGAGGGTCAAACAATGTAATATTATTTAGGAAGTTATCGACTGTTGCGTTGGAAAGGTGTATGAATATCCTCTGCATAATACAAAAAGTCCATTAATGACTGTTTAGTACCTGCTGACAGATATCGTCCAAAGGACCTTTAGGCTGTGTGCATGATTTTGCTTTACAAACAATCCCAGGATTTTCAGAACAACTTTGACAAAGAGTAACAGAGTTCTTGTAACCAGCACAGGGTGAGGTGAAAGAGCAATGCAAATTTTCAGCCAGCATTGAGATCGGAATCTAATATGTGGAACTCTACATCATTTTTTTAAAAACACACAATTAGGGGTTTCCAGAGAGTAAATATAAAAAAATGATTTTTGATATGAATCATGGTTTCACTACATCTGCAAATATGTAGCTTTCATTTCCATTTCTAAGCAGAATAGGTCAGATGCAACATTCTTTAAGAATCTAAGCAGCACTCCAGCAAATTGAAGCAGAAAATCATCCTCGCTCTTTTGAACATTGAAAATATCCTTATGAGTAATAAAATTTGGCTATTTTCTCAGTCTGTGTAATCAAAGTGCTTTATGAATTAGAAGGTAAGGCCTGTAAATTGGTTCACAGTGGGGTGTGGAATTTAATGTCCCTCATGGAGGGGAGTTTGAAGATGCAGGGTGCATTTAATCAGACAGAAGGGTGGTGCTGGGGAGGCAAATGCATTCCTGCCTCTGTTTCTATTAAGTCTAGAGGATGAATGCTTATGTCAATCAATTCACCCACCTGGCAATCGAAGCTTTTAACCAATTAATGATTATTCAAGGACCCCCATCTTGCTGCCACAGCTATTAATCCAGCGACAGGCAGGGCCTTGCCATGCGGGAAGCTCGAAAGCAAATCTTTTCAGAGTTGACTACGGGCTTCCAGGACAGTCCCCATTCACACCTGATCAAGGAAACTGGCATAGAGAGAAGTGGGGATGGGGGTTAGGTTTAGGGGGACAGCCAGACTGGCACTCCTTCCCCTCACTGTCGACCTTCCTCCCCCACTGCCCTCATTACCATCTCCCTGCAATTCTGAACCTACTGTCACTCACCTGTGGCCTAGGTTCCTGGTGATGCCTTCCGGGCAGCAGCTACCTCTGCCACCAGCAGTACCTATCGTACAGTGTAGCCAGCCACTGATTTACCAGCAGCTCACCAGGGCAGGATTTCCACCCCCTGAATTGGAACTAAATCCAATCAGGCTTCCTAAAAATCAGACTGTATCAAGGTTTCCAGTTTTTCATCTAATGGATTGCCCCCCCCCACCGCCCCCTATGTCTATTAAGTTTCATCTAGATACCTATCTTTGTCTGCCTATATTTTTGCGAAGTATCTAAGGACATTTTTTATATTAAATATGCAATATAAATGCAATATTTGTAAATTTATGGTCTACGTACATCAAATTGGAAAATATAGCAGTGGAATGCTGACTATGGATAAAACCTAATGGTGGAGAAGCTCTAGGAGAAGATACTAAGGGACAAGACGTATGCACATTTGGAAGAAAATGAAATAATTAGTGACAGGCAGCTTGGTTTTGTATGTGGAAAGCCAAGTCTCATCAAACTGACTGAATTTTTTGAAGAGATGACAAAGATAATTGATGAGGGAAGGAGTGTGGGTGTAGTTTACATGGACTTCAGCAAGGCATTTGATAAAGTTCAAAATGGCAAATTGGTACAAAAACTAAAATCACATAGCATTCAGGTAGGCAGGCTGGATGGGTACAAAACTGGCTTGGTCATTGAAGACAGAGGGTAACGGTGGAAGAGTGTTTTTCAGAACGGAGACCAGTAACTAGTGGTGTTCCACAGGGATCAGTCTTAGGTCCACTGGTGTTTGTAGTATATATAAGTGATCTGGAGGAAAATGTGGTCATCTGATTAGTAAGTTTACAGATGACACAAAGATTGGTGGAATTGCTGACAGTGCCAACGCTTGTGAAATGATACAACAGGATATAGATAGATTGCGACTTGGGCACAGAAATATAGATGGAGTTAATTCAAACAAATATGAGTTGATGCATTTTGGAGGATCAAGTGTAGATGCAAATTATACTGTAAATGACAGAACCCTTAGGAACATTAACATACAGGTCCACAGTTCGCTAAAAGTGGCAGACAGGTGACCAAGGTGATTAAGAAGGTAAATGGTATACTTGCTTTCATCAACCGGGGCATGGAGTACAAGAGTTGGCAAACCATGTTGCAGCTATATATGTGCAGTTATGGTCATCACACCACCAGAAGGACGCGGAAGCTTTGGAGAGAGTGCAGAGAAGGTTCACCTGGATGAGCTTTGGCTATGAGGGAAAGTTAAAAAGACTAGGATTGTTTTCACTGGAAAGACAGTGGCTGAGAGGAGACCTGATAGAGGTCTACAAAATTGTGAGAGGTATAAATAGGTTGGATATTCAGAGGCTTTTTTTTCCCAGGGTTGAACTTCCAATTACAAGAGGGCACAGATTCAAGATGAGATGGGGAATGTTTAAGGGAGATGTGTGAGGGAAGCTTTCCACGCAGAGAGTAGTAGGAGTCTGAACGCACTGCCAGAAGAGGTGATGGAAGCAGGTTTGTTGGTGACTTTTAAGAGGCATCTGGATGGCTACATAAATAGGGAGGGAATAGAGGGGTATGGACTGAATAAGGGTAGAAGGGATTTTTTTTAGTTTGGGCATGATGATCAGCACAGACTTGAAGGGGCCAAAGGGCCTGTGCCTGTGCACTACTTCCCTTTTGTTCTCAAAACAATAGCTGAAGGAAGTCTAATGCAAAAAATCTTTAAAAGCTTATTGAGTATTTAACTTTAAATAGACGGTGTCTTGCTGAATTTGAAATGGACCACAGAGGTCTGGGGGTGGGGGCAGGGACTGACCTTCAGTTATCATTTTACATCTTCGAAACCGTTATCATTTTGGTACATTCATTATTCCTCAAATAAATGTATACTTAGCTTGGTTAACAGATAGTGCAGTGCTCTCTTTGATATCTTAATTAAACTCTACAGCATTTTGAAAGCGTTCATTTATGTGTCTGTCACTGGTACACTCACTCATTGGTGATGCTTTCTGTATCATAGATTGAAAAGGTCATATCATATTACCATGCTGATTTACATACTCAAGCCTTGTACTGGTTGTAAAACTGCTTGTAAATTTCAGTTTTGACTAGTGAAAGCATAAAAACAGAAGTTACACAAGAAAAAGAAGAATTAATACAAAGGGAAGATAGAGTTGACTGAAGGGTATAATTGATGGTCTATTTTTAAAGTAGAAAAGAGAAAACAGAATGGAAAATAGAGGTGAATATATATTTTTATTTCTGTTCTATTCATGAAAAATTGTATCCTTATTATTAATTTAATAATTGTGATTAACATTATTTGTAGTTAAGACAATCCCAAATTTGGAATAGTTTTATTCCTGATTGGTGTTATTTTCAGCATTATAACACATCTGATGAAAATGTAACGTCCTCAGCTAGTCCAGCCTATAAATGCTGTAAATCTAGTGAGCCAGCAGGCAAAGGGCTGTCAATTAAAATCCACATTGACGAGTTTCAGGCTTCTGTACCAGTGTCAACATGATCTTTTTGTAATGCCCTGACCCCATCCACACCTAGGAATGGGGCATTGTGTGATTCATAAAGTAACAGTTCTGAAACAGTTATTGCTGAAGACTGCATTAAGGTCCATTCAATCTGATGATACCATGTCAACTAGGATGGAATAAAGGCAGAACAACGAAGCATCTTGTGGAATGAACGTTTGCATTCTAGGTCTTCTTATGGTCTTATTAAAAATGTCTATAATTTATTACTGATTACCAAAGTGCAATAAACTACCTAATATTTAACGTAAGAGTCTCTTCCCATAAGATCTTAACTGGTGGCAGCAAACTACCCCAAATGCAAGTTGGAAACGGTTGGCATCTCAAAGCATACAACAATGTCATAGGGTTGGGCTATGCTGGTATGAGGAAGGGGTTTCTGAGGAAGGAGTCTTACACATCCTGCAAATTCTTAATCCTCAACCTGGGTGAAGAGCAGCAGGCAGTATGCTAACAGAAAACCAATTTTACCAACCAGCTATTTGGCAGAAGTGGCAGCCACCTGGAGCACTTGACTTTGATTGTGGTCTACATGTCCCAAAAAACGATTATTTCAGTCTCTTCATAAAACAGTGCATCTGGGTATATTTCTACTATTACATCTGGGGAGTTGCCCCAAATTTTAAATCTCAGAAAGTGGAAACCTATAACTGCATTTCTTTTATGACCTAACATTCTTTCATCAAATTGAGAATGTTTCTTATATCTCAGTTGAGTCACTTGTCTAAGTTGACTTGAACGTAGCTAATATGACCTTTCCAATTCAAAAGTTAATCATTGATTGGTTGCATTATTCATTAGTCATTATTGTTAAATAATGAGTAACACTGGGATAATCAATGTACAAACCCAGCACTTTACCAGATGTCATGTTAATTGCAGCCTGTTGTACATAGAGATGGTTTTGCAAAATAAGGAAACAATTACTGTGATTTATATGGAGGCACTTACATAGCAGTGAACATTGTTTGATCATACAGGAACTGTGAAACATTTTCCTACATAATAACATGATATGACCTATTTTATAGCAGTGGATTTATTTTATAAATTCTTGAAAGCATTTGCTTCCTTATCTTGAAGTCACCATTGGAATCAATTGTGTATATAAAATATACCATGACTTATTTTCTATACTATGATGCTGAGCACAAAGTTACCATGGTACATGTGGAAGCAAGACAGAATACCATTACAGGAGGAGGACATTTTGGTAACCATGACAACATTAGATTATTTACACATGATATGTTGAGAAAAATTAGCACAGCGTTTGGCTGTTTGTTATGAACAAGTATGAAATGCTCAACAAGATTATTTGATGTTGGAAGTATTAGTTAACAGATCCTTTAGGTGCTGACTTGAGCTTTATGCTTGTGTTTTTTTCTTGGCATTGAAGAAGCGAAAATCAATGTTTTCAGAACATTTTCATTACTTTATCATATGGAAACCTTGGTTCAAATTTATTCACAGAATTAGTAAGATACATTTGGTGCCCTTCGCATCAGGTTCTATGTCCTCGGAAAACATCAGATGGTGTCTTTTATTGCAGCTTAAACAATGCTAACAAGGACAATGTGAAATGTTGAACTGTCCTACCAAGGGAGGGATAAAAAGAAGATTGGAAGTGAAGAAAGCCTATTATTTTGCTGGTGAAATTTGTCTCTTCAAATGTTACTGTCCCTCAGGATCAACCATACCTTTGTATGATTTTACTATTAACATATTCCTTTTAACCTGTTCTCAAGGATAAAGTATTTAAAGCGGATAAAAAATATTTTAAAATATGCCATGTCTGTAAATTGTGAAATGTAAAGGCTGATCAGTTTCTTGTTGATCAAGAGAAAACTGGGCAAGCCATGAAATGGAGTTCTCTTTTGAAGTATGCAAGACCAGTCCAGGTCTTGTCTGGAACCAGACGTTTCCATCAAAAGCTTCACTGGTTTTCCCTTCTGGAAATTTCACCGTTTCCTTAGACCTCATTTCCTTAGATGGCATTCACCATTTCCTTAGATGGCTTACAGCTGCCTACATCCTGCTCTCACTTGTTGGCCAGCTTTCTATCCTTTCCCAATGGGAAATATGTCACTTTCACTGCTGTAGAGAGGTCTGCAAACTTGTCAAGCCTCATACTCTTCTGTTCTTGACAACATGCTATCCCATAAGGTAACAGAATTGTAATGGTGCAGAAGAAAGCCATTCAGTCCAATGTGTTTGCACCAGTTTTCTAAGCATTTTTATTTAATGCAACCTCTTGCCTTTTCTGTGTAATCCCTGCATGTTATTTCTATTTAAGTGATCAGCTAATGTCCTCTTGAAGCCTCCTTCTTGCACCATGCCTGTGCCCGCTTAAAATCAATGCTGTGGTACTTTGCTAGCCCTCACAGTATTATTCAATCCATTTTGGAAATAAAAGACAACTTCTTAACGAGGGAAATTTTTGAACAATCAACATTTTCCTCTTTGCTATTAGACCCTGACCACTGAAAAGTCCAGGCCCTTCAAGCAGAAAATTTGCTGACATACTTTAAATCAGTTTTGCGCACATGCATTAAATCAACAGGAAAAAGAAGAAAATTAAAAGGACAGAAAGTAGTCATCCTTGAATTCATACTGAAATATCTGTCTTGCATATGAATTTTAAAAGCAATTTCAAATGTATGTTGATGTTCAAGATTTTTTATAAAAACGGCACATCAATACTGTACCTTTAAAATAATAAAATATCCCAAAGTGCTTCTGAAGAGTAATAATCAAACAAAATACTGCACACAACCAAATAAGATATCAGGACAAGAAGACACATATTTTAAGAGCAGTCTTATATGAGGAGCAAGTGGAAGGGAGGTCACGAGGTTTATAGAGGGATTGAAGTGATTATGGTCTGGACAGCTGAAGGTAGATGGACTAAACAAATGAAGGTTGCCCCAGAGGTCTTTTAGGATGAGCCAGAGAACGTTGTAAACTTTGGGAGGAAGGTTACGGAGGGATTTGAAAACAGATACTAGAATTTTAAAATTGAGGCATGACAAGACCAAGAATGAAAGTAGATCAGCAAGCATAACAATGACAGATGAACAGGACCTGGTGTGAATTAGAATACAGAACTCTGAACATCCAATGCATTTATATTTACATATTGTGCAGGGATCAAGGTCTGGTAGAAGAATAGTGGAGTATTCAAGTTTAAAAATAACAAGGCTACAGATCAGTTTGAGCAGGAATTGAAATAGATAATGTTACTGAGGTGAAAGCAAGGTGCAGGAATGGATGTACAGTCAGAAGCTCATTTTAGGATTAAATACAGGAACAAAATTTCTAACAATCTGTTTCAGCCTTAGTCAATGGCCAGCGAAGAGATGCTGACTAATGAATGCATTTTCAGTGGGAATTGAAGAAAATGGCTTTGGTACAAAAACTGAAAGTGCTGGGGAAACGCAGCAGGTCTGGCAGGATTTGAAAAGAGAAAAACAGAGTTCACATTTCGAGTCCAGTGATCCTTTGTCAGAACTGGTGATAGGACTCAAAACTTTAACTCTGTTTTCCTCTGTCCAGATCTTGCCAGACCTGCTGAGTCACTCCAGAATTTACAATTCTTTTTTCAATTAAATTAGCTTTGATCTTCTGGTATTTAATTGGAGGAAGTATTTGACCGAGCGAATATGTTAATTTAAGTTTAGGGAGGGCGTGTGTTTTACAAAGAATCTCAGAAGAAAGTATGCTTTATTTGGTTTTGAACTCAATGTTACTTGTACAGCTATTTTGTCCACTTATTTGTTGAGTTTCTTGCCAACAATGAAAGTATAAGTTTGCAAATAGGAATATCATTTTTCTGTATTTAGGAATGCAAGGCAGGTGCATAAGGTGTGAGCAGCTTATACCCGAACATATCCAGAAGGGTGTGCCTATAAGCAAAGACATGCTTACATTGGAATCTGAGGGGAAAGCTGTGGTTGCACGTTACGACTGAGAGAGTGGCAGAACTATATTGCCTTCTAGAATATAACTTCTACCTAGCCTTCATTTCAGAGGCAGCACTGCATGAGCTGTCAAAATCACGATCCATGAACATTTATGCATTTGACTCATTCCAAGCTGCCACAGAGAATGTTGTCCACAAGTCACAGATCTATCATGATAGTGATGTATTCACTGTTTCCTGTGGCAAACATTTTGTTACTTACCATCTCAGCACTCAGCACAAGAGCTCAGCAATTTACTTGTATGATCCAAGATCCAGGACACACTTATAAAGCCTTTAGGATTTCTGCACAAAATCCCACACCCTCTATGACAGAGGCTTCTATATTATCAACATATCCTGTTGTCTTTTTTCATTCATTCAGAGGATATGAGCTTCATTGGATGAGCCAGCATTTATTGTCCATTCCAAATTGTCGTGGAGGAGGTGGTGGTGAGCTGCTTTCATTAACACAATTTGGTGCAGGCATAACAACTATGCTAGAGGTGGGGTGGGGTATTCCTGGATTTTAACTGAGTAATGGGGAACGAGCAACAATATATTTCCAAGACAGGACTGTGAGTGACTTGGAGAAAAAAGCTTGGAGGTGGTTTCCCATTGGATCTGTTACTCTTAGACTTCCAGGGGGCAGTGATCGTGCATTTGGAACGTACTGTCTAAGGTGTATAAGTGAAATTCTGCTTTATATATTGTTGATGGTAAACACTGCTGCAAATGTGCAGATGGCATGTTATGGCAAAATGATAGCAGAGTAAGACAGTCCAGTCAGAGCTCCTTTGCTCCGCCCATTCTTCTATCTTTCTTTATCTTTTGCTTTCTCTTTTTCTTTCCTTCTTCCTGCTTTTCTTTTCAACTAATGAATTTGAACTACCTATAGGGGATTCAAGGAGCTAGAGAGCCCAGGAGTTGGATCCCAGAGCCGTGGGAAGGCAATCTCGGAGTGGCGGATGGGGAGGGGAAACAGTCCCAAAGTGAAGGCTGGAGAGGGCAAGAAAGTCCAGGAGTAGAGATCAGTAGGGGAAGCAGTCCTGGAGCAGAGGCCGGGGATGGGAAGCAGTCCCAGAGCAGAGGCTGAGGAGGGGAGGCATTCCCAAAGCAGAGGATGGGGAGGAGAAGCAGTCCTGGAGCAGAGGCCAGGGAAGGGAGGCAGTCCCAGAGCAGAGGCCGGGGAGGGGAGGCAGTCCTGGACCAGAGGCCAGGGAGGGGAAATGGTCCCAGAGCAGAGGCTAGGGAGAGGAGGCAGTCCCAGAGCAGAGGCCGGTGAGGGGAGGCAGTCCTGGACCAGAGGCCAGGGAGGGGAAATGGTCCCAGAGCAGAGGCTAGAGAGAGGAGGCAGTCCCAGAACAGAGGCCGGGGAGGGGAAGCAGTTCCAGAGTGGAGGCTGGTGAGGGGAGGCAGTCCCAGGGCGGAGGATGTTAAGGGAAGGCAGACCCGGAGCAGAGGCTGAGGAGGGAAGGCAGTGCCAGAGCAGAGGCCGGTGAGGGGAGCCACCCAGGTCGGAAGCTGGTGAGGGAAGGCAGTCCCAGGGGGCGGAGGCTGGTGAGGGAAGGCAGTCCTGGAACAGAGGCTGGGGAGGGAAAACAAACCTGGAGCGCTGGCCAGAGAGGGGAAGCAGTTCCAGAGAGGAGGCTGTTAACTGGAACAAGTCCCGGAGCAGAGGCTGGTGAGGGGAACAAGTCCCGGAGAGGAGGCTGGTGAGGGGAACAAGTCCTAGAGAAAACTTACCTGGGAGCAGCTGAGAGCCGGTGTAGAGCGGACTGAAGGCTTGGAGCTGATCGGAGCAGTGACATTTGTTGAACTGGGGTTTGGCTCAGGCTGTCAGACCATGTGTAGAAATGCCCGCACTGAGCCACTGCAATATAATGTTTATGTGTAATTTGTTTATCTGGCTGTAATGTCTATCCTTTTAACTATGTCTTATTTCTAATTTAATCTGTGAATCACTGTGAAGTAATGCAACTACTTTTTTTATTCTTCTTTTCGTATTTAAGATTGTACCTATGTACTTTAACCTAAGATGGCGCCAAAAGAGGTCATATTGTACACCTGTGCTTGAGTACACATGAAAATAAAGGATATTCTATTATATCGGGGGAGTAGGGGATGGAGGTATGGAGGGCAGGTGATGGGGGATTGAATGTTTGTGGATATGGTGTCAGTCAAGCACACTGCTTTGTCCTGGATAATGTCAAGTTCTTTGCACGTTTTTGAAGCTGCACCATCCAGGCAAGTGGGGGGTATTTCATCACACTCCCAACTTATAATTTGCGAATGGTGAACAGGCTTTGGGGAGTCAGGAGGTGAGTTACTCGCTGCAGGATTCCTAGTGTCTGCTGTCCTGTTACAACCACTGTTTTTATGTGGCTAGGCCGATTCAGTTTGTGGTCAATATTAACCACGATCACTAACCACCTCCCCCCAACTCCTCCAGGATATTGAAAATGGGGGTTGCAGTGATTGTAATGCTATTAAATGTCAAGGGGTGATGGTTTGATTTTTCTCTTCTGGAGATAGAGTAATAGAGTTTTTACAGCATTAAAAAAGGCTCTTTGGCCCATTCTGTCCATGCACTCATCAAGCATCTATCTATTCTAATTGCATTTTCCAGCACTTGGCTATAGCCTCCAGCATGTTATGGCATTTCAAGTGCTCATCTAAATAATTCTTAAATGCCTTGTATGTTCCTCTTTCTACCACTCTTTTAGGCAGTGAGTTCAGGTGCCCACAATCCTGAGTGGAAAGCAAATTTCCTCAACCCAAAGACCCGGGTTCAATTCCCACCTCAGGCGACTCTCTGTGTGGAGTTTGCACATTCTCCCTGTGTCTGCGTGGGTTTCCTCTGGGTGCTCCGGTTCCTCACACAATCCAAAAATGTGCAGGTTAGGTGAATTAGCCATGCTAAATTGCCCGTAGTTTTAGGTGAAGGGGTAAATGCAGGGGAAGGGTGGGTTGCGCTTCGGCAAGTCGGTGTGGACTTGTGGGGCTGAAGGATCTGTTTCCACGCTGTAAGTAATCTAGAATAAAATAGAAGGAAAGAAAAAAGTGGGTGGCATGGTGGCACAGTGGTTAACATTGCTGCCTCACAGTGCCAGAGACCCAGGTTCAATTCCCGACTCAGGCGACTGACTGTGTGAAGTTTGCACATTCTCCCCGTGTCTGCGTGGGTTTCCTCCGGGTGCTCTGGTTTCCTCCCACAATCCAAAGATGTGCAGGTCAGGTAAATTGGCCGTAGTATTAGGTGCAGGGGTAAATGTAGGGGAATGGGTCTGGGTGGATGTGCTTCGGCAGGTTGGTGTGGACTTGTTGGGCCGAAGGGCCTGTTTCCATGCTGTAAGTAATCTAATCTCCTTACTTTAAAACTGTGCACCCTGTTTATTGATACCTCTACGAGTTGAAAAGTTTCTTCCTATCTAACCTGCCTATGCCTCTCATAACTTTGTACAGTTTAATCAAATCTCCTTCAGCCTTCTCTACTCTAGAGACAACTCCATCCTATCTAGTCATAGATGAATTGCTCCAGACCATGCAACATCATGTTGAATCTCCTCAGCACCATCTCTATAAATTCTGCTCAGTACATAGGAATATAAGCCGCTCAGTACATAGGAATATAAGCCATTCAGTTCCTCAAGCCTGTTTCACCATTCAATGAGATCATGATTGATTTGGAGCCGAACTTCATATACCTGCCTTTGGTCCATATCATTTAATACCTTTGCTTAACATAAAATTACCCATCTCAGATTTATAATTAACAACTGATCCAGCATTCACTACCATTTGTGGAAGAGAGTTCCAAATATCTACTACCCTTAGTACATAGAACTGTTTCCTAACCTCTCTCCTAAATGGTCTAGCCCTAATTCTCAGACTCCCTTGTTCTAGAATCAGTTTAACACACATTATATGAGTAGAGTGAAACAAGGAGAGCAAAGAGACCTTTGGATCTTAGCTGCCTAAATCTTTCTCTCTCCCCTTTTTCTGTAAAGTTATTCTGTCCAGTTTTTTGTCAAAATAACAAAACAGACTGTATTCAGAAATGCTGAATGAAGTCAGTCTAAAACCTGGGTCCAGCAAACAACTAGTGAGCGAAAGACTGACCCTGCTGTGCAGATAAGTGAGTCATCATCGAAAGAGCATCAAAATGAGTGTGAAATCAACTAATTTAGTGTTGGTGATTTGGACTGGTGATATAAGTTGTGTCCTCCTAAATGGAGGTTACACAGATTGGGTTTGACACAGTACGTTGGAGGCTGAGCCTGGTAATCCGGAGGTTTACCAAAACTCAATGTTCCTTTCTTCCTGGCACTTGTTCTCAAGCTTCTCAGTACTGAACTTCCAAACATTCCCACATTCTTCTTTAAATGACAACTTCATCTCTGAATATTACACTGAGTCCTGGTCCTAAAGTTTGCTCATGTCAACTATCGTGCTGCACTGTCTTCCCATCAAAGCCCAGCTGATGGTGACCCTCGATTAATCCCCATACTCACAGTAACCCATGTCTTCAATGCACTCTCTCTGTTCCCTTTATGTGTTGATTTGCTTTCCTTGTCTTTCATTGAGCTGACCACCAGCACTGAGCATGGCCCACCACCCCACCAACCTATTTGATGAGACAGCCCTGACACGTGTGTGACCAGACCCTTGATGGATCTCTTGTTAAGATTCCTGATTAATCTATCACAAACTCCCCACACTGATTGTACTGAGCATGGAGGACTGACTGTGGCCCACTGCCCAAACAGATGGATTCCCTGAGCTTGAGTGACTGTGTCCAAGCCCTTCGACTGAAAACAGTCCTTAACTTACTGAACCAGGAACACCTGATTGAAGGCTGTCCCCCTCCGCATGACTGACAACTCCTCCCCTTAGACTTTGAGAGATAGCCATTTGGTTGATGCACATGCGTTATGTGGACTGAGATTGACGTAGCATGGTGACATATAGCAGTATGCCCACCCCTTCGACTAATGATTGCTGACAACTGTGGTAAGATTTTGGGCTTGTTATCGGTAAGATACAGTAAGATAAGGCAGGCCTACTTGAGCCTTTAAGCTCTGGCTGAAGAGACAAAGTACAAAAACGCAGAGATGCTGTGAGGAACTAAGTAAGTACAAAGTGAGAAAGCACTAAGACAGCAAGCAATGAACCCTGAATTTCACCATGGTCCAATCCAGGAGACGAGTGCCTGTCCCTTTGCACAAGGTGCCCTGGCAGCCCCATGACAGAGGTAGAACGTAGAACACAGAACATAGGACATAGAACGTAGAACATACGAAAGTACAGGCCTTTTGGCCCTCGATGTTGTGCCAATCTTTTATCCTACTGTAAGATCAAACTAAGCTACATAACCTTCATTTTACTATCATCCATGTACTTATCCAAGAGTCGCTTAATGGTCCCTAATGTATCTGACTCTACTACCACTGCTGGCAGTGCATTCCACACACCCACCACTCTCTTTGTAAAAACAAATCTCTGACATATCCCATAAATCTTCTTCCAATCACCTTAAAATTAAGCCCCCTTGTGATAGCCATTTCTTCCCTGGGAAAAAGTCTCTGACTATTCACTTTATCTATGCTTCTCATCATCTTGTACACCTCTATCAAGTCACCTCTCATTCTTCTTCACTCCAATGAGAAAAACCCTAGCTCCCTCAACTTTTAATCATGAGGCATGCCCTCCAGTTTAGGCAGTATCCTGGTAAATCTCCTCTGCACCATCTTTAGAGTTTCCACATCCTTCCTATAATCAGGCGACCAGAACTGAACACAATATTCCAGTGCACTCCCAAGTGAGGCATTAAACAGCAGAACCCTATTGTAAATGTATCAGTGATGTACCATTGGACAGACAGCCTGGTTTGGTTTATGTCCTATGCCAACATTAGTGAAGAGTGGATGCTGCCCATGAAGTGTGCCCTGAGCAGCAGGTTGTTCAAGATTTAGGTCCAGGGGAGCAAGCAGTGAGCTGGAGTCATCCAGGTACCCACTCTGAGGTTGGGAATTTTTGGGGTCCAGTTTCTATTATAAGGATGGGAAAATGGGAAACCATGTCAATGAGGAGAGATGCGGTAATAATGGCATGCTAATGTATCCAAATGGTTGTAAATAGGCCCTTGCTGCTCACTAGTGAGTTTCTCATCTCACCATTTATCACTTGGCTTGAGAACTGGATGTTTTTCTCGTTGAGAATCTCAGTTCTACCTTTCTCACCCTTTTCTCCCAGTTGAGTCACTAATGCCCACATGGTTCAGGAGCTAGGAAGATTCTGCCCTGATGCACGAAACAGCCATAAACTGTAGCAAAAATCCACGCAGTTACTAGAATCATTGGTGAACATGCCTTAGGCATTTTAATACAATGTTTAAAAGGTTTGGATAGTTCATAGACCACTCAATACAGTTCTATGAGAATCTGCAAAATTATCATAGCATTTTGCATGATGCAGCATATCTCTATCTAAAGAGATGGAAGCGTTGCCGATGTGAACATGAAAGACACCTCACCAAAGCCAAGAACAGAATAAGACAAACATGAGGAAAAAGGAAAGATTTGAACTGAACCACCTTAACATCTAATAAGGTAAAGTTAAAGATCACACAACATCAGGTTATAGTCCAAAAGGTTTATTTAGGGTTTATATAAACTATTGGATTATAACCTGGCATTGTGTGATTTTTAACTTCATCCACCCCAGTCCTCCACATCATTTTTAATAAGATAAGCTGGGTAATGCTGTGGTATAGTGGTAGGATCTTTTCTTGTGAGTTGCAGGGTTGTCTGTTTATGTCACACACCAGATGATCTTTTTAAAAAATTGCCAATTGCACTAATTTCAATAAGAGTAGGGGTGAACTTCACAGAGTCTTGACCAATACTTATCCCTGAACTGACATCACTAAGTGGTATTTTACAACATGCCTGTTGTGGAAGTTGCTAGTTACAATTTGATTGCTGTGTTTCCTGCAATAGAATTGTACATAGTTAAATTACTAAATGCATCCTCAACAACACGGGGCTCTACATTAACTCAACAACTGAGAGATTTCTTTAAGCGGCCATTACTGTATGCAAAGCAAATCTTAACACGGTTGAAATAAAATGCAGCAAGGTTTAATACCGTTTCGATAAATTAGTTATGTGGCTAGTGTTTCTGGGGTTTGTGTTTCCCTTAATAACGTAAACTCTTCCACGTTACAATCCTTGCAAAGCACCAGCTGAGAGTATTCTGACTCTGTTCCAGACGGGAGATTTTTTCCAACCACAGCAACGATGAGGCAGCTCCTTATTTAAACAACAGATGCAGGGCAGTAAATTTGATAGCCTGCATTTTGTGGTGGTTATGATGGTAAAAATGTCAATGCTCAGCATCATCACTCCACTGAAACAGATTATAATCTCAGGAGTCCACCTATACACAATTAAATGTGGAAATTCAGAAATTGCTGTCACTGATTCTATGCATCTCCATAAAGTTTACTGTTGAATCTCTCTCCGTCTGCAATTAATTAAAAATCATTGAGCTGACAAGAACTTGCCCTTTAATACTATTAGTCTCACTGTAAAAAAAACCCTTGTGAAAGTTAGACTAAGTTGAATGAGTTGTGTTTGCATTTTTAACAATGCACTAACTTCATAAATGCTGCTGAACAACATCACTGGTTTTGGTTGTATGTTTGTAGAATGTCAAAATTCTTCCATTACAAAGTCTTTTTGTGATATTTTGGCTTTTGCCATAATCTAATTACTATCACTTATTTTGTTGTCTGAAATTTTAAATGGAGTATGAAGGGTTTCAGTGATTTTAACTTGCAGCTTTGTTGTCTGCGAGAATACTTCATTGTGACTGGCTGTTCACCTGAGTTTCTGACATTACTGTTGCTACACACCTGGAGATGACCTTGACTTGGCATCAGATTTAAACTGCCGTCTGGAGCATGGATTCACACTAGAGATCACCAGATCCATGCGGGATGTTTCCTTTAAGGTAACAGCAAATGTTGTTTCTCCACTGCTGAGCACAAAGTCCAACCCAGTAACTACCTGGGACATAATAGCACACTGGAACTTGTGTGTTAGAGGAAAGGCCTGAAGATCATTCTTAATTTGACCTCAGAACTCGTTGGTATCTGTAGGTCACTGGATTCATCCCAATCAGGCATCTGAGGGAAGATTGCAATTCCGGGGCTTGCAAATTTTAGTGGCTAATCAATAAACTAAGGATATTAACTGGATAAACAAAATAGGCATACACTGGTTCACAGTGGTAGGTATTATGGATGCAGAGACTGGAGGAGCTTCTCCAAGTAGTATGTTAAGGTAAGTTGGAAGAAAGTGAGGACTGCAGATGCTGGAGATCAAAGTCAAGAGTGTGGTGCTGGAAAAGCGCAGCAGGTCAGGCAGCATCCTAGGAGCAGGAGAATCAATGTTTCAGGCATAAGCCCTTCATCAGGGCTTATGCCCAAAACATCTGCCTGACTTGCTGTGCTTTTCCAGCACCACACTTTTAAGGTTGTAAACATTTACCATGTTGCTTCTTTCATGACTTTCTGTGGCTCCCTTAAGGAAAATTAAGTCACCAGAGTGTATAATAAATTAGTTGGAGCTCTGATTAGTTCAACAGGTGCTCCAGAACTGGTCAAGTGGTCCTCATTTTCATAGTGAAGCTAATGAGCTCATGTTAAGAAGTTGTCGCAGCTACCTAAAATAAACCTAAGTTAATTTATTTTCTGCCCCAAAGAAGCTAGGCACACGCTATATCCTTCCAGCTTTGCTTCTTCTTTACCTGCTGTGTATATGTCAATCTTTTTCTCCCTCTATTCTTAAAGAGAGTTGAAAATATCCATGATTGAGCAATAATAAAACGCATTCATTCAAAAGATTGTGACACTGATCCTCCATGGGGTCACTATTCTCCCAACCATTTCAGAAAATCTTTCTACCTTTTAAAGGAACATCTGTACTACATCTGTGAAAACTGTTGTAAATCTTTGACAATTCCTGAGAAAAGAACATTAAAAAGTGTGTAAATTATATCACTAGTATCTGAAGAAAGTTAAGCCAAAATGCTAACAAACACTGTGGGAAAGGAATAAGATTGATGCATTTTCCAGGAGGGGAGCGTGTTCAGGTGTGCTTCCCTCATTTCCATGCTAGTGATTCTGGCTGGTGTGATTCCAGTGCTGCCTGCCACCCTGAATACTGTCAGCAAGATCCATAAACTGCAGGAGACCCTGGCAACTTTGTTTGCGAACCACATGGGATAAGCTGCCTGCTCTTCCCCAAGACGTCCTGTTTCTTAAAAGGAATTGCAAAGGGCTGAAACATCATGCCATTCATACTTGACATTAACACCTCCATCTCTCGACAATCTTGTACAGTGTAACTGATTAAATGGCAGTACAGGTGGTTCTGCTATAACGTGTGTTTCGTTGATACAAATTCACTGTAACACGATTGACAAGTTGGGGACACTGTCTCTAAAGTGCAAACTTTTAAAACGTGTGTTAGGTTAGATTACAATATGGAAACAGACCATTTGGCCCAACAAGTCCACACCAACCCTTGAACAGTAACCCACCCAGACGCATTTCCTGTCTTTTACCCCGACCAATTGCATCGAACACTATGGGCAATTTAGCATGGCTAATTCACCTGACCTGCACATCTTTGGACTGTGGGAGGAAACCTAAAGTGCAAATTTTCTATAATGTGGGGTTGCACATAATGTGGGGCCAAATGAGAGCTGAATTTATCCTGATTAGAGGTCAAGGGGTGGCACGGTGGCCTCACAGCACCAGGAACCCGGGTTTGATTGCAGCCCTGGGTGGCTGTCCTTGCGGAATTTGCACATTCTCCCAGTGTCTGCATGAATTTCCTCCGGATGCTCCGGTTTCCTCCCAAAATCCAAACATGCGCAGTTTAGGTGAATTGGCCATGCTAGCTTGCCTGTAGTGTTCAGGGAAGTGTAAATTAGGTGCATTAGTTAGGGATAAATGTAGAGTAATAGGTTTGAGGAATGGGTCTGGGTGGGTTTCTCTTCGGAGGGTCAGTGTGGACTTGTTGGGCTGAAGGGCCTGCTTTCACACTTTAGGGATTCTGTGATTCTAAGTAATGTCTTTGAAATTTGGGACAGGGTCTCTAGCCTGGAGCTAAGGTATGTGGGCCTCTACCCTGCTGTATTTATGCAAATGAAACTATAGGAATTTCAGAACAGTAGCATTCAAACTCAAATATAAACAGAAAAACCCAACACAGAGCATCAGATTGAGCTTCTTTTGATGCATGTGCTGAATTCATTCATTGCCATCATCACTTTTTAAATGTTTTGTGAAATATTTTTGAATGAATGTATAGACAATTTAGCTTGCTCTATTGTTTTATATTTATACTTTATGTATGTAAGCCAGCAATGTGGCCATTGAAACAAGTTACTTTTTTCGATTCTCCAAGGGATGTGAGTCAACTAAGCTTAACTGACAATCTTTAAGTCATGTCATGATGAGCTGCTTACAGAAAGTATTGGTCTACATGTCAATACCTGATACATTTTAAGAAGCTCCATTTATTAATTAAGATTTATGAAGTTATTAAAATGACCAAGTGTTCAGATTTGGATTTAAGCAACAAAAGTGTCTGTGTTACTTACTCCTCAGAGAGATGCCCATATCCCATAACTTCCAATTTTGATATTTCTGGATAGTTGACTAATTGCTCAAAGAATTAGCAAGTTTTGAGAAGATTTGTAGCTCAGTTTGAGATTCTGGATGTAGGTTTGCTCCCTGAGCTGGAAGATTCAATTTCAGACGTTTTGTCACCATACTAGGTAACATCTTCAGTGAGCCTCCGAATGGAGGTATGGTCCACTTTTTATTTATATGTTTAGGTTTCATTGGGTTGGTGATGTCATTTCCTGTGGTGATGCCATTTCCTGTTTGTTTTTCTCTCAGGGGTAGTAAATGAGATCCAAGTCAATGTACTGGTATTGATAACCCACTCTCACTAGTATCTATACATACAGATGAGGAAGGACACCAGTTCGACTGGGACAATATATGCACCCTTGAACAAGCCAAACAAAGACACATGCAAGAATTCCTCGAAGCATGGCATTCCAACTGGAACTCTATCAGCAAACACATTGACTTGGATCTCATTTACCATCCCCTGAGAAAAGGAACCGGAAATTATACCTCCACAGGAAATGACATCACCAACCCAAGGAAACCTAAACACAAATAAAAAGTGAGCCATACCACCAGTGCTTCATCTGGAGGCTCACTGATGATGTTACCTAGTATGATAACAAAATGTCTGAAACCGAATCCTCCAGCTCAGCGAGCAAACCTACATCCAAATGCTCAAAGAATATTGATGGGTTATTCATTTCAATATGATAATTAGTATCCTTGGGTCCATAGATTTTAATTTCAGTCTAAGTGGATAAACCACAGCGGTTTCTCCAACAGGGTGAAAAAGATTGGGAAGTTGATAAGGCCCAAAGAGGGTCTCTCAGTAAGTTTTTAGCTTTGCTTTGTAGGGCCAGAAAGAGAAGTTTAAAATGATAGCTTACAGGGAGAGGGGAGGATCCTGAACATTAAGTCCTGTTCATGATTTTAATTGCATTCATAACTAATCAAAGAGAGCTGGGATAGATGTTTCTAAAAAAAGACAAAGCAATTTCAATTCTAAGCTTCTGCTCTATCTTAAACTAGATTATGGTCATGATGTGGAGATGCCAGTGTTGGATTGGAGTGGACAAAGTCAGAAGTCACACGACACCAGAGTATAGGCCAACAGGTTTATTTGAAATCACAAGCTTTCAGAGCGCTGCCCCTTCATCAGGTGAAGTGAAAGTTTGTGATTTCAAATAAACCTGTTGGACTATAACCTGGTGTCATATAACTTCTGACTTTAAGATGGATTGGCAGGACTATGGGATCCTGACAAGGAGTTCAGAGCAGAGAGGAGTCAGATGGAATTAAAGATAAAATTTGAGTGAGTCTGTACAGACAGAAAACTAAAGGTGGAATGGTATATATTTTAATACAAGGAACATGCAAAATAAAACAGATAGCCAAGGGCATATATAGGCTTGTGGGTGGATGATATCATAGCTATGAGTGAGATTTGAACGAAAGGTAAACAGGATTGTCAGCTCAACATTCTTGGTTATGGAGTATTCAGATGAGACAGAAGTGGGGATAGAAGAGTGGAGTGGGTGGGATGAGTGGGAGGTCACAATAATGATCAAGGAATCAACTACAGCAGTGAAGAGGGATGATATCTTGGAAGGACCATCAAATGAGGTAGAAGTGAAAAACACAAAATGCACAAATCATGCTGTGGTGTGTGTGTGTGTGTGTGCGCGCGCGCGCGCCATAAGCTCACTAACAGCCAGAGAAATATAGGGGAACAAATGTGTAACCAAATTTCAGTAAACTGCAAGATAATAATGCAGTAATAGTATGGGATTTTAACTACCCACATGTTAACTGGGATAGGTAGCGTGCAGAGTCCAGCTTGCTCATTTTATGTTTGAATATTTTGTATTCAGCAAAGACTGGATCATAGTGGATAATTAGCTAGTCAACTAATTTAGTTAACAGGTAGGTAAGGTATGTAGAAGAAGGGAAAACCACCAGGAGATTTTGTTTGGCTTTATTAAACAGCCTTGTTCTTAGAAACATGATTTTTTTCTTTATGGAGATACCTTGAACTGGCATTTTAAGATTCTTCAATTGGAATCTCAAAGTCTGGAGAAATGAAATAGCATGAAGGATGCATGCTTCATCCAATCTTATATGAAATTTATGATCTAGTTCATGCAAAATCTATGACCATATATATAAATAACCTCTTGCCTGTCTTGGGTGGATTTGTTAGGAGCTTATCAAAAGACCAGTTAGTTTTGCCACATAAAAACTCTCAACAAGAAATGGACAGCCAATAGTTTTAAATCTCCTACACTAGACTGAGTACTAGACGGAATATCAAAAAACTGTTATGGTTATATACCTTTAGTTGACATTAATGTGAGAAAGATATTAATTTTAAAAATGTGTAGAGAAATGCAACTACAGTACTTAGGGAACTGGTTGGCTTGCCAGAATCATGTGATCTCCATGTCTGCTGTGTGGGAACTTTTGTGTGCAATTTGTGACTGACGTTAATGACATCACTTGAAAATTGGGGCTGAATGTTCCCAGAATTCAGTTAACTCCCAAGAGTTAACTTTTTAAGTCTGGTGGCTCTTCAACACAGATGCTGCCAGACCTGTTGATTTTCTTTGGTAACTTCTGTTTTTGCTTCAGATCTTCAGCGTCCACAGTTCTTTGTTTTATTTAAATAGGAAACATTGTCCAATGTTGTGCTACTCCGATTAATCCCACTGTGAATGTATTTTTAACTTGTCAAAATGTCTATCCCTTTTTTGCAAACATATTCTTTTGTTTATTTCCTGCAGGAGATTTGAGGATTTCCACAGTCTCTGTGGTCAAAAGGGAGCCATCGCAAGACATCTCCTTCACCATTGAGGAAGAGATTCCTCAAAGGATGCCTAGCAATGCTGCAGCCTACACTATTCATCAGCTCAGATACTAACACCTTGGTAGTTATATGTTATCTAGATTAGAGCAGAGGCATCTTTTTTACTCATTCAAGGGATGCACATTTCATAGGCTATGCCAGTATTTATTGCCCATTCCTAATTAAGAGTCAATCACATTGCTGTGGGTCTGGACTCACACGTAGGCCAGACCAGGTAAGGATGACAGTTTCCTTCCCTAAAAGACATTAGTGAACCAGGTGGGATTTTCACCGACAATCAACAATGGATTCATGATCATCATTAGACCCTTAATTCGAGATTTTTATTGAAATCAATTTCTGCCATCTGCCATGGCAGTATTCAAACCCAGGTTCCACAGAACATTAGCTGAGTTACTGATTAATAATCTAGTAATAATACCACTAGGCCATCGCCTGCCTTTGCTGAGGATTGGTAAGAACTTTCTTGTCACACCTCTGTAGCTGGTCAAGGAAGAAATTCCCCGGGTTTGCTGGCACTTGGAAGACTGCCAGAAACTAGGCACTTGTTCAATCCCAGCCAGGACAGCACCTCATAGTGTTGATAATTTGGGACTTCACTGACAGGTACAAGGAGACACAGGAACAGCAGGCAGGTTTGTCAGGGTACTGGAAAGTTTGTGTGACCCTGCAGCCATAACGTGGCTATGATCCTGCTAGCTCAGATATGCAATCATCTGGCTGCTTCCAATGGATAGGTTGACAGCTGCCATGGAGAGCCATGTCCAGCAGTTACAGAGTTCGCACACAAACCTGCACTCTATCATGTTTGGTCTTGGTGCACAGCATGGGGAAATGGCTCTGAGTAATTCTGATGAATATCATCTTGGCGTAGATGAAGGTTTGAGAAAACACACCATCTGCTGAGGAGAGTTACAGCTGCCCTCAAGTCCAATCTGAATAATAACATAGAAAAAGCGGTAAGTCAGGAGTAATCAAAAAATTCAGCAATCCTGCAGGCTGCTTCTGAAGCATGGTTGCACTGAGAAAAACAGAAAACCTGCGAGTATGCAGAGATCCAAAGATCTCGAGAAAACATTGAAGAAATCTCACTCCTCCATTTCAATGAGACACTGTGGATGCTGGAAATCTGAAATGAACGCAGAAAATGCTGGAGAAACTCAGCAGGTCTAGTAGTATCCGTGGTGAGAGAAACAGAGTTAACAGAAGAATCTAAAGAGGAATCACACCAAAGTCAAAACATTAACTCTGTTTTCATCTCCACAGTTGCAGTCAGACTTGTTAAGAATGTTTCAGATTTGTCAAGAATGTTCAATATTCTCTGTGTTTGTCTCACTACGCTGTGCCATCTGCTGAGGAAATGTTGCGACAATTTCCCAAGGCAAAGACTTTTAAGATCCTGGATGTGAAGTATGGCAACTGGCAAGTGAAGTTATATGAAAACAACAATTTCCCAACTACATTCTGGATGTCATTTGGAATATTCCGATGGTTATACATGCCCTTGTGGTATTTCCACTGCTCCAGGAGGCAACATGCATTCTGCAGCATCTGCAGTACTCATTTTCTCCGAATTGATTTTAAACTTACTGTGAAGCCTCTTTCAAGGATGCCTACACTGAAAAAGAGCCTCATTCCTGATGAAGGACTTATGCCCAAGACAATGATTCTCCTACTCATTGGATGCTGCCTGATTGGCTGTGTTTTTCCAGCGCCACACTCTCCATTTTGCATTCACAGTCAGTGTTCATTATGGAGTGGATGATCTGTAATAGATACGGAGACACGGTGGAAGAAGACATCACAGATTACTATCAGATTCTAGTGCAACTTCTAGAAAGAACTTGCCAGGTGAATTTGAAGTTGAACAACAAATAATGCAATTGATGATGTCCGAAGCAGAGTATATTGGTCATGTACGGACCAGATGAGGAATGTATCAGAAATGCAGTGACCAACAGATTAAAAGCAGCTATCACTTGTTGGATTTTTTAAACTATTTAACAAAGATTTTGTCTAACTTGTCATCAGTTATGAACCTCTACACAAACTCACTGCAAAAATGTACATTGGTTTTGGGTGCAGAAATGAGGCAGCTGTCACTAGAATTCAAGAACTTGTCTCCAGCATTCCCTCCAATTTTCTTTTTGGCTGCGCAGGCCTCCGAAGTTCTTTCAAGGTCTCGAAATCAAATCTACACTTGGCACACTGATCATCATGTGTAGAACTCTGGAATGGCTGATCACAATGCGCAGCCATGCAGTTCAAAGGAAATGGTCCTAGAGATAATGACGCCAGTTTGGAGGAATTCCAACATTAATGAAGGAGGCACATTGCAGTGTGATGGCAGTGAGAGAGGGCCTGATGCAACCCTTTAGCAACAAGGACAACCAGTTACATTTGATATCAAAGTGTTAATGAAAACTGCATGTGCTACACTGAGATTGGCTGTTCTCTTTGGCTTGCGAACATTATAATCACTATCTGTTTAGGAGAGACAAACTGCTAGTGGAGTCCGAGCACAAATTAATTCAAAGCATCTTCCTCAAAATATTTCTATCTGCATCAAAGCATCTCCAAAAACTATACTTTGCTTGTCAAGAAACCATCTGGATGTGACTTACAAAGGAATAAGGTACAGTGCTGACATGCTGGAAAGACTTGTACTGTTGGGAAGAAATTTGAAGATTATTAGGGAGCCTGAGGAATCTATCCGATTTAGCAGGAAGCAACAGAGTGATGTGTTCTGGAATTCATCGACCTATGTGATAGAAGCTTGATCACTGACACAGACATGATGGGTTGAAGGGCCCCTATCCATGCTGTAAAACTCTGTGACTATGACCCTGAAAAACGAAATTTAAGTAACAAGCGTTTTGCTCAAACCAAATAAATTAGGCAACAAGATGCAATTCTCAAAATGCTGTCAATGAAGTAGTGATGAAAGAATGGCCTGAAATCATCTATTACTTGCTGTAGTCAGTATTGGACATATAGAGATGACATCTGGTACAAAACAAATAGAGTCATTATCCCCAGGGAGACAAGAAAATAGATACTGAAGCATATCCATGCAAACCTTCAAGGAATTGTGTCAAGTCTGAGAAATGATACGAGAAATACTCTACTGACCTACTAAGTGATAAGATTAAGGACCATCAACCACCTTGTTTATGGTGAATACCAAGCTCAGCAAGATAAAGAGGCACTTATGACACATGACATTCCAGGCTGACCATGGATCTCTTCACTCTTGTCACTGTGAGATACCATGTTGATAAGTGGGAGTTAAACCAAATTATGTCAGAGATTGTTATATCTTTTCAGATATTGTGATCAGTGACATTGGCCCATAATTCCTGGGTGAAGAATTCAGGAGCTTCATAAGGCATTGAGAATTCAATGCCATGTATCATCTCCATACTATCCCCAGTCAAATGGAAAGACTGAGGTGTCAGTAAAAGTCATCGAAGGGATCATAAAGAAACTAATTCAATCCAGATGAGACTTGCACAAGGCAATCCTTGATTGGAAAGATACACCTGCTGAAGGTATGGAAAGGAATCCAGTCTCAAAGGTTACTGTCAAGCTGCATGCAAACCACTCTCCAAATAGTGAAAAAAGCAACTGAAGTCAGAAGTATTAAAAAGCATCAGTGATAAATCAAGGGGAAATGACAGACAGTCAAATTTTACATTGATAAAACTGTTAAATTATTGCTAGAACTATGCATTGGAAAGCTAGAGTGCAAATATTCAATGCCTTCAGCAAGAGTCAGTTCACGTGGAAACTTGGGTACTGTGCTCAAGCAGTTATAACCTCGATCATATACGTTCCATATGAATGACAGGATATATCAGTTAAACTGAGAAATCTATGTACAACTAGAGAACCTGTGAAGACCTGATCTCACCATCAGCAAAATATGTATAAAATGTCCATCATTACCAGAGGTCCACCACTCCTCAGCAATGGAAATGGATCAACAACAGCAGTTACCATGGTAACAGCACCCTGCAGGAATGATACCTCCCAGCGAAGGAACATCACCCCAGGATTGTGCAGATGGCAAACAAACAGCCACAACAACATGTACAAGTACCATTAGAAGAGCTGCATTATTTAAAGAATATGTATGTAATTCAGAGACTGAAAGTGGAAGGGATGAGAGTTACCACACAGTTTTATGAATTAATGATAATTTATTCTGTGAGCATGTCTGTTGGATAACATAATATAAATGCCAATCCACGCAATATTATTTTTCGTAAGAAGAGGATGTTTGTATAAATGTAAATGTACTTAGTACACTGGCTGACTTGACATTGTCCTGTGACTTTTAACATTGCTTTAAATATCGCTGCATGCAATTTATGGCAAGCACAAAAAAAATCATTTGAAGCTAAAGCTGTAATATGGAATTCAAATCTACCTGAATAAGATGGACAATTACTTCAGGACCTCAGTTTATTGCTTTATATAAATGACAAAATATCACTTATTTAATGCTGCTGTGAAGTGTCTGTTTCAATAAAGCTCTAGAATAAGACTTAAAATTGACAAGCCCCTGATTTGGAAGCAAGAATTCTTTGAACTGAACCAACACCAAACCAAGTAAGTGCAAATTCACCATCACCTGAAGTAGACTTATTCCAGCATAAAAATTGGACATTTGTCCCATCACCTCTATGCCAGCTCTTTGTAAATAATCATGTCATCCAATCAGAAGCTGGGTTGGTCACTGAATTTTCAGCCTGAGAGGACCATTAGATCTATGAAAAATTGTAGCCTTGCAGTTGAAATTCCTCATCCCTAGAATCATTCTGGCAACTCTTCACTGTACTGTCACAAGGCCTGTCCCATCCTTCCAGAGGCAAGTGACCAGCTCTAGCTGCGGCCTAACCAGAGCTTTGTAAATGTTTATCATGTCTTCCCTGTTTTTGCTCCACGTGTATCTAACTGCAACTCATGCCAACTGAAATCTTACATTATGTTAGAGCGCCAGTTATCCAAATTTTATATCCATCAAGGTCAGGCTTCTCACTACACCATCACAACATACATGGTGAAAGTCTGGATTGACTAGTCAAGTGGCAACTGCAAGGACACTGGCAAAGGTGCAGTGGTGGGAGCACAAATGCTGTTATCCAAAGGGTAGATGTAGTTTTGTGCACCAGAAAGCCACTGATAAATGTCCAGAATAGCAACTGGAATACATATTACTGGATTGCTCTGAAAGCCTGTGTGAATTTTTTAATTGTGTTTATAGACAAACCTAAATCAGCTGGATGTTTAGTATGTCATGAATAGGGTGGTAAAGTGTAGTAGCTGCATAAGATGGAGTGTGATAAACAAAAAATAAAGAAGAAAGAAATAGACAACAAAAAGAAACATAGTTAAAATGAAAATGAGCAAATTAATCCTTACAGGTCACCGTAAACAAGTAAATCTCTGGCAACAAACAAAGCAAAACACATGCAGAATTATTGAACTTTTGAAACTTCCTTTCCATGTTACAGGTAGTATATTAAAACAGAGCATTATTTCATGTTTTGTTCTCTTTGCTTCCTTATGATGGTATAAAAACATAAAACGTATTCGTTAGCTTGTTAACGAAAGTGGCAATAAGCAGAAATACATTAAATTACAGTGGGAATCTAATGGGCATTATTTAGTTATTGAAACAAATGTCCTCTTGTTACCTTGACCCACATTTTTGCTTTCTCACTTTTCTTGCACAATCATATATAACCTACATTTCACCAAATAAAATCTATGGCACATGATGCTTTACAAACGATATTGTTAAGAAGTTAAAGGCATGTACTGTATCTTTAAGAGAGAGAGAATGCTGTTCTGCACTGTGAGCTTACAACAGCAGTCTCAGAGTGAACTGGAAAATTGAAAATATATGACACTTGGCTGTGAAATGGATACCTACTGAGTTGGTTGCTGTTTTGACAACAATTCGAATTTAGCTAATCAGTTTAAGTCATGCCACAGGATACTAAAACCCAATCGAGTTTGAATTTACTGTTTTGCTAACCTCGAATCAATGAGACAATCCATTATTGGGACAATAAAAAAAGGCAGGCATTTTGAAAATCAGACAGAGTAACTGCCATCAAGAGAGACCCAAAATATTGAAACACTCACTATCAAAGGTACCATTTCATCTGAAACATATTCTCAGTAAAAACAAAGCAAATGACCCAGGGAGATCACCAGCCAGAAGAAGACAGACACCAAAGATGATAGTGGCCGTATAGTTTTGAAATTAAGTTGATGTAATTTCAATGAGGGTTTTATTTGAACAGTATATTGTTATAGAGTTGGAGACAGGTAATAAGTAGTTAAGAAAAAGGCGAGCTTACAGGTTATGAATAGTTTTTAATGTTCACTTTTAGAGTTAAAGAATAAATGATATTATTTTCTTTAAAGAGTGGAATTTGAGTTCTCTCTCACTCATATTTTACTTACGAGACAATTACAAGGCGATGTGACCTTTTGAGTATTTGGTTTAATTAACAGAAGGGTTCACTGCCGTGTCGTAACAATACATCTGTTTAGGAAATGGTTATTTAGATTGAATACAGTCCAACCTTGATTATCCGAACATCAATCATTCAAATTTTGGATTATCCGATCAAAATCTCAAGATCCCGTAAAACTGGCATTAGGCAACTCAGCATTCAGTTATCAGTTAAAAGGCATTATGGCGTGCATTGTCAGGTAACCAAGAAATGTTTGGATAACCGGTACTCATAAATTGCCATTTGATTATGATCAGATTGAGTATCTGAATGATCAATTATCCAAACAAAATACTCACCGTCAGTCTCGTTCGGATAATTGAGGTTCTACTATATTTATCAAATAATAAAAACATTTTCAAGAGTCACAAAATGAATATAATCAAGCAAGTGAACATTAATAAAATCATTGAACAGCTGAGCCACTTTGATTTTTTAATATATTGTGCCTGCAATAAATCTGATTATAAAATGAAAATGATATTAAATTGTTACAACTGTTTAATTGAAACCAAAATTATTTAATTATTTAATTTCATAATTGCCAATTCCAAAATATCAATTATACCCTTCAAACTGATGAACTACTGGATAAAAATAATAAATCATACATTTTGAGGGCTAAGGTTAATAATCATTTGATTTGATTAAAGTTAGGTTAACCAAATTGTCACTATCATTATAAAAGGTCAATTATACATCTTTAATTCTTAGTTGCTTCTATTTATATTATTACCCGACTCCAGCCTATGTTTTTAAAGGAAATACTCTTACGATATTTCGCCCTATCTTTTCCCCTATGCATTTCACTATTTCTGGAGCACCCATGTACACATTTTAGTGTTTCAATCCTTTCAGAATTTGTCATTAATAAGCTTGAGTTGGTTGATTTTTATGTATATAATTGCCATTAAGTTATTGTAGCCTAACCAATTGAAAATCAGTGACTTCTATCCTTTAAATATAAATGAAAACCTTGGAATCTTGGAATTCTCTGACTAGCTTCCTTTCAACCATTCCTCAAAGTGTGATTATTTACTTTGAATTTTAAGTAACTAAAGATGTACAAGACAAATGTTCATCCCATTAAATGAAGGATCTCATCCTGTTGCCTGGTCATTTTTGTTTCACAGACTGGGAAGCCAAAATTGTATTTCCAGCATTTGCCTTTAGTACTTATTTCCCCTCCACTGGTGAGTTTTCTGTAGATTCAGTTTCTGTAATAACAGGAAGTACTGATGATTAAATAAGTAATGATATTGAAAGGTTTTAATATTCCTCTTGCATTGACTCCACCCATTCTACTGGTATTTCACAAAGGCTGTGAGAGGATACAAGGAGCTCTAATCCAGCTCTTGGAGGGAGTGGATATATTTGAACCAGATCCTTTATGCCCTTTCATTTACACCTGACCAAATGCAGTTGTACTTATTGTTAACATGCAATAGTTGTTCTCATTATCTAAGAATACTGACTCTTTTATAGACACCCTATGGTACTTCCTCTACCATTAATCATCAGATAGGTCTGAGACAAAGCAAAGAAAAAGGAAGATTGGTGGTAGCGAGGGAGCTCAAACACCACTTGTCCAGTACCACATACTGGTAGAGGTAGCAAATAAAACAAAGTCCCACCATTTGCCTTCCCCAATTATAAATGTTTCATCATTATTGAATTTGCCTCAACCACAAGCTCTGTAATTCCCTGCTTGCATCTCTCCTCCTCGTGTTTTTCTTATAGACAGTGCTTAAAATATATTCTTTTCACCTCATTTCATGTGTTGTGTCTCGATGTCATGCTTTGTTTTATAACATTCTTCTAAAGTGCATTAAAAATGCTTTATAAGCAAAGTTTTTGTTGTTGAGCCAAGAGGCATTGAACAAAGTTAAGATTTTAGAGATAGAAATGCACATATTTATATTAATATTTATTGATCATCTGTCCAACATAGTTGTGTCCAAAAAGGTGACAGGAAGGATGATCATTTGGTAGTTTATTCCTCGACTTGCAGTTCCAGGGGAAAGTATCAAGCTGCAACTCTCGGAGTCTTGTTGTTGCATTATATTTCCCTGGCACAGCCCTTGATTTGAGTATGTACAATAGAACGAAAATTTTATTGAAGCAAACTGACTAGGCCTACAACTTCGAAAAAAATCTTTATCAGAAGATTGCTAACAAAAATGCAGTATTTTCTGGTAACAATTTGAACTAGAATGCAAGTATATTAAAGTATTTATCCAACAGTACTAATTGTAAACCTGCTAAATTATGAGAGGCATGGATAGGGCAGATAAGGCTTTTTCACAGGGCGAACAGGTCAACTCCAAGAGGGCACAGGTTCAAGGTGAGAAGAGGGAAGTTTTCGGGGGAGAAATATGGGGAAAATATTTCACACAGAGTAGTGGGTGCCTGGTACTCACTGCCATTGGAGGTGGTGGAAGTAGGCATGTTAGCAAAGTTTTAGATGTATCTTGATAGACTTATAAACAGGATGTGAAAAGAGGGAACATATGGGTAATAACTTGTAGGTCTAAATAAGGATTAGAAATCAGTGCAGGCTTGGAGGGCCTGTTCTATGCTGTATTGTATCATATTGTATTAATTGTGAAACATTGTATAAAGGACGTAAATACAGGTAATAAGTTGGGCATCATGTGCCAAAGCACAGCAACAGTTCTTTTGCAATATGCCCCAGGTGCTTTGGGACAATCTGAAATGTAAAAGGTGCTTCATAAATGTGAATCTTTCATTTATCATTTTCACACAATTCTCATAAAGTCTGGTCTGTCTCATTACCCGAATACATGCTCATGTATTCATTAATATTTAAGGATATTGCTCTGTAATCAGTTTATTACAATATTCAGCTAGATAGGATAACTTAGCCAAACTATATATATATTATATATATATATAATATATATATATATATATATATATACACACATATATATATATTTCATTTGCACAGCATTAGGTAATTTGCCATTAATGTATATATTTTATAAGAAATCTAACTTTGCTTGTGCACTTGAAAAAGCTATATTTATATATGAATTTGGAAGTATGATCTGAAGACAGCTATTTGTGTGAGAAAGCTGGTAGCTTTACACTTCTGCTCAGGAGATGCTTGACCATAGAGGGGGTTGGGGGGCAGGGGGGGAGGTGTAGCAGCATTTGTTCAGAAGAATTAAGGACATCTGTCCTTAGTGTCAATGGATTGATGTAAATAAGGTTATAATATTTGTTCACTTGTGGAATGTGTGGCAGTACTTCCTTCTCACTCCGGGGGCTGGACGTGGCACATATTTCACAGTAGGATGTTGGATAACTAAATTTCTGGTTTATATTGAAGACGCTTAACAAAACTCCTACTCAATAGGAAAATAATTTGTAATTTAATAAGCTGAGTGGAATATGCAAATAATAGAGCAATCCTGATACATTTTCATGTATACCACACTGAGCAGATTTGAATTTATGAAGCTCAGCTCCTTAATCTCGACTGTTCTGGAAGGTGAATGTCTCATTACCCTTACAAGCGAGAAAAACACGAAGGCTGAAACTGACAAAGTAAGAAAGTTGGAAAATGTTCATGTGTGAGTGGGAGAGAGAAAACATTCTTCTGTAAATTACATTCACAGACCTAAGGGTTTAAGGGACATTGAGAGAGAGAGAGGGAGAGAGAGAGAGAGAGAGATAGGACGGAAGCTGATGGAAAGGTTAACACTTTGTGGTTTGATTTGAGTGTACACTTGCTTGTCATGGATTGAATGTTTGTGTGTTGTTCCCTGGAGCTCAAGATCCAGGAATGTTATGAATTTAATTTGCATTTTTGGAATCAAAGATGATTTTAAAAGAAAAAGCCATTTTGTTGAACAATGATCCTGGGCATGTTAGCTGAGCAAGGTTACCTCATGACCTTTGCCACATAGTCTAGACTAGTGTCTCATTATGATGTACTGTAAAAAGGGAAGGTTATCTAGCCAAAGCAATTGACCATTTGGCCTGGCTTGGTCAGGGTTCTCACTTTGATGTCATGTAGCTTAATTAGTCAAGCATACTCAGACCTGTCAATGAGTTTCTCTTCCTCTGCAAACTTTTGCCATTTTATTGCTGCTTATCTGATTAAGGACATGTATCATTTTTGTAATTTTAATATCAATTTCTGTGTAGAGACAGCTTGTTTGCAGCAATAAAGGAAGTAGCCTGAAAGAGCTCTTAGGGGCAAAAGCTGGTGCCACCACTCTGCTAATGGTTTGAGAACCTTAGCTCAAGCCTGGCTTGTAGGTATCAATGTTATTGTGTAATATTGATGCCATTGGTAAAACGTCTGTAAGTGTTTTATATTCCAGACTACCACAGAGTACGATCTCCGGGACGAATCAAGAGAGGGTTAAAGGTCTCGTCAATCAGGGATTCCCTGAGCCATCTCAAATAGGTACTTTAACAGGTGGCTACTAGGCACAATGATATTTTCTCACCTACAACTTGAATCCTAAATGAAACAGAATCAGAAAGTGTAATCAGACAATCTGAATACTGGGCCGCTGGTTAATGCAGGCCAGCAATCTTGGGAGTTTTGGCCATTGTTATAGAATATTAGAGAGAAGAATTGTGACCTGAACAATCACAACTTACAATAGTGATTTGTATGACTTGAGTGATAAACTTGCTTATAACAAAGAACAAAGAAAATTTACAGCCCAGGAACAGGTCCTTCAGTCCTCCAAGCCTGAGACAATCCAAATCCACTGTCTAAACTTATCGCCCAATTGCTAAGCATCTGTATCCCTCCACACCCCACCTACTCATGCGTCTGTCCAAACGCAACTTAAATGAATCTACCGTGCCTGCTCTACTACCTCTGCTGGCAACGCATTCCAGGCACCTACCACCCTCTGTGTAAAGTACTTTCCGCGTGTTTCCCCCTTAAACTTTTCACCTCTCACCTTGAACCCATGAGCTCCCATTATTAAATCCCTCACCCTAGGTAAAAGCTTATCTCTATCCACCCTGTCTATACCCTTCATGCTTTTGTAGATCTCAATCAGGTCCGCCCCTCAATCTCCTTTTTTCTAATGAAATCAATCCTAACCTACTCAACCTCTCTTCATAGCTAGCACCTTCCATACCAGGCAACATCCTCGTAAACCTCCTCTGCACCCTCTCCAAAGCGTCCACATTCTTTTGGTAATGTGGTGACCAGAACTGTACACAGTATTCTAAATGTGGCCGAACCAATGTCTTGTACAATTTTAACATGACCTGCCAGCTCTTAAACTTAATACCCCATCTGATGAAGGAAAGCATACCATATGCCTTCTTGACCACTCTATCCATCTGTGTAGCCACCTTCAGTGTACAATGGACCTGAACTTCCGGATCTTTCTGCTCATCGACTTTTCCCAAGGCTCTTCCATTTACAGTATAGTTCGCTCCAGAATTAGACATCCCAAAATGCATCACCTCACATTTGCCTGGATTGAACTTCATCTGCCACTTCTCTGCCCAACTCTCCAGTCTATCTATATCCTTCTGTATTCTTTGACAGTCCCCTATGTTTTCTGCTACTCCACCAATCCTTGTGTCTTCTGAAAACTTACTATCAGACCAACAATGCCCTCCTTCCAGATTATTTATATATAATACAAACAACATTGGCCCCAGCGCTGATCCCTGTGGAACACCACTGGTCACCTTTCTCCACTGCGAGAAACTCCCTTCAACTACTACTCTCTGTCTCCTGTTGCTCAACCAGTTCTTTATCCACCTAGCTAGAACACCCTGCACACCATGTGACTTCACTTTCTCCATTAGTTTATCATGGGGAAGCTTATCAAACGCCTCACTAAAGTCCATGTATATGACAATCACAGCACTTCCTTCAGCTATCAACTTGGTCACTTCCTCAAAGACTCTATTAAGTTGGTAAGGCACAATCTCCCCCACACAAAACCATGTGCCTATCCCTAATAAGTCCATTGTTTTCCACATATAAATAGATTGTACCACTCAGCACCTTCTCCAGCAACTATCCCACCAAGATTCCTGATGAAGGACTCCTGCCTAAAACGTCAATTTTCCTGCTCATCAGATGCTGCCTGACCTGCTGTGCTTTTCCAGCACCACTCTAATCTTGACTCTTCCCATCACTGATGTCAGGCTTACTGGTCCGTAGTTACCTGGAATATCCCAACTGCCCTTCTTGTACAGGGGAACAACATGAGCAACCGTCCAGTCCTCTGGCACCTCACCTGTGTTTAAGAATGCTCCTAAGATATCTGTCAGGGCCCCAGCTATTTCCTCTCTCGCCTCCCTCAGCAACCTGGGATAGATCCCATCCGGTCCTGGGGATTTGTCCACCTTAATATTCTTTAGCCTACCCAACACATCTTCCCTCCTTATGTCAACGTGATTCAGAGTAAACAAACTTCTATCTCCAATCTCAACATTCATCATGTCCCTCTCCTCAGTGAACATTGATGCAAAGTAATTATTGAGAATCTCACCCATTTTCTCAGGTTCGTCACACAACCTTCCATCCTTATCCTTTAGTGGACCAACCTTTCTCCAGTTACCCTCTTGCTTCTTATATATGAATAAAAGGCCTTTGGATTCTCCTTAATTCTGCTCACTAAAGTTATTTTTTGATCCTTTTTGGCCCAGTTGATTCCTCTTTAAAGATTGGTCCTCTTGTCCCGATATTCCTCCAAGGCCATTCTATTCTTAGATGCCTAGACCTTTTCCTCTTGGCTAGTCACACAATTTCTCCAGTCATCCACAGTTCATGAATCTTGCCTTTCCTATTCCTTGTTTTCAATGGGACATGCCTATCCTGCACTATGTTTAACCTCTCTTTGAAAGCCTCCCACATATCAAATGTGGACTTCCCTTCAAATAGCTGCTCCCAATCCACATTTCCCAGCTCCTGCCATATTTTGATATAATTGGCCTAGGCTCAATTTAGTACTCTTCCCTTAGGACCACTGTCATCTTTGTCTGCGAGTATTCTAAAACTTACAGAATTGTGGTCACCATTCCCAAAGAAATCCCTCATTGCAACTTCTATTACCTGGCCTGGCTCATTCCCCAACACCAGGTCCAATATGGCCCCTTCCCTCACCAGACTATTGACATACTGCTCTATAAAACTTTCCTGGATGCTCCTTAGAAATTCTGCCCCATTCAGACCTCTGACACTAAGATTATCCCAGTCAATGCTTGGAAAATTAAAATCTCCCATCACCACCACCCTGTTGCCTCTACATATTTCCATAATCTGTTTACCTATTTGTTCGAGGAGAAAGTGAGGACTGCAGATGCTGGAGATCTGAGCTGAAAATGTGTTGCTGGAAAAGCGCAGCAGGTCAGGCAGCATCCAAGGAACAGGAGAATCGACGTTTTGGGCATAAGCCCTTCGGGAGAAAGAGAGCTTCTTCAAGGAAGGCATCCTTGTAAGAGGATTCGCAGTAGGTTAAAATCTTCGAGGAGAAAGTGAGGACTGCAGATGCTGGAGATCAGAGCTGAAAATGTATTGCTGGAAAAGCGCAGCAGGTCAGGCAGCATCCAAGAATTGAAGGGCTTATGCCCGAAACGTCGATTCTCCTGTTCCTTGGATGCTGCCTGACCTGCTGCGCCTTTCCAGCAACACATTTCCAGCTCTGATCTCCAGCATCTGCAGTCCTCACTTTTTCCTCGAAGATTTTAACCTACTGCGAAGCCTCTTACAAGGATGCCTTCCTTGAAGAAGCTCTCTTCCTCCCGAAGGGCTTATGCCCGTTACCTATTTGTTCTTCAACCTCACACTCATTGTTGGGAGGCCTGTAATATAGCCCCAAAAACGTAACTGCACCCTTCTTATTTCTCAGCTCTTCCCATAATGCCTCACTTCTCAAGCCCTCCACAGAGTCCTCCTTTTGCCATGATATCATCCCTGACCAGCAATGCAACTCCTCCCCCCCTTTTACTTCCCTCCCTGTCCTGTCTGAAGCATCTACATTCTGGAACATTTAGTTGCTAATCATACCCTTTCTTCAACCAAGTCTCTGTAATTGCAATAAGATCATACGCCCAGGCACCAATCCAAGACCTATGTTCATCTGCCTTACCCATAATACTCTTTGCATTAAAGTGTATGCACTTTAGGCTGCCAGTTCTTTTGTGTTCATCTGCTCTCTGTCTACTCTTCTCCTTGGTAATGCTAACTTCATGATCCTTACAGTCTCCAGTTTCCACCTCAATGTCTACTAGTCTTCTCTTCTGGTTCCTAGCCCCCTGCCATATTAATTTAAAACCTCCCAAAAGCAGTAGCAAAACTCCCACAAGGACATTAGTTCCAGTCTGATTCAGGTGTAGACCATCCAATTTATAATAGTCCCACCCTCTCCAGAACCGGTCTCAATATCCCACAAATCTGAACCCCCTCCCTCCTACACCATCCCTCAAACCATGTATTCATCCTGCCTATTCTTTCATTTCTACTCTGGCTAACATGTGGCACTGATAGCAATCATGAGATCACTACTTTTGAGATCCTCCTCTTTAACTTCTCTCTTACCTCCCTAAATTCTGCTTTCAGGATCTCATCTCATTTTTTACTATATCATTGGTGCCTATATGCACTAAGACAACTGGCTGTTCACCCTCCCCTTTCAGAATGTTCTGCAGACGATCAGTGACATCCCTGACCGAGCACCTGGGAGGCAACATACCATCCAGGAGTCTCATTTTCAGCCACAGAACCGCCTATCTACTCCCCTCACAATAGAAATACCTACGACTATGGCTCTACGAATCTTTCCCCCTCCCCTCCTGAACAGCAGTGCCTGCCACAGTGCCATGATCCTGGCAAATGCTGCCCTCCCCTGGTAAGCCATCTCCCCCACCAGTATCCAATACCTGTTTTGGAGAGAGACGACTGCAGGGGACACCTGCACTACATTCCTACTCTTTATCTGCCTTTTGGTCACCCATTCACTGTCTCCTTCAGTAATTCTAATTTTGCGGTATGACCAATAAACAAAACGTGCTATCCCCGACTTCCTCAGCATCTTGGATGCTCCACAGTGAGTCCATCCATAGGTCCAGAGGCGTCATGCAGTTAAACAAGAGCTGCAGCTGAACACAATTCTTGCAAGTGTAATAGCCAGGGATGTCAGCCACGTCCCTGAGCTCCCACATCAAGCATGGGTCTGAGGTCCCCTGCCATTGTAAGCCTTAGCTTTATATCAACTAACAAAAACCAAACAATGCACGTAAATATATGAAAGAAAAGGAAAAAAAGCCTTACCTTACAGAGTCCTTTTCTTCTGGTTAGAGGAGTGGGGGGGGGAGGGGGGGAGGCGGCAGGAGGGAGATATGACACGTGTAGTATCTCGGGTTTAGCTGCTGTCCAAATATACACTAAGTACTTAACTTCCTGGCAACCTCCTGGTCTCCAACGTCACCTCCGCTCTGTCTCCCGCTGATCCCGGACAGGAAAAGGTCGGAAGCCTCAAAGGTAAGAATTTATATTAAGTCCTTACCTTCCCAGCAACCTCCTAGTCTCCAACGTCACCTCTGCTCTGTCTCCTGTTGCTCCCCGACAGGAAAATAACAGGTGACCTTCATAGAGCAATAAAGGGCATGAGGTGAGGGATTGCAGTGGGGTAATGGATTCAGCAGGAATGGGAAATTGAGCAGTCACAACACGTGGGTTCAAACTATCCAAAAAAATGAAAATTTTACAAATTGTGAACCAATTCCCGACCACCTCCAACCTAATTTAAATTGAGTCAAGGTGGAGTGGATGAACGGCGGCAACCAACTCATTTCCTGAAGCTAATAGTTGGTGAAGACTGCTTCTTGAAAAAGGTAATTGCCTTTACATTCATCAGTGCTTTGGCCAAGAGGAGCAGGGGAACGTCACCACCTGTCCAGCATGCGTACTTGTATAAAGGGGAGCAATCAGACTACCCTCAGCTGAGATCCTAACACACCAAATAAAATCGGGAGAACTGCGGATGCTGTAAATCAGGAACAAAAACACAAATTACTGGAAAATCTCAGCAGGTCTGGCAACATCTGTCGAGAGAGGTCCGAGTTAATGTCCTGAGAAAGGGTCACTTCACCCAAAACATTAACTCGGACCTCTCTCCACAGATATAGCCAGACCTGCTGAGATTTTCCTGCAATTTCTGTTACGGTTCCTAACACACCAACCTCTTCTCTCAGGTACATGCTTTGCATTTGGACTGCATGCACCCCACCCCCATCCCCTCCCCACCCTGGGGTTGGCAAGCAACTCCCACTTTCCTAGTTTCGAGTTCATCTGCCGACCATGCTATCACTAATATACCTGCAGACACTCTTACCTTCTTCCTGGGCTAAAGCCTTATCTGGGACATTTCCTGCCTGACCGTGAGCCAAAGCTGTCAATCAGGGCTGCGACAGAAGAGGCATGTTGTTACATTTAAATTTAGACTTTTTATTGTCACATACTCAAGTACAAAAGTTCAGTGAAAAGTGTATAATGTTGCCATACAAGGTGCTATCTTAAGGACAAGTATTTAGGCACAGAATCATAAGAACAAAGTAGAAAGAACTAACAAAGCTAAAAATCAAACATTACAGTGTGAAGTGAAAACTTGCAAGTGAACACAGATTGCCATGGCCAGAGTTCTTCTCTCCCCAACCCTGCTCATGGAATATTCCCCAGCTAATACTGGGACAAGAGATTGTCTATGAAAAGGTACTGGAAAGTTAGGAAGAATGTAAGTTAATCCAAAAATAAATTATCAGGAGATTCTCCATTACAATATTATCAAAGACATGCATTTTAATCTAATATTCCAACTTTGAGTATCTTTAAGTTCTAAAGTGCACACTGGAAATTCTATTCCTATCAATGGTTGATTCCTCCCTCCAAGCAACTAAATTTGTTGTGCTATATTTTCAATCAACCACTCTAACCTCCTGAGTACAAGGAAAATATGCTTCAAGTGAAATGTGACTAAATAGCAGTCATGAAATTGAAAGCAAATACAGTGGATATTAATATTTATATTGAATTCTGCCTGACCCTTCATGCAGATCCTTGCTGTTATTATGTCATCACTTTTATATCAGTCCACATCTAAACCTACTGGCAGCAATATAAATTGAACTGATATCTGTTAATTACTTCTGATAACTGCGCATGCTAAGATCACGGTCGAAAATTTAAATTGAAGCCTTTCAAGATGATAGTCTTAAAAAGAATCATAGGTCTGGATTTTATGGAGCTCTTGGGAGCAGAATACAAGCACAAAGACAAAAAGATTGGAGGGAGATTGTGCCAGACTCAGCCCAAGTGATGTGAAATTGATTTCACATATTTATCAGTGACAGGAAAGCAACGAGTGTTATAGCCAAGACAAGAGGGGGGAAAGCAATTAAGCATATTGAGGAGGAATGTAACAGTCATTTTCATTCAACTATCTGCAATTTGGTGGGGAATTTGTGAGATACTTAGTTGCAAACATAGGTCACAAATTGCATAACTCGGAGGCTGCTGGGCTCCCCGGCCTAAAAATTGGCCAAACAAATGGAATTATGGGATCTGAGCAAAAATAATTTAAGACTTGTCAAACAAACTCTCTGCAAACTCCAGACAGTCTGCAAATGCAATCAAGCCACATCACCAGGGTGTGAATGGGAACCTCTGAGCCTAAGAGAATGTTCATGGCCATAACTGGTACCAGTGTAAACAAAGGGGACATTTGCAATTGAACCCTTTCCTTGGACAAAACAACACCTGGATTGTTACCCCTGGGATGGAGCATCAAAACAACTTCTGACAATTAAGGACTGCACTCTGATTGTGGAGGGCTCGACAGAACTTTCTGGAAATCTTCCAGAAATTTAAATAACCCTGGTTTTGGCCTTGTAAAAGCAGCAGAGACTCCACCAACAGGCTGAAGATGCTCAAAGTGAAAGGAAACTCTAACTATAGAGTTTAACTGTGGCACAAGACCGACTTCTTCAGACAGAGAGATTACTCAGCTCTACAAACATCGTCAGCCCAACTCCAAGTTTGAGTATGTGTGACAAGTATTTCTGGGATACCCAAGTAGAAAGAGTTCAGTAACTTGATACTGAGGGTTGCTTATTTTAAATTATTGATTCAATAAAGTTGCGACTATTTTATCATTATCGACTTCTGTCTGTTTGTCGGCTTTGATACTATAAGATATTTGGGTAAACATGTTAAACAGTGCATTGATCAAGATATTTAGATGAGTGCATTTTGCCACAGTCTCCAACAGTCAAACTCCTAGCCAGTTAAAACTGGTGGCATTGATGGAAAGCCTCAATACCATCCCCTGGAAGTCAGTCATATTTAGGTTGGTTACTTGATACTTGATTGAGCTGAAAATGTGTTGCTGGAAAAGCGCAGCAGGTCAGGCAGCATCCAGGGAATAGGAGAATCGACGTTTCGGGCATAACCCCTTCTTCAGGAATCTTTACTTGATACTTGATTGACCCAAAGTAGAGCAGAGATTATTGCCAGATTGAGGTGATATGCCTCTAAAATTGGGACTTCGTGCAGTAATGGTTTGACAGCTGTAGTAGGAACCAATTGTGCTATGAGGTTCTTAAGCAATGAACTCAGAAGATCATTGTCACTAATCCACAGGGAAGTATTAAAGGTAGGTTTTCAGAGGAGATTTATTCTAGAGCACTGCATGAGAGACCGAGACACCAAAGGGCATGAGACTCCTCCAGCTCAATCATACAGAGGTGCCGATGGCCTATTGGTATTATTGCTGGACTGTCAATCCAGACAGTGTTCCAGGGAGCTGAGTTCAAATCCTGCTATAGTAGAATTCCAATTCAATATCTGGAACTAAGAATCTAATGATGACCATGAATCCATTGTCAATTGTTGGGAAAAACCCAACTGGTTTACTAATGTCCTTTAGGGAAGGAAATTGCCATCCTTACCTGGTTGGGACTCCAGACCCACAGCAATGTGTTGACTTCCTCTGGGTAATTAGGATGGACAATAAATGCTGCCTTGTCAGTAACACCTTCATCTTGTGGATGAATTTAAAAAAATACAGAGTTCAAGAGCAACATTGCACACTGGCACAACTGAGGGGTTCACGTACAGGACCTAAACTTATTGTTCTGGGTAATACAGAGGTGCCGAGGAACTGCTGTCCACTATTAGGTTTCACATCTCTTCCTCCCATCCTGCCTTGATGTGGGTCGTCACATATCCATGTGAACACGTGGGCTCGATATTCCTCATGTTTTTGTGTTGGCCGTCTTAATAGAACATAGAACAGTACAGCACAGAACAGGCCCTTCAGTCCACGATGTTGTGCTGACCATTGATCCTCATGTAAGGTAAACCTAATGCATGTACCCTCAAATTTCTATGACCATATGCATGTCCAGCAGTCTCTTAAATATCCCCAATGACCTCACTTCCACAACTGCTGCTGGCAACGCATTCTATGCTCTCTCAACTCTCTGTGTAAAGAACCCGCCTCTGACATCCCCTCTATACTTTCCGCCAAACAACTTAAAACTATGACCCCTCGTGTTAACAATTTCTGCCCTTGGAAAAAGTTTCTGGCTATCTACTCTATCTATGCCTCTCATTATCTTGTACACCTCAATTAGGTCCCCTCTCTTCCTTCTTTTTTCCAATGAAAAAAGTCTGAGCTCAGTCAACCTCGCTTCATAAGATAAGCCCTCCATTCCAGGCAGCATCCTGGTAAACCTCCTCTGAACCCTCTCCAAAGCATCCACATCTTTCCTATAATAGGGCGATCAGAACTGGACACAGTATTCCATGTGCGGTCTAACCAAAGTTTTATAGAGATGCAACAAGTTCTCATGGCTCTTAAACTCAATCCTCCTGTTAATGAAAGCCAAAAAACCATATGCTTTCTTAACAAAAATTTAGATTACTTACAGTGTGAAAACAGGCCTTTCGGCCCAACAAGTCCACACTGACCGTCCAAAGAGCAACCCACCCATACACCTGACACTATGGGTAATTTAACATGGCCAATTCACCTCACCTACACATTTTTGGACTGGGAGAGGAAACCCAGGCAGACATAGGGAGAATGTGCAAACTCCACACAAACAGTTGCCTGAGGTGGGAATTGAACCCAGGTCTCTGGCGGTGTGAGGCAGCAGTGCTAACCACTGTGCCACCATACCACCAACATAGTTAATCTCAACATCATTTGGTAGTCTTGCAATCCAACCAGTTTGAGGGTCTCCTCCCCTGTGGTGTTGGAAAGTCTGCTCCCAGTCTTGGATCTCTCTGTACTGTTGTGGACCTGCTTCTCCAGCAGTCAGGGGCACTGTGAGTTCTATTCATACATTAGGACAACATTCACAAATACAGATGGTAGTCTTTAGCTCATGATGGGCCCAATGTCTCCTTCCTAGGTCCTCTTGAAGATGTGGTGGTGGGAATGTCAGAAAATATAGATAGGTGGCAGACCCTATCTGGGGCTTTTATCATAAGAGAGCTGTGCTGGTATACCCTTTCCACCTTGAATGGTCAATCCCAACCCATGTAGAGACCATCTCAGGTTGCCACATGCAACCTGAGATGAGGAGAGCAATGCGTAGAACTCAGTGAAAATATAGGAATGGAGGAAGTCAATGGCATGTTGGCTCAGTGGGTAGCACTTTTGTCTCACAGCATCAGGGATCCAGGTTTAGTTCCAGTCCTGGGCGACTGTCTGGAGTTTGCACATTCTCCCTTTGTTTGTGGGTGCTCTGGTTTCCTCTCATAGTCCAAAGATGTGCAGGTTAGGTGGATTGTCCATGGTAAATTCCCCATAGTGTCTAGGGATGTGTGGGCTAGGAGGATTAGCCATGGGAGCAGTACAGTTACAGGGATAGGGAAGGGATTTGGGTAGGATGCTCTTCAGAGGGTCAGTGCAGACCTGAAGGGTTGAATGGCCTCTTTCTGTACTGTAGGGATTCAATTAGCTGTTTGTGGCACCAAACCCAAGATTAGAGTGGACACCATAGCTGCTGACCTCCTGTATAATATCGTTCCAGGTTTGGTCAGGTGAAAGAGGTCTCTATTGTTCATCTGTTTGAAAGAGAGGATCCCACCTTTCCCTTGCAGCATGCAGGAAAGCCTGTGTTGTTTAACTGGCTAGAACATGAGCACAGGGTTGTCTCACTCCCATGTGGTAATAGCATTGGTGCCCATGGCCACCACCAGGTTCACATCTCATACACTGACTTCAACCAGAGTGAGTGAACTATCACACGATTCTTATCAACTTGTTCTCTCAACTGTTTTTGCATAGAGGTTTGATGGTTTATTTTAAATGTAAAATTTTAACATCTGTTAAACAGTAGTAAAATAAATGTTTCACGACATCATTTGCATGCGAGCATGTTTCTGAAAACTGCCAGGGCAGCTGTCTAGCTAACGAAACCAGGGAAAGGTACAGAATACCATTCAACTGAGAAAATGCAAAGTTGATCCTTGATCAGAATCCGTGGGGGGAGAGGGGGGATGTTGCGGGGAGGGGCAGGTGAGGAGTTTGTGGTTGGGGTCTGAATTAGTCTTAGCATCCTATAGTAAGGAGAGTAAAAGAGCTTTCTTTTGACTGCTTTTCCGTAAACTCCTGCTAAAAGACATAAGAGTAAATGATGAGCCAAGCTCATGTCAACTTCATGTGGGGAGGAAAAAAATAAAAACACAAAGAAATCAGCTGTTCATGTGAAATCTGTTTGACCCATTGAGTCATCTCCTTGAGTCGATCACAGGACTGAGTACATACAATAAGCAATGGCACTCACAGGGACTGCATTGTGAAATCATTACCATTTAGCTAATTTTTTGAAAAAGTACTTTTGAAAAGTCTCTCACTACGCCAAACTCTTTGAAGTAGGAATTTCATATGCTTTCTGTCTCGCTGTATCATTTAGGTGCATGTGATTCAGTCTGGCCTGACTGTGTCCACAAAATGTTCAAGTTTCAATTAATTTGAATGCATCTCAAACAGATGCTCATCAGTTTTTTTTAACATCATCTTCTCGGCCCAAGAAAATTAGGTGAGGTTTAACTTAATAAAATCTTTCTCCTGGCCCCAAATCCAAATGGAACAGAATAAATAATAAACATAGGACCACATCTTGTGCGTTTTTTTAATGATAAATCCAAGTAGTGTCAAGTTTTTTGAGGGCTTTTCATCATGAGGCTATGCACAATCTCTTGCTATATCTTACCAAACTAATGTCATTAATTCATCATTCCTGCCTCATTCCTGATGAAGGGCCTTTGCCCGAAACATTGATTGTCCTGCTCCTCGAATGCTGCCTGACCTGCTGTGTTTTTCCACCACCACACTCTTGACTCTAATCTCCAGCATCTGCAGTCCTCACGTTTGTCATATCGTTACTTACCTACCCTGCCCATCTGGCATTGTTCATGCCAGATTCCATACCCATCTTACCACACACCATTCCTAGAGCAAGTTTTCAATCCGTGGATATCTGCCAACACACAAGCATCCCTTCTGTCCAAGCCAGACTTAAAAACCACTGTGCACCCAACCAATTACTGACATTCTGAAGCTACTCTGCTCATTGACAGATGGAATCAAATATAGCAGACATGGGGAAGAATGCACTGTGTTTCCTTGGCAGGAAATTGGAAGCTTTGTTGGCAGAGTGGCGCAGACAGGTATGAAGTACGCCAGGACCATCATTGACCAGAAGCTGCAGTAGTGCAGGAAACCATGCAACTATCTGACTATCTCCACAGACTGGTTGGTGCCTGCCCTGGAGATCCAGACCATGTATCTTCAGACAGGATCAGAAACCTGCAATCCATCACACCAGCCATCCATTCCGCAGGACAGATAGAAAGGTGACAGGGGAACATGTGCTGCAGGTGCCCCTTACTCACAAAGAGCCAGGGCCATCCAGGAGACACACAACGTTGAGGAGGATCCACATATATTCCCCTCAGAAATCTCCAATCAAGACACATCAGAGGTGGGCAGACAACTCCACTTCCACTCGTCCTGCCCCTTCTAACTTTGGACATTTAAACTGAGAGTTAACTCAATTCTGGCATGGAAACCGTTGGCACTCCCAGGATGACTGACCAAACCTCCAGGACCAGTGGGCTGAACAGATTCCCTCCAGCCCACATGCAGAACCATAGGCATCTAAGGTGTAGGGAGAGGAAGAAGAAAGCTTCTTAAAATGAAATGTGGTCGTAGCCATTTTCTTCCCTATTGTGAACATTTGACTTCCAGAGTGGTAAAAGGAGGCAGTGAGTGTTCTGCATCTTCTATAAACGTGAACATAATGAGGCTCAGGGCCCATGTATGGTCGAGCTATCAGAGATTGAGTTCATGCTCTAGAATAAATGTCCTGTAACCTTTAGCTTCTGTGCTACCAGACATTTGAGGGAAAAAAAACATTTTTAGAGTGTTAGGGCTGTTGTGTGCCCTAAGTTTCTATTAATTATGATGTTCCATTACTTCATGGTCAGAGTCCTGCAACAAAACCAACAAAATCTTTCTGCTAACTTCTTTGTCAAACCATACATGTAAAGATACACTTCAAATGAACTATTCACCCTCATTTGTCTTTGCCTGTTGTAGTGCCCCTTTGCGGCATTATCTCAGTGGCTATAGCTGGAAAGCCTGTGTCTTTTACTGGGGAAGACAGCAGTTGGTCTTGCAGCATAATATTGAGCAGCTCAGGGCCTTGAGGACAGGGACTTTGGACTACACCACCTCAGCATGGAAGGCAGCAGCCTGAACTGGCTGACAGCATATAGAAAGGACAATGGTGGAGCAGTAACAAGTTTGTGCTCCATATGTCAATTCCACTGTCATTCTGTGTGGCCTCAGCAATTCTAGTAATCCATAAGAGCACAGATTGCTGGACTGCTCTGAGAGCCTGCCTATTCCTTTGAGCACTGAGATTCCATATATGAGCCTGTTCCTGTAGCACATATCAACCTCATCATCTCTGAGCTTCTTTCACTGACACATTGAATGCCTCATGACAGTGTAGGCAGAGGCAATGGGGAGGCCAGTGGCATTAATGCTAGACTATTATTCCAGGAAACCAGATGATGTTCTGGGAACCTGGGTCAGAATCCCACTGCAGCAGGTTGTGAATTTTGAATTCCAATAAAAAACCTGAATTAAGAGTCGAATGATGACCACTGTCAATTGTTGGAAAAAACATCTGGTTGACTTGGAAGGGTTCAGAAAAGATTTACAAGATGTTGCCAGGGGTGGAGGGTTTGAACTATAGGGCTGAATAGGCTGGGGCTGTTTTCCCTGGAGGGTCAGAGGCTGAGGGGTAACCTCATAGAGGTTTATAAAATCATGAGGAGCATGGTTAGGGTAAATAAGCGAGGTCTTCTCCCTGGTGTGGGGGAGTCTACAACTAGAGGGCATGGATTTAGGGTGAGAGGGGAAAAACTTAAAAAGGGACATAAGGGGCAACTTTTTCACACAGAGGATGGTGCGTGTATGGACTGATCTGCCAGAGGAAGTGATGGAGGCTGGTACAATTGCAACATTTAAAAAGAATCTGGATGGGTATATGAATAGGAAGGGTTTAGAGGCAAATGGGCTAAGTGTGACTAGATTAGGTTAGGATAACTGGTCAGCACAGACGAGTTGGACCAAAGGGCCTATTTCCATGCTGTACATGTTTATGACTCTATGACTAATGGCCTATAGAAGAGAAAATCTGTCATTCATACCTAGTTTGGCCTTCATGTAACTCCAAAACTATAGCAATGTGATTGAGTCTGAACTGCCCTCAGAAATGGCCTAGCAACCATTGGATTGTTTCAATTGTGATGTACCAAAAAAGAAATGGAAGTGTACCTGGTATCAACCTATGCACCAGAAATGACAACAAAAAAAAAGCCCTGTCAACCCTGCACAGCTCTCCTTACTAATATCAGGCAGCTAGTGCCAAAATCATAGAGTCTGACTTTACAGACAATACACCAGACACCGCCCTCACCATCTGTGGGTATTAGCTGCCTTACTGACAAGACACGCTCAGCAGAGGTGACAGCACAGTGGTGTAGAGTCAGAAGGGATATGAGTCGAGAGTGTGGCGCTGGAAAAGCACAGCAGGTCAGGCAGCATCTGAGGAGGAGAATTGACATTTCGGGGCATAAGGCCTTCAAGAATGAGGCTTCATTTCTGATGAAGGGCTTATGCCCAAAACGTCAATTCTCCTGCTCTTCGGATACTGCCTGACCTGCTATGCTTTTCCAGCACCACACTCTCGACTCATATCCCTTCTGACTCTACACCACTGTACTGTCACCTCTGCTGAGCGTGTCTTGTCAGTCCTCACTTTCTCCTCAGAAAGGATTTGTCCTTGGAGCCCTCAACATTGAATCTCATCATGAAGCCTCATGGCATTAGGTAGAAACATGGGCAAGGAAACTTCCTGCTTAGGTAGACATTTAGGAGGTACTACCCTCCCTTGGTGGATGAATCAGTATTCCTTCATCTTGAACAACTCTTGAAGGAAGCACTGAGGGTGATAAGGATGCAGAATGTACGCCCTTTTGGGGATTTTAATGTCCACCACCAAGAATGGTTCAACAGTAAAAGCACTACTGATCGAGCTGGTCAACTCATAAAGAACATAGATACTAGATTGGGTCTGCACTAGGTGGCAAGGGGAAAACAACATACTTGACCTCATCCTTACCAATGTGTCTATTGCAGATACACCTGTCAATGATAGTATTGGCAACTCAAGGGTGGACATCCATGAGGAGCTGTGAGCTATTAGCAACACCAGAATCGCACTACAACATAATCTGCAACCTCATGGCACAGCATATCCACACTCTACCATCACTATCAAGTCAAGTATCAACTCTGGTTCAATGAAATGTGCAGGAGAGTATACAGGAAGAGTGCCAGACATACATGAAAATGAGGTGCCAACCTGACAAAGCTACAAAACGGGACTACTTGCATTAAACAAGTCACTGGAGGCGGAGGCAGCTCCACACTTATTCCCTTCCTCAATAATGGGAGAACACAAACACATCAGTGCAGAAGAAAGCTTACACAGTCACAATAATCTTCAGCCAGAAGTGCTGAGTGGATGATCCATCTCAGTCTCCTCCTGAGACCCCCAGTATCCCAGATGCTAGTCTTTGGCAAATTCAATTCACTCCACGTCATATCAAGAAACAATTGGAGACATTGGGTACTATAAAGGCTATGAACCCTGACAATATTCTGGCATTACAATGATTGCTCGAAGCTGCATGGCTGCAAATACCCAGCTGCTCGGATGCTCCATGCATCCAATTGGCCTTCGCACACCAATCGTGGCACTGACTTCTGGAAGTCATTACCACGCACAGGCCTCGGAGACTTTTGCAGCCAGCAAAAAAAAAACAAAGGGAATGCTGCTGATTTTTTCTGCTCCAAATCTTGCTGCTCTCCTTGCCAAGCTTTTCCAGTACAGCTGCAATATTGGAATCTAGCAAACAATGTGGAGAATTGCCCAGGCTATGTCCTGCACACAAAAAGCAGGACAAATCTAACCCGGCCACTTACCCCCATCAGTCTACTCTCAATCATCAGTGACGCCCAGTTTGGATTTTAGTAAGGGCCACCCAGCTCCTGACAATATTCAACATTATTCACGATTCATCAGTCGCCATTTTGACTTGTAAATATATCACCATTTCTTCAGGGTCACTGGGTCAAAATCCTGAATTTTCCTCCCTAATGACATTGTTGGTTTGTGTACCACACATGGACTGTAGCGGTTTAAGAAGTGGCTCATCACCACCTTCTCAAAGGTAAGAAGGGAATTTGGTTCATTTTGGTCTTCAAAGACAAAGAAAAATAAAACTGATATGGTCTTTGAAGAAGCCAAAACTTCAGATTAGTTAAAAGGGTAGATTCAAAGGAGCAACTTAAAAGAGAAAAGAGCAAAGAAGAGGTTTATGAAGAGGAGTCTGGAGCTAGGGGCCAAGGTGCCTGAAGGCATCGCCACCAGTGGCAGGGCAATTGAAACCAGTTGCTTAGTAGCCACATTTGGTGGAGCACGAGATTGAGGGAGAATTTGAGGCTGGTGTATAAGGTTATGGAAAGATTTGAAAACAAAGATAATCATTTTAAAATCAAGGAGTTCCTCAAGGTTAGTGATCCGAGGAGCAATAGATGAGTGGATGTTGGTGCTCAGTAAAACTCAGACACAAGTGTTTTAAATGGCATTAATTTTAACATTATGAGCGGTTAACTAGAAATAAAATATATAATAATAATATACTGTGATTATATTTTACACGTTATAATAATATAAGAGAGTGGGCAAAGTGGCAGATGGAACACTGTGGGAGAAAGTGTAAGATTATGCACTTTGGCCAGAAGATTAGAGGTGTAGACTATTTACTAAATGGGGAAAGGCTTTGGAAATCTGAAGCACAAAAGGACTTGGGAGTCCTACTGTAGAACTCTCTTAAGGCTAACATGCAGGTACACTTGACAGTTAGGAAGGCAGATTAAATGTTAGCATGCAATTCAAGAGGGTTAGAGTACAAGAACAGAAATGTACTGCTGAGGCTGTGTAAGATTAGATTACTTACAGTGTGGAGCTCAGCTCAGACTGTATTTGGAATACTGTGAGCAGTTTTCGGCCCCGTATACAAGGAGAGATGCGCTGGCATTGGAAAGGGTCCAGAGGAAGTCTACAAGAATGATCTTGGGGATAAAGGGCTTGACATACAAGGAGTAGTTGAGAATAGAGTGGACGTGGAAAAGATGTTTTCACTACAAGAACAGATCAGGACCCAAAGGCACAATGTGAGAGGATGAGCCTCCAGAACTGAGATGAAAAGGAATTTCTTCAGCTTGAGGTTGGTTAATCTGTGGAATATCAGCAATATGGTAAAACAGACTGAATGGGTCAAATGGCCTAATTCTGCTCCTATGTCTTATGGTCTTTTTTGTTTTAGCAAGCTCATATCAAGGTCAAAAGTAACACAAAAATTATAAAGGGTATTCAGCCTCAGACAGTTGCCAGGGAGAGAGAGAGATGGATTCAATGATTAAAGATTAAGTTTTTGACAAGGACCAAAGACAATGGCTCGGTATATCCAACACTTTGTTGGGAGAAATGTCTGCTCATTGAATACTAGATGCTGACAACTTAGAGATGAACAATGGGTCAAGGAAAGTGGAACAAAGGTTGAATGAATATTGTGTGCAAAACATGTGGAAAGTAATGCTATAATTGCAGATGTCAGAAAGAGAGGGGGCAGCAGGTAGATGAATGAAGGAAGGGAGCAAGAGTAGATTCTTAGTGAACATCAGAAGTAATGGCATAGGAGCAAGAAGAAAAGCCCTGGCTGGTGATTCTCTGCTGCAACTGGATAAGGATAAACATTCCTATAGAAGGGCTTATGCCCAAAATGTCAACTCTCCTGTTCCTTGGATGCTGCCTGACCTGCTGTGCTTTTCCAACATCATATTTTTCGACTCTGCTCTCCAGCAGCTGCAGTCCTCACTTTCTCCTAAAGATAAACAAGACCAGGATAGGCTAATCTTACTCTTTCAAGGAATGTTGTTATTGATTGATTGATTGATTGATTTTATTTGATGTACTGTCATGTGTACCTAAGTACAGTGAAAAGCTTTGTTTGTGAGCAGCACAGGCAGATCATAGTAAGCAAGGATATACAGATCATAGGGTGAGAAAAAATTTGGACAGAGTGAGCATACAGGTTACACCACACAGGACATGTGCTAGAGAAGATCAACATTATTTGGAATTAGAGAGTCCATTCAGCAGTCTAATAACAGCAAGGGAGAAGTTTTCTTCAACTTGTTGGTGCATGTGTTCAAGCTTCTGTATCTTCTGACGGATGGATCAGGTTGTAGGCGAGTATTACTGGGGTGGGAGGGGTCTTTGATGATGTTGGCAGCTGTTTCACAGTAACAAAATGTGCAAATGGAATCTGTGGATGGGAGGTTGGCTTTCGTGATGGTCTGGGCTTTGCACACAACTTTCTATAATTTCTTACAGTCCTGGGCAGAGCAGTTATCATGCCAGGCCATTAGGCACCCAGATGGAATGCTTTCTATGGTGCATCCGTAAAAGTTGGTGAGGGTCTTTACGGACATGCCAAATTTCCTGAGCTGCCTGAGAAAGAAGAGGTGTTGTTGTGCTTTCCTGACCATCACATCTACATGGGAAATCCAGAATAGGATGTCAGTTATCATCACTCGAAGGAACCTGACGCTCTCCACCCTTTTAAACTCAGCTCTGTTGATGTAGATGGGGATGTGTTCTTCTCCTTTCTTTCTGAAGTCAATGATCAGTTCTTTAGCTTTGCCGACCTTGAAAGAAAGATTGTTATCATTGCATCATGATACCAAGCCCTCTATCTCCTTTCTGTTGTTTGATATCCATCCTATCATGGTGGTGTCATCAGCAAGCTTGTCAATGGTGTTCATTTGGAATTTGACAACACAGTTGTGAGTGCACAGGGAGTACAGTGGGGGACTGAGAATAGATCATTAGGGGGCTCCAGTGTTGAGTGTTATTGTGGAGGAGGTGCAGTTAACTAACTTTACTGATTGCAGTCTGTGGGTCAGGAATCTGAGGATCCGGTTGCTGAAGACAAAGCCGAGAGCTCGGTCTCAGAGTTTTGAGATCACTCTGCAGGGGATTACAGTGTTGAAGGCAGAGCTGTAGTTGATGAGAAGGAGGTTAGCATAGGTGTCCTTGTTGTCCAGATGTTCCAGGGATGAGTGCAGGGCTTAGGAAATGGTGTCAGCTGTGGACCAATTTCATCAGTAGGTGATTTGCAGGGGATTGAGGCAGGCTGGGAGACTAGAATTGATGTGCGCCATGACCAGCCTCTCAAAGCACTTCATGGTTATGGAGATCAGAGCCACAGGGTGGTAGTCATTAACGAGCACTGCATGTGCTTTCTCAGGTACCGGGATGATGGTGGTCTTCTTGAAGCAGACGGGCACTTCAGCTTGTAGGAGGGAGAGGCTGAAGATGTCAGTGAATACCTCTGCCAGTTGATCTGGGGCTTTTGAGGCAGGTGACACTATGTTGCTGCCATTCTGCTCGAACTAAACATAAGGAGCATTGTATGCATCGGAGACGGATGTGATTTTATCCACAATCTTGGTCTGCCTAAACTTGTATTCAAATGTATTGCTGGCAAGAACTACATTCAGTTCAACATCTCATTCCTAGTGGCCATTGAGAATTGGTGATGAGCAATAATTGAGAAGGTGTCTTATCTTAAGGAAACACAGCCAGAGAAGTTACTGATAGGCTACTTTCTCCCCTCCTTATCACTTCCACATCACAAAGCACTGTGCTGCACCTCTCAGCAACCACTGTTCCATCTCCTCCTCATGTTGCAAGCTCAGAGGCATTACAGTTGTTGTCTCATTTATCTTAAAGTTTTTTTTACCCTAATGCCTTCCATATTAGAATGCAACAAGCCTCTCTGTCAAATCCAGAGCTCATCACAGCACATCCAAAGAGATCCCACAATACTTCCACTTGCTTTGAAAGCGTAAAAAAGTCTAAATCATTTTACCTTTAAATAATACTAATGGGTGTGGGGAGGGTGCAGGGAAGATAGAGGGCTGGAGGGCTCCTACTGCATCGAGTTTGTTAGTGAATGACAAGTGAATCCATTCAGGAATTCAAGTACTAAGCCGATCATAGCTGCTACTCAATGACATGTCTGTCCAGTTGGGAAGCTTCAAGTATACACATAACACTACCATGTCAACACAAAGTATGGGGTATCACAAGGCTGACCAAAAGTAAACCAAAGCATTGTGCACCCCACCTGAGAGCTTCTGGCTGATATTGTGCCAACTATGTAAGACGCTAGAGTCAAATTGTTCAGTCCATATTTTCTAATATATACAATTTCATTAATCGAAAGTTGTAGAAATTAAATTGACATTTTAGAGAGCACACAGAGTTCAAAATGCTCTCAAAATAACTGGTTTGTTTAATAATGCATGATGCCACACAGAGAGGAGACACAAGAGGCACGTTTGACATCGATTAAATAGATCTTGAAACAAACTTCAGAACCCGCACATTCATAATAGTGAAATGAATGATAGTGTCTCAATAAATACACTGATTGAGATGTGAATGCGTTACTAAAATACAGCAAATCTTAGATACAGCAGCAACAAATCTTCAGCCTGACAACATAGAATCAGAATCACTGAATAATTGTTTGTGTGGGACATTAGGGATAAATTGGCCAATCAAGGTTTAGAGCCAGAGTGAGATGCTGTTAAATCTGTCCTCTATATTGAAACGAGTTGATAAACTACACAAATAGTCGAAAAACAACATTACTTATTATCAAAAGACAGAAAGAACTTCAGATGCTGGAAATCTGAAACGTAAACAGAAATTGCTGGAAACTCTCAGAAGGTCTAGCAACATCTGTGCAGTGAAATCAGAGTTAATGGTCTGAGAAATTTTCATTCGACCCGAAACATTAACCCTGATTTCTCTCCACAGATGCTGCCAGACCGGCTGAGATTTTCCAGCAACTTGTCTTTTTGTTAACATTTGAGAGGTCTGTTTGAAAGTCTGATAACAGCGAGGAAGAAACTGTTCTTGAACCATGTTGGTATGTGCATTCAAACTGTTATATATTCTGCCCACCGGAAGACCGTGGGCAAGAGTATAACCGGGGTAGGAGGGGACTTTGATTATGTTGGCTACTTTCCCGAGGCAGTGGGAAGTATAGATGGAGTCATTGGAAGGAAGGTTGCTTTGTGTGATGGACAGGCTGAAAGAACACAGCAAGCCAGGCAACATCAGCAGGTGGAGAAGTTGACGTTTCGGGTGTAACCCTTCTTCAGAGCTGGGGATGGATGTAGGGGGAGCTGCAGATAAAGTGGTGGCGGGGGCAGGATGATGAAGTGGGGATAAGTGAAGACCAGTAGAGGCTACAATCTAGTTGGTCGATGGAAGGAATTAATCCAGTTAGTGGCAGGGAAGAGTCAAGGGGAGGGAAGGGGCTGAGAAGGGAGTCAGAGAATGGAAAGAGAGATAATTTGAAATTGGAGAATTCAGTGTTGCGTCCTCTGGGTTGTAGGCTGCCCAGGTGGAAGATGAAAGTGGCACGGTGGTTCAGTGGTTAGCACTGATACCTAACAGTGCCAGGGACCCTGGTTCGATTCCAACCTCAGGTGACTGTCTTTGTGGAGTTTGCACATTCTCCCTATATCTGCATGACTTTCCTTCCAAAGTCCAAAGATGTGCAGGTTAGGATGATGTGGCCATGCTTAAATGCCTATAGTGGACAGATGCATCAGTCAGGGGTAAATATAAGATAATAGGGTAGAGGAATAGGTCAGTGTGAGCTTGTTGGGTTGAAGGACCTGTTTCCATACTGTGGGGATTCTATGAGGTGTTGTTCCTCCAATTTGTACTTTGGTTTGTTTTGGCAATAGAGAAGGCCAAGATGGTCATGTCGGAAAGGGAGTGGGAAGGGGAATTAAAATGGGCAGTGACGGAAAGTCAGATCGTCCCCTACGGTCCCAGCTGTGATGCTCGGTGAACCCTTCCCTAATTTTATGTTTGGTCTCCCCGATGTAGAGAAGACCACATTGGGAGCACCTGATGCAGTAAACTAGGTTGAAGGAGAGGCAGGTGAACCTCTGTCTCACCTGGAAGGACTGTTTGCGGGCTTGGATGGAGGTGAGGGGATGGTGTACTGGCAGGTTTTGCAGCTTTTCCAGTTGCAGGGGAAGGTACCTGAGGGTTCTGGGGGTTTGCTGGAGGGAGTGGCGCAAACCAAGGACTGTCGAAGGGAACTGTCTTTGCAGAAGGCAGAGAGGGATGGGGAGGGGAAGATGTCCTTGGTGTGAGGTCTAGTTGGAATTGGTGGAAGTGTTTAAGGATGATGCGCTGGATGCAGAGACTGAAGGGGTGGCATGTGAGGACAAGGAGTCTCTGTCTTTATTGCTTTTGGAGGGGGATTTAGAGCAGTGGAAGAAGGAATGGATGAGGTGGAGGGCTGTCTGGATGACAAAGGGAGAAGAAGCATGTTGTTTGAAATTGGCGGACATCTGGGATGGTTGCAAGTAGAATGTTTCCTCATCTGAGCAGATGCGGCAGAGGCGGAGGAATTGGGAGAATGGGATGGAGTTTTTGCTGGACACTGGGTGGGAGAAAGTTTGATGGGAGTCTGTGGATTTTTAGTAAACGCCCGTCTGGAGACTGTCGCTGGCGATGGAAGTGGTGCAATCAAGAAAGGGGAATGAGATGTCCGAGATGGATCAGGTGAATTTAAGGGCAGGGTGGAATTTTTGTGTGCGGTCGATGAACTGCTCCAGTTCAGCCTGGGTGCAGGACGCTGCACCGATGCAGTCATTAATGTAACGGCAGAAGAGTTGGGGTGCAGTGCCTATGTAGATACTGAACAGAGACTGTTCGATACAGCCAACAAAGAGGCAGGCATAGATGGGGCCCATCCCGGTGCCCATGGGAGGAGATAAAGGAAAAGTTATTGAGGGTGAGGACCAGTTCGGTGAGGCAGAGGAAGGTATTAGTGGAGGGGGACTGGATGGATCTATTGGACAGGAAGAAGCAGAGAGCCTGGAGGCCATCCTTGCGGGGTATGGACATGTATGACAATTGCACTGGGGGCCGAGGACCTGGATGTTACTGAAGAGATGGAGGGCATGGTTGGTGTCGCAGATGCGGGTGGGAAGTGCCTGAACCAAGGGGAGAGGTTGGAGTCGAGGTAGGACAAGAGGAGTTCAGTGGGGCAGGAGCATGCCGAGACGATGGGTCGACCAGCATGGTTGGGTTTGTGGATCTTGGGGATAAGGTAGAACTGGGCAGTGCGAGTCTGGGGTCTATGAGTTTAGAGGGGAGATCACCAGAGGCAGTAATGTCATGGGCAGTGTGAGTGATTTTGGCATGATGGGTCACAATGGGGTTGTGGGGAAGAGGGAGGTAGGACATGGTGTTGGAGAGTTGGCGTTCGGCCTGTGCAACATAAATGACTGCAGATGCTGGAGATCAGAGTCAAGAGTGTGGTGCTGGAAAAGCACAGCAGGTCAGGCAGCATTGGAGGAGCAGGAAAATCAACGTTTCAGGCAAAAGCCATTCCTGATGAAGGGCTTTTGCCGGAAACATCAATTTTCCTGCTCCTCGGATACTGCCTGACCTGCTGTGCTTTTCCAGCACCACACTCTCAATTCTGCGACATAGACGCCCATTCTCCAGTCTACCACTGTCCCACCTTTGACAGCAGGTTTAATGGTGAACTGGGGAGAGTTGGTGCAAACAGAGTGGAGCGCTGCACGTTCATTGGGGGTGAGGCCAGAGTGGGTGGGGATGGTGCAGGGGAGAAATTGAGGCAGCCAACATCATGACAGCAGCCTGCAATGAATAGGTTTATGGCGGGTACAAGAGGTGATCAAGTGCAGGAGGAAGGTTGGAGGTGGGAGAAGGTTGAGAGTTTTTGTCAAAGAAGAAGGCACGGAGGCAGAGGTGGCAGAAGAAGAGCTCCATGTCATAGTGGGTCCGGGGGGGTACTACTGTGAGCCCTTTCCTAGGCTGAGTTCATAACTCTGTAGTTTCTTGCAGTGTTGAGAAGAGCCAGTTGCCATACCATGCGGTGTTGCATCCAGACAGGGTACCTTCTATGGTCCATCTATAACAGTTGATCAGAGTCTTTGTCAACATGCCAAATTTCCTTAGCTTCATGAGGAAATACAGACAGTGTTGTGCTTCCTTAACCATCGCACTGACCTGGGTGGGCCAGGACAGATTTTTGGTGATCTTCACTCCCAGAAACTTGACGTTCTCAACCATCTCCACCTCCGCACCAGTGATGCAGATAAGGGCATGCCACTTCCTGAAATCAATGGCCAGCTCCTTCATTTTGCTAACATTGATGGAGAGATTGTTGTCACTATACCATGCCACTAAGCACTCAGTCTCTTTCCTGTATTCTGTCTCATTGTTGTTTGAGAACAAAATAGAGAGTTGGGATGGAATTTGGCCACACAGCTGTGAGTGCATAAGCAGTACAGTCGGGGACTGAGTATGCAGCCTTGCGGGGCACTGGTGTTGAGGATTATGGTGCCTATTCATTCTGATTGCAGTTGATGGGTCAGGAATCCAGTTACAAAGAGGAGAGCAAGACCTCGGTCTCGGGATGGCACTTCACTGTAAGGAGGGTCTACAACGAGGAAAATAACAGCACAAGAAGACAGCTAAGGAGGTTTCACCTCCAATCTGAGGGGGCCTGTCTGTTTGGCCCCTCTGAAGAATTACCTTATCCCTGCAAGGCACCTCCTCATGGAGAGTGCCCACCTCTTGCAGTGGGGCTGCCAAGGTGCCAGAGATACTGGCCCTCTGATTTAACCAGCAGCACCTGGGTCCCACCCACCAACACTCATTATTGCAATGACGAGCTCAGAGGCCGCTTCCAGGAAATTAGCTTGTCCCTGTCACGCTACCTGCAGGCATGGGCTCGGGAGCCCTATCTGATGCTAATGCTGCTGTCCCAAGGTCGAGAGGAAAGTACTGTCTCTCGATTACCACCATTTCTATCTTCATAGCTGTTGCCTGATCTGTTGATGATCTCAAGCATTTCCACCTTATCATGAATTTCTTGCCTCTGTAATACTGCACTGGATGCATCCACCTGAAATGTTAATTCTATTTCCCACTCCACAGAGACTGACAAACCTGCTGAGCATTTCCAGAATTTTCTGTCTTTAAACGATATTTTCGTGAACTGTAAATCACTTTAGAGTTTGCATCTAAATGCATTAAAATCCATCTGCTTCAGTTTCATCCATTTACTGAATCAGTAATTCCCTCTTTGCAATTTTATGCATCCATCTGCATTATGTATTAAACCAGAACTTTTTATACCATCATCAAAATTGCCTGTAAATGCTGAGTAGGTCCAGCAGTGTGTGTGAATTGGAACAGTTAACATTTCAGGTCATTTGGAACCAGAGTGAGAAATTCTGAGAAGACGTCATCAAACTGAAGAATTGCACTGAATGTTTATTTGGCTAAGTTTAAGCTATATTGAGCATTTTGGAAGGATTTCCATTTGAGGCCTACTGAAATCTTTTACCACATCTTACAAAAATTGCCTCAGTAAATCCCTACCTCACCCCATCACATCTGTCATTCTGATTCTGACCTCATCTTACCATGGAGGAGAAAGTGAGGACTGCAGATGCTGGAGATCAGAGCCGAAAATGTGTTGCTGGAAAAGCGCAGCAGGTCAGGCAGCATCCAAGGAACAGGAGAATCGACGTTTCGGGCATAAGCCCTTCTTCAGGCCAAAGAAGCCCTTCCTGAAGAAGGGCTTATGCCCGAAACGTCGATTCTCCTGTTCCTTGGATGCTGCCTGACCTGCTGCGCTTTTCCAGCAACACATTTTCGGCTCATCTTACCATGCTCCATTCTGAGAGCCAGTGCTTATCCTGGTATTTACCTGCATCCGTTGTTCCGGCACCATCACTAAAATGGCAATGTCTATCACAAGCACGTTCAGCCTGGGGTTGCCCTGAACAGTTACTGACATTTCCCCCAGACATGGCAGATGGAGGGAAATGAGTGCCCCACTTTATAGGCAGGGACCTGCAGCTGCTGCTGGGTGGTCTGGTGCAGAGACAGGACTTCTTCGTCACCCACAATCATGGTATAGGCCAAGATAGCAGATCACGCCCGGCCTAGTCTGAACTTGCCAGCCAGGTCAGTGTGTTCTCAGCCAGCTGGAGGAATGCTGGTGTAAATGCCACCATCTTCTCTCCAATGCCTCACACATTCATTCTATCTCTGCTACTGTGCCCACCTCCCGCCAAGGCTCATGCTGTACAATTCTCACTATTGCCTGCAAAATCTTCTCTCAATAGCTGCCACCCACCACAACCCCCAAACACAACTAACCCCTCTGCATGTTTTCCACACTGCATACCCTCGCTCGGGACACACCCCCAGCTACACCAACATTTACAGCAATGCCACCTACTTTCATATCCCCTCAACCCTTATTCTAGAAGGAAAATAGCCCCAGCATAGCAGAAGGACTCAAAAGAGGTAGTGCACTGTCTGACATTCAACTCCTCAGCCTTTTATGAGGAAGGGATCCTAACGCTGAACACTTTGAGTGGCTCACTGATCATCAATTCTCCTTAATTATCAACTCATCACTGCCTAACCAGAAACTTGCCATGCCATTTGTGAAAAACATAAAAGTCACAGCAAGATGCTCCCAACCTTGAGCATCAGTCTTGTTAGATTCTTGTCCAGTTCTGTCTCAATTCTCTCCATAGCCACATCATTAAGATGCCAATAGGAATCTGCCCTTATGAAATCTGTTTCCTTCCACAGATGCAGCTTGACCTGATCAGCATTTATTTTGCAGTTAAGATTTTCAGCAGCTGCAGTATTTTACTTCTGGACATACGTCTCTCTGGTGTGCTATTTAAGCTATGAATAAACATGGAGAAGAATTTTGTTTTGGTAGTGTCATGTTTGGTTTTGTTATGCAGATGTACATCAATTCCTCAGAGTATGCAGCCTGCAGTCAGTTACACACAATGTCCACAGGCATTCCTCAATGACAAGGCAAACACCACCTCCTCCTGTGGAATCAAATTCACCTTCCTAGTATCACTGAAAGCTTCTATTTCAACACCATGGGAAATAGTGGAGGCCCCATCATTTCAATATTTTGCTGGCCACACATTGATCAGATGTGGACATAATATTTTGCATATAGTTTGATCAGAGCATTGCACCATTGATCCTGAATTTGCATGTTTATATTCTACTATTATAACCATATCGGTCTTTTTTGTTTCATTCACAGGATGTGGGCATCACTGGCGAGGCCAGCATTTGTTGCTCATCTCTAATTGCCCTCGAGAAGGTGGTAGAAAGCTTGCTGCATATGGAAATGGATTGTACCAGTATCTGAGGATTTGTGAATGTTGCTGGATATTAATAACTGTACAATAAACAACTCCATCTCTGACCTTACAATGGAGAAAAGGTCATTGATGAAATAGCTAATGATGGACATGCCCTGACATTATGATGAAGAGGTTTTACAGTGATCTCATGGAATTGAGATCATTGACCTTCAGCAACCAAAACAACATACCTTTGTGCTAGATAAGACTCCAACCTGAAGAGTGATTTCACCCACGTTCCTTTGACACCAGGTTTGCTGGAGCTACTTGAAGCCACACTGAGTTAAATGCTGCTTTCATGAAAAGAGTAGTTACTCTCACCTCCCATCTTGAGTTTTGCTCTTTTGTCCTTATTTGCACCGAGGACTGCAATGAAGTCATGCACTGAGAGGTTTTGGCCCAACCCAAGCAGAATGTCAGTGAGTCAGTCATTATTAATTGCCTTTCGATTGTGCTGTCTTTGACACTTTCCATCATTTTGCTAACGATTGAGAGTAAACTGATGGGATGATTTGGGTTGGATTTGTCCAGCTTTTTGTGTACAGGAAGTACCTGGGCAATTTTCCACTTGGCTCCATAGATACCAGTGTTGCAACTGTAATGGAATATCTTGGCTATGGGTTCAGAATACTACACATTCTGTTGCCTTATTGTTGTCACAGTCCATAGCCTTTGCAGTATCTGGTGTCTTCTTTGATATAATGATGAGTGATTGAATTGGCTGAGGAATGGCACCCATGTTGCTGAGGAATTCACTAATTGGTGAGCTGCCTTCTTGAATGACTGTTGTCCATGTTTTTGGCACTTCATTTTTAGATATAGTATGTGCTACTTTGGCATGCTTTCCTGCACCTCTTCATTGAATCAGAGCTGATAGCTTGATCTTAATGATAGATGGGAAAACAGGCCAGGCCATTAGTTTACAGGTTGTGCTTGAATGCAATTCTGCTGTTCTGCTGATGGCTCAAAGGAATTAAAATAGCATCAACAATTAACCAAGGCAACAGAGCTGGGTGCACAATCTTGAGTTGTTATATTTGTCCAAATTCTATCTAATGCAGTGTGGTGGTAATGCCACACAACATGATGGACAGCATTCTCTACATGAAGGCAGGACTACAGTTCAATCAGTGAGGATGAAAGCAAGTACATTACTACTCTCCTATTGATTCCCTCACTATTTGCACCAGGTTCAGTCATGTTCTTATATCTTTTAGAATTCTGCCAGTTTGATCAGTAGTGAGCCTACTGGGCCATTCTTGGTTATGGACATTGTAGACTACCCACCTGTCCCCTGAATATTGCCACCCTTAGTACACCTCCCCAAGTAGCATTCAACATGAATGAGTACTGATTCCTTAGCCAAGTGTGGGTGGGAAAGGAGTAGTAATAATCAGTGAGTGGATTCATTCTCCATGTTTAACCTGATGCGAAGAGACATCATGAGATCTGGAGACAATATTGAGAACTGTAAGAGCAACTCACGCATGGCTAGATTAGATTAGATTAGATTCCCTACAGTATGGAAACAGGCCCTTCAGCCCAACAATTCCACACCAACCCTCTGAAGAGTATCCCACCCAGCCCCATTCCCCTACCCTATATTTACCCTTGACTAATGCACCTAACACTACAGGGCGATTTAGCGTAGCCAATTCACCTGACCTGCATATCTTTGGATTGAGGGAGGAAACCGGAGGACCCAGAGGAAACCCACGCAGACACAGGAAGAATGTGCAAACTCCACATAGAGAGTCGCCAGAGGTCCCTGGTGCTGTGAGGCAGCAGTGCTAACCACTGAGCCGCCGTGCTGCTTTCCATACTACCAACACATTTGGTGTGACAGGACATACCCAGAGATAGTAATGGTGTTGCTTGGAACATAGTCTAGGCATTTTCATAGATCATAACTTACAGACAATGTCAGACAGCTATTTGATCAGTCTGTGGAGCAACTATCCCAATTTTGGCACATTCCCAGATGTTAGTAAGGAGGACTTCAGAGTTGTGAATGCAATTATCCTCTCTTTTGTCTTGTTTGATGCTGGAAGACAGATCCAGCTTCATTCCTTTGTTGGTCTTTGCTGCAATTAATTAGAACTGAGTGGCATGTTTGGCCACTGCAAAGTCAACCATATTGCTGTGGATCTGAAGTCACATATAGTCAAGTAAGATAGTTGATTTCCATTCCTAAAGAGCATTAGTGAACCAGATTGATTTTCATGATGATTGACAGTAGTTTTGTGGTCACCATTAGACTAGTTTTTTTATTCCAAATTGATCCAATCCAAATTATTTGAGGCCAAAATTCAATATGGTGGAATTTGAACCAATAACAACAGAGCATAGATCTCTGGATTACTAGTCCAGTAATGAGGAGAAAGTGAGGACTGCAGATGCTGGAAATCAGAGCTGAAAAATGTGTGCTAGAAAAGCGCAGCAGGTCAGGCAGCATCCAAGGAACAGGAGAATCGATGTTTCAGGCATAAGCCTGAAAAAGGGCTTATGCCCAAAATGTCGATTCTCCTGCTCCTTGGATGCTGCCTGACCTGCTACACATTTTTTAGTCCAATAATGACACCCCTTCAACATTTACTCCTAGTTTCACACTTAATTCTATCAGCTTTAGATGAACCAGACCAAAATTGATGCATGCAGCTGCTTTAGGCAAGTGTCAACTGGTAATCATTTCCTCGGGAGAATAAACTACCATTTGCTTGACAGTTTATTTGCTGACTACCAGTACCTGCTAATCATAGGGTTAATTCATTAATGCAGCAGTCTCAGCACAGAGCCTTGGGAAGCATTCAATGAAATTTTCCCTATGATGATAAGAGATGCATTTGCAATTCAGGATTTCATGAGTGCACAGCACAGTATTACTGAGTTTATTCTCATAACAGGAACTGAGAATTTCAAGAGAAAAGAGGAGTTAAAATTGAGTTTCAAAATGTTGGATTTATGGAAACAAAAGAAAATTTACAATTCAGTCAATATTCACCATGTTCCCAGGTAATTTTCCAGGTCCATCAGCGTGAAACAGTTCTAACTCTACCATTTGTCCATCGCCAACTCTCAGACACAATTCTATAATTTTAGTGTCGATATTTTTATTAGTTGATTATTCTTTGAATTACAAAAATATCCCCAGTACTCTTTGTATTGTTATGAAATATTTAATTAATCATTCAATACGTTTATTCTATTTGACCCTTCTGTTAAATTTGCAATCCCTTCCTCATCTTGCACAACACTCAAGCTGCAGTTATTGCATCCCAGCTGCGCTGACAGTGGGAAACTAATAACAGGCTAGAGACAATGGATCTGTGCATGCACAGAGGGACATTTTTTCTATTAAAACATGTTACAATCCATTTATGCTTTGTCTATCTTGATATTGCAGTACAGCTAGAGAATGATTGCAGTACTTATATCTACTGCTTCTTAGCAGACCTTTGAGTTTGCACATTGAAATGATTCAAAACCTCTCTCAACTGAATCTAATGCACATAATATTGAAATGATTTAACAAAACAAAAACGATTAAACATACATGTAAGAAGTTGAGGTATTTCCCATTGGGCCAATCAGCTTATTTTAGCTAATAGTTGCAGTTTCTTTGTTCCTGAACCTTTTCACTCCAACTGAGTTTAGATAAATCAGCCAGACCGTTTAGTGTTATACTAGCTGCTCAGTTTTTAACATTATGCCAATACTATTTATTCATTTCCAAATTATGTTAGAAACATTCTGTCTCATTTTGTTTATATAAATAGAATATTAATTGAGAAGACATGATCTGGTATAATATTCCCAAGATCAAGGCAGCAGTTTGCAATGCTGGTGTTTAAAATAAGTCACCAAATAACCTTATTAAATGCAATACTTTTAGTGTCTTGTTTACTGATTTTGTTTATTTTGTTGGAGCCTTTACACTCAGGGCAGGTGATGGAGCTCTGTGTTTACTGTGTACAGGAGGAAAATGCATTATAACTTTGCAATCCCACTCACTCACAATGCCCCATAGGATCAAGTGAGTCCATGCCTTCTGAATTCATTGCAGCACCTGAACATTTGAGTGGAGTTTCCTGTGAGTTGCTAGGGTCTGGTCAAAAAAGTCTATGGGTAATTCATGCTATCAGATAATAGATTTGCAGACTAGAGAGGTTATGTGTCTTGTGGTCTTTACAATGTGCCTCTCATCCTGCAAAATTTGACACCAAGTTTAAAAACTGAGAGAAATGTGAGTGCTGTAAATCAGAAATGAAAACAGAAATTGCTGGAAAAGCTCAGCAGGTCCGGCAGCATCTGTGGAGAGAAATCAGAGTTAGCCTTTTGGGTTCAATGACCCTTCCTCAGAACATATTAAGTTTAACTTGCACTGTGTTCCCTAATACACAAGTCTAATGGTAAATACAACTGCTTCTGAGTTTTTAAAACTATGTTACCACGATTGATGTCTCTCAATCTATTGTTGTCATTTGGTAATTCCGATGTCTCTAAAGATTTCAAGGCATATTGTTGGGAGCAAATTTGTAATGCACAAATAAAGTTACAAATTTAATGTGAATGCAATGTCATTAAATAACTAACAATCAGAAAATTTAATTTGAATTTTGAGCACACATATGTTAACTTGACACTGAGGTTTTATTTGATATTGCTTTGCAATCTGCAAAAATGTCTGATAACCTGGTTTCCACTAGACTCAGATGTTTCAATTTCCATTTCAGAAAGCTGAATTATTGAGGAGTGACTGCACAAAATGTCAATATTTATGGAACCATTAACTCTACTTTATAATTTCTAATATTTTTCTGTTTGTTTTGAAAAAGAGTTTACTTGCTTGAAAGTGGCTGTTCCTTTCATTTACGATAATTCTACAGCAAGAAAATGAAAAAATTGTGACACAGAGACATAGGGCTACATTGGCACATAACCAAAAAAGCACATCTTTTTCAAGTTGTGATTCTTCAGTCTTAATTGCAGTCCGTCTCAGTCATGCCAATGCTTATCTGCAGGAATTGTGCAAAAGACTTGAAAATGTTGTGAACATTAGAAAGAATAGAATGGGGAGAGCTAATAAGAGAAGTTGTTTCCACAGTCTCTGTACAATTTGTCTCTCATGCCATACAAATCTGTTGAATGAGACATACCATTCATAACTAAAACCTCAATGAATGTAATGCTCCGTGAAATTTTCTGACTATGAAGATCACCATTTTAGCTTTTCAAACTAGAGCATTTATTCTTCATTGGTTTTATTTGAACATATGTTCCATGGTGTCAGCACCATAGCTTGTAAAGGGAAATAACTTCTAAGGGATTGTTGCTAGGAGATTAAAATTACCCCTACAAACCTGGTCGCTGACACCTGTAAGGAATCTCGCCAATTAACATCAAGAACACTATTACACAAGATGTATGACAAACAGATATGTCATTAAGAAAGCCGTCAACATTCTCAAGATGGATTTCTGTAATCACCAGCAAAGATCTCAATAATATCATGGTGCTGTATTTTGTACAACACAATATAGCAGTGAGAATTAAAATATACAAGAGCAAGTCATTCAGGACTCTTCGCCTGATGTGCTTTTCCAAAGATAGAAATAATAAATAAGAAGTTGAAAATAGGATCTCTGTCCCAATATATATTGTTAGTCCAGATACCAGGAATGTCCTACTAGCCATACAAGTCATTAACAATAATTTCATTTACCCCTATACCTACATCATCCCTATTGATGCAAAACATCCCATTGCCAATCACTGCTACACATCCACCAAATGTTCTCTATCAATTCATTCATCATGAAGGAACCTGAATCAGCTCCATCAAGAATAGTGAACTGTGAAACTGGTACAAAATCAAGTATTTTATTGTGAATGAATAAGTGAAATGCGTGAATACACTATAATTACCCATGTATGTTTTCTCAGTGTACTACAATTTTGTTTTGATTCTCTGCCACATCTATGTCATATAACCCTTGGGCTTCAGCAGAGGTAGAGACAAGATTGTTATGACACTGACAGAAGGCATGCATCAATAATTACATCCCATGACTCCTTGATCCATGTCAAAAAGTACAAAAAAAAGTTTATTTAATCACCAAAATAAAACAGACACTCAGTCTTTCCAATAAACTCAAAAATGTGGAGGAACAGTGGGATCTGGGTGTGCAAGTACATAGATTCCTCAAAGTTGCCATCCAAGTGGATAGGATTGTTAAAAAAGCATATGGTGTTTTGGCTTTCATTAACAGGGGGACCGAGTTTAAGAGCAGCGAGGTTTTGCTGCAGCTCTACAAATCCCTGGTAAGACCACACTTGGAATATTGTGTCCAGTTCTGGTCGCCCTACTAAAGGAAAGAGAGGGTGCAAAGAAGGTTTACCAGGATGCTGCCTGGATTGAAGGGGTTGCATTATGAAGAAAGGTTGAATAAGCTTGGACTTGTCTCTCTGGCAAGAAGGACGAAGAGAGGAGACCTAATCGAGGTTTACAAGATAATGAGTGGAATAGATAGAGTCAATAGCCAGAGACTTTTCCCCAGGGCAGGATTGACTGGTACGAGGAGTCATAGTTTGAAGATATTAGGAGGAAGGTACAAAGGAGACATCAGAGGTAGATTCTTTACGCAGAGAGTTGTGAATGCATGGAATGCGTTGCCAGCTGTGGTGGTGGAAGCAGAGTCATTAAGGACATTTAAGCGACTACTGGACATGCACATGGATAGCAGTGAGTTGAGGGATGTGTAGGTTGTTATTATATTTTACATTAGGATTAAACCTTGGCACAACATCATGGACAAAAGGGTCTATTCTTTGCTGTACTTTTCTACGTTCTAAATGTTCATTTATCACAAGCAAGTTTAATATTTTACAACAATTATCAAAACTGATCATAGGGAAGATATTAAAGGGACCTGAGGGGCAATGTTTTCATGCAGAGGGTGATGCGTGTATGGAATGAGCTGCCAGAGGAGATCGTGGAGGCTGGTACAGTTACAACATTTAAAAGGCATTCAGACAGGTACACAAATAGGAAAGGTTTAGAGATATACGGGCCAAATGCAGGCAAATGGGACTTGTTCAGTTTCACTGGTCAGCAGGGATGAGTTAGGCTGAAGAGTTTGTTCCCATGCTGTATGGCTCTATGACTCTAAATAACTTTCCATTCAGAATTAAACTATATCCCCTTAAGCTCAAACTTACATTCCCAAGAAAATAAAATTATACAACTCTGCAAAAAAAAATATAGGCAAATGAGGAAAGTAACACAGTCGGCCAAGAATCCAACCACAATGGATAAAAATAGAAATACTGCTCACCATCAATTTGATGTGCTGTTGATGAGATCACAGTGGTGTCAGTTATAGATTTCAAATCAGATTTCAATTCAGATGAGCATCGATTGGAAGCAACAGTTCGGCTTTCAGATTTTAAGAGGAAGTTAAAGAACCAATTTCTGGACCATTCTCAGGTCCCCAGAAGATACTTTGCTGTATAGCTTATCCTGATGTTTGATTTCCCTTTTTTTCCAGAGGAGACAGAGATCTTTATTTTTGCTGTCAGATTATAGGAGATTTGTTCCTTCAAGTGATATACTTCGGTTTGTACGGAAACAGCAACTTTAGTTTAGAGGCTTTTGCTAGGCAACCTTCAGACCTTGGGTCTCTTCCAAACCTATCTGTCCACATTTAAAACCATGAAAAACAAAACTCTTATTTCTCTTAAAAGGTATGCATGGCTGATTTCCACACAGGCATTTGACTTTTTACAAAACATGGGTGGCTTAAAGAGCTCAATAATCTACTGGATTGTTTTCCAAGGAATCTCACAGTGAAAACCATTTTTAATCCATATTGTCAATCAATTCCATTTTCCAGTTTTGTTCTCGTAATTTTCGTTTTTGGTTTTACAAACTATGCATTCTTTACAAAATCAATTGATCCCTACTTTGATTTCTAAGATATTTATGACTGACAAGCTCTTGGTGTTGGACCTATGATGTTTCCTGGAATTGTATTATTAGAGTTTAGAAGGTTGAGGGGAGATCTAATAGAAACTTACAAGATAAGGGCTCAGAAAGGGGAAGTTGTTTCCATTAGGGGGGATATTAGGACCCATGGGCTCAGCCTTAAAATTAGAGGGGGTCAATTTAGAACAGAAATTAGGAGACATTTCTTCAGCCAGTGAGTGATGGACCTGTGAAATTCATTGCCACATAGTGGAGGTCGGGACATTGGATGTCTTCAAGGCAGAGATTGATAAATTCTTGATTTCTCAAGGAATTAAGGGCTACAGGTAGAGTGTGAGTAGGTGGAATTGAAACGCCCATCAGCCACGATTAAATGACGGAGTGAATTCGGTGGACTGAATGCTCTTGCTTCCACTCTATGTCTTATGATCTTGTAGTCTTATGGACCTTATGAGGCCGATGCCAAAGACCGATCCACTTGCATCAGTGATCGGACAACTTGGCAAATGGGAGAGGAGGCAGCCTGATATCTCATGTATCTCCAGTGGCTTCTGCAATTAACAACTGTACAATCAGTAATGTCCTATCCCTGGTCTTCCACTCTTTGTGTCTTGCAATTTCCTTTTCTGCAAGAAGGCACAACAGATCTGAGAGTTCTTATATAACATTGTCGTGACTTTGGTGCAGTCTGTAAATGCGATTTTCAGGTAGGTTCACCACATTTTTCAAATTTGCTGCCTGGTCAATAACCGTAAAGTAGAATGACCATCAATTGTACAGTTCCAATGTATACCCAGTTCCCCACACATTGATTTCAGCAAGATAAAAATAAATACAAATCAGGTAGATTTTACAAAAGGTTGGCCTTGTCACTTCACCAGGTTACTTTCTCAGGGGTAAATATTATCAGGAAGATGCATCACATGTGACACTGACATGCACTTTTGGTTATATTTTACGGTAGCTTTCAAGGATGCATACCAAGAATTCAAGGATATCGCATCATATAATAACTGGGGTGAGAGGCAGTGATGCTTCAAGTAAAGGGGAGGTGAGGAAGTACATTGAATGAAACAACAAGTGCTACCAAATGGGACTAGATTGGGTTGGGATAGGATATCTGGTCAGCATCGAAGAGCTAGACCGAAGGGCTTGTTTCAGTGCTGTACATCTCTATGACTCTGTGATAACTGGTTTTACCAAAACTGAGGAGAAATGTAATGGATTCTACTTCACAAGACAAAGTGAGTTGGGTGGGGCACAGCAGGATAGAGGCGATCCATGCTCACCTTCCCTAATCCACTTGAGTGATTAAACCTCTTCCCAAATCCAGGTATGGAGTACCATTCCATTGCTATGCATTATTACTGCCAAGTCCCATGACATCACAGTGGAGGGTTTCATTTTCTTGGGAAATAGAATGTCCTCCACAAAACTCACTGTACCCTGCAGCATCTCAAGAGGTGGCTCATTAAACAACATCATGTCATATTGGACTCTTGAAGCTTAGGGTAGAATACTGCCACCAATCCTCCTTCAGATATTTGACTGCAACATCATAGAAAGTGTGAGTATCTGCCTGTTTCTCTCCCATCTTTCAGAATACATGGAAACCTCCACATACTGCAGTTGAATCCTGTCTGGCTCAGACATTTTTGACTTGGTCCATGGTGGGTACTTTCTCCTCTGCTTTCTCCCCTCTCGTATCCCGTTGCTCTGTCTATAAATCACCCAATCCCCTCAATTTGACTGTAGCCTGCAGCTCACTCCTGGGTATCTGTTATTCTGCACATAGTCATCCCAAATCCCCTTGATAATATTCCATTCTGTAACCAATTTCCATTTTTAAGGGACTCTGTACATTAGCCACCTCAATCCTTTGATTAGATTCCAGTCGGTATCACAGTCCTGGGTATCTGTTAGTCTGTATATTAACCATCCAATCCAAACTCTGTTAAAATTGCCCATGGTGTTCAGGAATGTGTAGGTGAGGTGCATTAGTCAGGGGTAAATGTGGGGAAATGGGTCTGGATGGGTTATTCTTCTGAGGGTCAGTGTGGTCTTCTTGGGCTGAAGGGCTTGTTTCCCCACTGTCGGGATGATATGAACCACCCGGAACCCTCTCAATTAGATTCCAAGGTGTAACTCACTTCCATGTATGTGTGACTCACATGTTTCAAAAACACCCCAAAACCTTCAATTCTATTCCACTTGATGGAGTTTAATTTAGGTAAACACAAGGTGCTGCATTTTGGGAAAGCAAATTTTAGCAGGACTTATACACTTAATGGTAAGGTCTGAGGGAAGAGTTGCTGAACAAAGAGACTTTGAAGTGCAGGTTCATAGTTCCTTGAAAATAGAGTGGCAGGTGGATAAGATAATGAAGGCAGCGTTTGGTATGCTTTCCTTTGTTGGTCAGAGCTTTGAGCATAGGCATTGAGAGGTCATTTTGCAGCTGGACAGGACATGGGTTAGGCCACTGTTGGAATATGGCGTGCAATTCTGGTCTCCTTCCTATTGGGAGGATGTTGTGAAACTTGAAAGGGTTCAGAAAAGATTTACAAGGAGGTTGCCAGGGTTAGAGAATTTGAGCTACAGTGAGAGGCTGAATAGACTGGGGGCTGTTTTCCCTGGAGCATCAGAGGCTGAGGGGTGACTTTATCGAGGTTTATAAAATCATGAGGGGCATGGATAGGATAAATAGACAAAGTCTTTTCCTTGGGGTGGGGGAGTCCAGAACTAGAGGGCATAGGTTTAGTGTGAGAGGGTAAAGATATGAAGGAGACCTAAGGGGCAACTTGTTCACTCAGAGGGTGGTACATAAATGGAATGAGCTGTCAGAGGAAGTGGTGGAGGCTGGTACAATTGCAACATTTAAAATGCAGCTAGATGGGTATCTGAATTGGAAGGTTTGGAGGGATATGGGCCAAATGCTTGAAAAAGAGACTAGAGTAGGTTAGGATATCTGGTCGGCATGGACGGGTTGGATCAAAGGGTCTGTTTCCATGCTGTACATCTCTATGACTATGACTCTCTAATATATTGAGGATAAGTGCTTCAGTTGTAGAGGACACATAACAAGAGGCAATTTATTGCAAGCTCGCAATAAGTACAAGTTACTTTAACTAGTTAGATATAATTGCTTAATACTATCAGGAGCCAAAAACAATCATTCTGTTGCCATCAGGACCGAATGTTAAGCTGCCTGGTGCTCCACACTAATACTATGTGATATCATCAGATTGCATGGAGCTTAGTACAACTTTAACATCAATTTCTTCAGAACCAATATGTTATACAACAGCCATTGTCCTTCTCAAGTCCATATCAAAATATTTCTTTCTCATCACGTTGTTCTTCTCAACATTTTCAGCTGCGCCAAATTCCATCTCCACACTGGCACTTAAAATAGCTGACATGAAATCATGTGATGTGCACCCCCATTGAGGAAGCAAAATAATAATGAAACAAAATGATTGAAAACAGATAATTCAAATATCTATTTTGTGTATCTCGCAGTGCTCTGTCTCTAATGCCTATAATTGCGACCTGCCCCCACCCCAGTCCTCACTCTCCCCACACCGGTGTGGTTACTATTTTATGATTGACCCTATGTTGATTATAACATGCTTTGGGCTTGTCAGATTTAACTACACAGGAACTGACATAAGATGCACAAATATTAAGAAATTCTGCACCCAAAAATTCAACAGTATGGCTGAAATTACAGTGAATGTCCAATGTTCACAAAATACAAGTTAGAATTTAAAGTTTATACTCACAATTTCAGGTATAATATTTTAATTCATTTGCTTCAAAATGCTCTATCTAATTCAGTTTTAAGAATAACATGGTTACTTTAGACTGTCAGACAATAACTTGGTGATGCAAAAAGATCAACCCTTTACAAAATCTGCTAGATTTTTATTTTCTTCCTCTATTTTGTTGAAATCAATTGGTTGGAAAATGTGTCAGCTATAAAACATACAATCAACCTACTACATTAAGAATTAGAATCCCTACAGTGTGGAAACAGGCCCTTCAGCCCAACAATTCCATACCAACCCTCGGAAGAGTAATCCACCCAGACCCATTTCCTTGCCCTATTACTCTACATTTGCCATGACTAAGGCATCTAACCTACACATCTCTTAACACTATGGACAATTTACTGTGGCCAATTCACCTAAACTGCACATCTTTGGACTGTGGGAGGAAACCGGAGCACCTGGAAAAAACCCACGGGAGAATGTGCAAACTCCACATGGACAGTCGCCCAAGGCTGGAATCAAACCCTGGTCCCTGGTGCTTTGAGGCAACAGTGCTAGGCACTGAGCCACCGTGCCACCCCATTAGTTGCTGACCAAGCAGTAAATTGGAAAATTATTCAGTAATGAAGAATCCAAGTATATCTGCATAGGGCCACTGTACAATGCATGCAAGTTTTATGTACTTGAAGAATATAAGCAAGACTGTGTCAGATCCATGGCTGTATTACTTACATTATTTAACTTATCAGTAATACTTAATTAGTACCATCATAAAATGCAGCATTAGTGATAACAGTCAAAGTAAGCTCATGCTTAAAATTAATCGATATAATCTAAATTATCATGAGAATAGTGCATTTAATTGTAAATATTGCCATATATCACCTAACTGTGTTATTAAAGTACGGCATAATAAAATTCAATGATCAAGATTATATTATCAAGGTTATGTTCACAATTTAATTCAACACATCTCTAGTACACCTCCTGTGTTAAAGCGGTCCAGTGATTAATATAATAAAAATTATACACATTCTATTTCCTGGAGCAGAAGATTGATTGCAGTGTTGAGCAGTCATACTATTTTCTGTGACATTGTGGTTTCATCCCTGGGTAAGTCATTGTACTTGATCTTTACCATCTTCCTTCAGCCAGAAATTTGTCAAAATTAACTTAACTGCAAGAAGCAAGTTGGCCCTTCTTGCAGCTGAACATCTGATCTTCTTTGATTGACATACAATTTAGTTGAATTACTTTAATGGTTCAAACTTGGTCACCATTCATTGCATCAATTGGTACAGTTGTATGAAATGAGGCTGTGAGAATGGTGGGGCAACTATTTGTTTCTGGCTCAGACAGGAGATGCTCATGTCCTTTTCAATGTCACATGCCATGTGAACTTCACTGAAAGCGACAAATGACTGTGTGTACCAGCCCTGGTTTCTGCCTGAATCAATAATGACTGAGCAAAGGACACTGCATACGAGGGAGAAAACATACATGAACAATTCATCGATGTGTAGCATTGTTTCTACCACCAATAAAAGTAATTTTAAAAAAGGAAGAAAAGGGAAGTGTCAATACTTTCAAAAACAACTCGTATTCCTATATCACCTTAATGACTAAAATACTTCAAGATACTTCATAGGAATGGAGGCCAAGTTTGAAAGTGAGCCACATGCAGAGACATTAGGACAGGTTTTCCAAAGTTTGGAGAAATAGGTGGGCTTTAATGTGCTACTTATATGAGAAGAGAAAGATAGCAAATCAGAGAGGTTGAGGGATGGAATTCCAGAGTTTAATATCTTAGGCAAAGTACAATATTGTTTTTGAGGCTATAATAAATTATCAATTTAATTTATAGTTGGTCCTATTTTCTTGCATTAACTGAAAATAAGACCATCAGCTTTCAAAACATAATATACTCAAGTATACTACAGCACAATATTTAGAGTTCTATGTTTACCTATAATGGCACTAAGCTGTGGACAGTGTGTGTTGTGAGAAGGATGCTAAGTGACTTGAACAGTCTGGCTGAGTGGGCAAATAAAATATAATGTGGATAAACATGAGGTCATCCACTTTGGTCAGAAAAACAGAAAGGCAGATTATTATCTGAATGGGGCCCGTTTAGGAAAAGGTGTGGTACAACAAGACCTGGGTGTCATGGTGGAACAGTCACTGAAGGTTGGCATGCAGGTGAAGCAATCAGTGAGGAAAGCTAATACATGCTGGCCTTCATAGCGAAAGGATTTGAGTATCGAAGTAGGATATCTTGCTGCAGTTAGACAGGGCCTTGGTGAGGCCATACCTTACGTATTGTGTGCAGTATTGGTCTCCTAGTCTGAGGAAGGACATTCTTGCTATTGAGGCAGTCCAGCGAAGGTTCACCAGACTGACTCCCGGGATGGCAGGACTGACATATGAGGAAAGACTAGGGCAACTGTGCTTGTACTTGCTGGAATTTAGAAGAATGGGGGAGGGGGATGTCACAGAAGCATATAAAATCCTGATGGAACTGGACAGGCTAGATGTGGGAAACACACTCCCAATGTTGGGGAAGTCCAAAACGAGGTCACAGTCTAAGAATAAGGGATAGGCCATTCAAGATTGAGATGAGGAAGAATTTCTTCACTTAGAGTTGTGAATCTGTGGAATTCTCTCTCACAGGAAACTGTTGGGGCTAGATCATTAGATATACTCAACAGGGAGCTGGATGTGGCCCTTGTGGCTAAAGGCATCAAGGGATATTGGGAGAGGGCGCAAATGGGATACTGAGATTGCATGATCAGCCTTGATCATATTGAATGTTGGTGCAGGGTCAAAGGGCTGAATGGCCTACTCCTGCACCTATTTCCGATGTTTCTATGTTACCTTTGCCCAGCCAATGGCTGGAGTCAACATTCATGGAAGATACAAAGCTTGGTTGCTGATGTATCCAGTCACACTGAGCACAATGAGAATAACTAATGTGAAATATACCAAACCATATAGATATTTGAAGAATGGTTATGAGCTACCAGAAATGATTCTGGAACTCTAAGTAACAACTGTGCTATGAGCAGGTAGAGGAGAGAATGGTGAGTGACTACCCTCTAACAATGACACACATGCTTGAAAACAGGTTTATCAATTTCGACTCAAGTCAGTGACAGTGCTTTGCCGTTAACTTAACATTGCCCACGTGACAGTGGGCACCATCTCAAAATGCACCAAGCTTCAAAATGTCAGAGCTTATCAAACTTATGGTATGAAGCATAATTAAGTTCATGCTCTTCCTGTATCTACATGCAAAAAGGACCTGCCATAACCATGACACAAAGTACTTTACAGCAAATTAAATATATTTGAAGTATATTATAATTATGGTATTTTTAATTTTGCTGTATTTTCGATTTTGAACTGAAATGGATAAAGGACTGTTTTAAAACCAAGGATTGCTATACTTTTTAAAAGCAAGTTACTGAAAATCATTATAAGTGGTGTTTACACTGCTGTTCTGTTCAAGCAATGGGAGGGGTTAGTTCAAACTTGATTTAAAACAAACTGGACCTCTGGAATGGGAGATTATGTATCTCTTTGCAGTAGAAATGTATGAGCCAGTTACTTGGTGCCTTCTGCCAAGGAGTGACAAGGTAAGAGAGATTGACAAACAGCAAATCTTGACAAACAAAAATATCATCTCAGCAAACTTCAGTCCTGATGAAGGGTCCTGCCTAAACATAGACTCTCCTGCTCTCCTAATGCTGTCTAACCTACTATGCTTTTTTCAGCTCCACATTTTATCATCTCATCAACAGGGGCCATTAAATTGCCTTACCAATTTTTTTTCCACCTGTAACATTATTTTGTGTCTGTTGATGTCCATCCATCTGTCCATGTTGGGGAAGTTTTCTAAGGGATTTAGAGCTTTAACTAGTTGAATTATATATCAACAGTTCATTATTGTTTACCTGTAGCTATAGTCTATTTATTTGTAATAGGTTGTAGCTCTTAAGCACAGAAACCTGGTCCACCTTTTCTGTTTGCCTGAGTCTAACGTCCAGGTAAATTGGGGAACTTCTGCAAGGTTTAAATTTTGTGATGATGCCTGGATTAGTGGGGCTGGGTTTCTAGTGCACAATCCCAGTGAGGCATAACAATAAATTAAATATATGTAAAGTAGGAACACAACAGCCTGTTTCAGCACAAAAATGTCTCTGAGAAAACAAGTACTTTAGTGCAGATGGTTGAACTATAAAGGTTGGCCAGGACATAAGCTGTCAGGTTGATATGAGGAACCTTTATGCTCACATTAATGTATGATACCCTCCTTTTAAGGGAACCAAATAACAGTTGAAAACTGTCCAACTGATGCCTCCTTTTCACAAGGGAAATGATGAACTCATTGCTTCTTGCAAATATAGTATTTGACATATGCTTGATGCATGTGTGAAATGCAGGCTGCTTGAAGTGACGAATATTGCCTAGGGTGGTTTGGAAGGATCTGTTGGTTTAAATACTTCATGCTGTGGTAACTTCACTTGCACAGAGACAGTCATCTCTAATCTAGATGTTGGCTGCAGGTCATTCTGCAGCAAATGGTACAACTCTATGGTAGCCTGCCTTGTGAAATGGAGACAGCAGAGACACAGCTGCTGTGACTTGTGCGGAGCAACGTTCAAATGTAATTCCCAGGGAAATAACATTTGAAGTCAAATTGCATCAGCTCCAGATACTGGCCTTGCACTTAGTATATATAATAAATATTAAGCTTCTCTTACTTTATAGCAGACAGTTGCCTTCAAAAGGAAAAACCAACATTAAATGGCAAAGCATGATGTAACAACATCCACTAACTCAATCTGAACAAGGCACTGTTAAAAATGTGCAACATATCACTAAAGTGTAGAGCAGTTTAGCAGTGTTCAACACACCACTATAGTGTAATGTGGTACATCCATATCTAGCAACTTTCAATGGAGATATGTGGCACTGAACTTTATGGTTTCTTTGGCTGTGTCAATTTTATTGAGTTTCATAGAGGGTTCTCTCTGTGAGCCCTAGAGGATTTTCTCACCATAGTTTATCATCGCGCCTTGTGAACTACCTAATATGATCATCTCATCCACTGCTAGCACCATGCTCCCACTCACCGTACACCCAGAACATCTCACCACTGTCAGGATATCCCTCAACGAATCGTATCACAGGCTCAGCACCACCTTTAAAAGGCCGCTGCACACCCAAACAAGCACCACCAGCCTGGAGCTGCCCTGTACACTTTCCTGACATTTGGCCCAGATATGGCAGATAAGGGAAATTTAGCAGACAGATCTGTAGGCAGAGACCTGGAGGTGCTACTGAATTATTATAATGCAAAGGCAGAATCTCTTTTCCCCTCAGAACTAATAATGGAGGCCACAACACTAGACCTGGTCAGTCTGGTCTGAGGTTACCACCCAGGTCAGTTCAGAGGAAGGCCCAGAAATGTAAGGTCAATGACTTTCTCCACTCTGCCACTATAAATGTTACTAACTTTGCTACTGTATCTACCTGCCACGAAGGTTCATGCTCTACACTCTCAGTATTACCTGAAATATCTTCCTTCACTCCCTGTTCCACACTTCAACACATGGCATCACTAACCCTGTGTGCCCTTGCGCTGCTACTCACTTGCTCGGGACACCACCCCAAGTTGTGCCAACAGTAACAGCTGAGCCAACCATTTCCATCTCCATAAATATCTGCCTCTCAACCAATCCAGGAGAAAAGCAGCATACAATAAAGCCAAGAACGTCAAAATGGGTGCAGTGCTACTTTTGAGGATGTAATTCTGAAGATTGACAAGGGAGATCCAGTGGATGTAGTATACCTGGACTTTCAGAAAGCCTTTGATAAAATCCCACATAGGAGGTTAGTGAGCAAAATTAGGGCACATGGTATTAGGGGCAAAATACTGACATGGATTGAAAATTGGTTGGCTGACAGGAAACAAAGAGTTCCCTTTCGGAATGGCAGGCAGTGACCAGTGGTGTGCTGGAGGGATCAGTGCTGGGACCGCAGCTTTTTAACAATGTACATTAATGATATAGATCAAGGTATTAAAAGTAATATTAGCAAATTTGCTGATGACACAAAGCGGGGTGGCAGGGTGAAATGTGAGGAGGATGTTAGCAGAATTCAGGGTGACCTGGACAGGCTAGATGAGTGGACGGATGCATGGCAGATGCAGTTTAATGTGGATAAATGTGTGGTTATCCACTTTGGTGGCAAGAACAGGAAGGCAGATTACTACCTAAATGGAGTCAAGTTAGGTAAAGGGGCAGTACAACGAGATCTCGGTGTTCTTGTACTTCAGTCAATGAAAGCAAGCATGCAGATATAGCAGGCAGTGAAGAAAGCTAATAGCATGCTGGCCTTCATAACAAGAGGAATTGAGTATAGAAGCAAAGAGGTCCTTCTGCAGCTGTACAGGGCCCTGGTGAGACCTGGAGTATTGTGCGCAGTTTTGGTCTCCAAATTTGAGGAAAGACATTCTAGCTATTGAGGGAGTGCAGCGTAAGTTCACGAGGTCAATTCCCGGAATGCGGGATTACCTTACGCTGAAAGATTGGAGCGACTGGGCTTGTATACGCTTGAGTTTAGAAGGCTGAGAGGGGATATGATTGAGATGTATATGATTATTAAAGGATTGGACACTCTGGAGGCAGGAAGTATGTTTCCGCTGATGGGTAAGTCCCGAACCAGAGGACACAGTTTAAAAATCAGGGGTAGGCCACTTAGAACAGAGCTGAAGAGAAACTTCTTCACCCAGAGAGTGGTGGGTGTATGGAATGCTCTGCCCCAGAAGGCTGTGGAGGCCAAGACTCTGGATACTTTCAAGAAAGAGTTGAATAGAGCTCTTAAGGATAATGGAATCAAGGGATATGGGGATAAGGCAGGAATAGGATACTGATTGAGGATGATCAGCCATGATCATAATGAAAGGTGGTACTGGCTCAAAGGGCAGAACAGCCTACTCCTGCACCAATTGTCTATTTTCCATTGTCTATTGACATTCAGAAACTTCGCCTCTTCTTGAGTGGGTGAATGGGTGTGGGGGGCATCCTGGCTGTGACTGCCTGGAGCAACTGACTGACCGTACCTAAGTCCCTGGAACGGTATCAGAGTTATTGACTTATTGTGTCTGGAACTTTTGATTGAAGGCTATCTTCCTTAATTTGACTCAGAATGGCTGACAACTTCCTATGTTTGAATTGAATTAGCTTTTTGTCACATGCATTCAATTTAGTACAGTGAAAAGTTTACAGTCATCACATGACAGCACCATATTAGGTTCTTGAGCACTACCGTCAGCCTAATTGAGCGCAAGATGCAAACAGGAAAGGCAAGAAAAGGATGCCGTGAGCATCCAGGTTGGCAGAAAGTGAGTGACCACTAAGAGTGTAAAAAACCATTCTGGAAATGCAGGCTGGTCTAATTCATGAGCTCAGTGAATGTCCCCAACTGTGAAGTAGCCTTACTGCAGGATTTAAAATGATATTTGTTGTTACATACCAAGGTGCAATATTGAAGTTTATTCTAAGTTGATCAGAGATGTACCATGAGATGTGCCATTTAAAGCTGGTACTTGTCAGATGTCAATATCTCCTCTGCCACTTCCGCCACCTCCAAATGGACCCAACCACCAAAGATATATTCCCCTCCCCCCCATCAGCATTCTGGAGAGACCATTCCCTCCGCAACTCGCTCACCAGGTCCACACTCCCCACCAGCCCACACCCTACTCCTGGCACCGTTCCCTGCTACCGCAGCAAGTGCAAAGCCTGCACCCACACCACTCCCCTCACCTCTGTCCAAGGCCCCAAGGGATCCTTCTACATCTGTCAGAAATTTACCTGTACCTCTACCAATGTCATGTACTGCATCTGTTGTACCCGGTGTAGTCTCTTCTACATCGGGGAGACAGGACGCCTTCTTGCGATCTTTTCAAAGAAAATCTTTTGGACACCCACACCCATCAACCCCATCAACTCATGGTTGAACATTTCAACTCCTTCTCCCACTCCGTCAAGGACATGCACGTCCAGGGTCTCCTCCACCGCCAAACCGTTACCACCATAAGCCTGGAGGAAGAATGCCTCATATTCCGCATTGAGACCCTGCAACCACACAGGACAAATGTGGATTTCAACAGCTTCCTTACTCCCCCCCAAATTATCCCAGTTCCAAGCCTCCAACTCGGCACCGCCCTCTACACCTGTCCATCACTGCCCCCTCTGACCTATCATCTTCTCCCTCACTTTCATCCATCTATCACATTCTCAGCTATCCACCCCACCACTCTCTCATTTATCTCTCAGCCCAGGCCCAAAAGCCTTTTTCCTGATGAAGGGCTTCTGCCCGAAGTGTCGATTCTCCTGCTCCTCGGATGCTGCCTGACCTGCTGTGCTTTCCGAGCAACACACTCTCGACTCTGATCTCCAGCATCTGCAGTCCTCACTTTCTCCTCGATGCCAATATCTGTGGATGTGGAGTTTGCGCGCGCGCGTGTGTGGGGCCAGTGCCCAGGGAACATGTCCTGAGATGTTCGTGCCTGCTGTCCAGTGTGGAGGTGATTTGGATCAAGCAGTGAACTGAAGTTGCCAGGTACCCTCTGACTTTCATACGAAAAACTCTAGACATTGGTTTTCTTGCAGCTGGTGGTCCAAGAGAAACATGCATATTAATGAGGTGAGATCTACAGTTAATATAAATATTAACAGGCTATATTCCCCATCAATAGGCATCTTATCATTGCACCTTGAAACCTGGATCTTAGTTAAAAAGTGCAGCATATTGATCCCAACATTGAGATAGGCCTTGCTGGATTCTCCATTCTGCTTTGGACCCTATAAGATTCTGCACATAGTGTAATAATATCCACTAGCCTATATTAGTGTGGTATAGTGTAACAACTTCCACTAACTCCATCTCTTTCATATCTACTTAGGTCTTCTGCAAGGCTTCACTTGGAGGTCGCCACTAATGATGTTACCTAGCCAGGTAATGCAAAGTCTGGATATCAAACCTACAGCTCAGCGAGCAAAGCTACACCCTAAACTTAGGTCTTCTTTCAGAGTAAGAAATTCTCCATGCTTCTAGGAGACTGTGGCTACTTCTATATTCTAATGCTGATAGGAAAAACGGTATATGATTATGGATTAATCACTGACCATTCCAAATTGGTATCAGCATCAAACTACTATTTGGAAAGAATCATATAATACTTGTGGCAGCTGCAAGAATGCTACTCATTGATAAATCTCGCTTTCACAGGCAATTATCAAGCAGAAAGACTTGTACCAGAAGGAAAGTTATTTGAGAGGAATCAATACAAGTCTGAGGTACAAACAAAATTCATTTAGAATTTAGAATTCTTTAGAAGATTTCAGAAATAAAGCAGTTATTTCATTTTATTCTTAGATTACCTTTAAGAGCAATTTCTGCACCATAATTTGCAAAGAACATTTGGGTAAGGATTAAAAGTGTGTGGAGCTTCAATCCTTTAGACAACTACATGTGGAGGATAGCAAGCTTGAATCATGGATGACTTGATTTTGCAACAACGACCAACTTCCAGAACCAAAGCTATAATTGCTGTCATGAAAAACTTAATCAACCTTGTTAGGGGCCTGGACTTTCTGATGGACAGATTGTTGTTGCCATGTTGCAAATGGAAATTACAAGTCGAGATCCTGAGGAATCCCCAACGTAACAGACTCAGAGAAATGCCCAGTCAGTTGAAGATTCCAATGCTCATTTCCCCTGGAAATCTTTGAAAGTATCCATTTAAATCAGAGGCTGCTGTTGCAACAAAGAAAATAGTTACCCAGGAAACATTTGACAATGAAAAACATAGTCTAATATCCAAGTAGCTCTTAAACTGACCCCATAACTTGTCACTCACACCCCCAAATACACTTCCCCAATTCATCACACCCCAATTTTGGCATAACAATTCAACTCCCCCAATATTCCCCCTCACCCTTAATACCTGACACTACCCCCTCCCTCCAGACCAAGCAATCACCTCCACCCTCACACCTCTTGGAACTCACTCCATTCTCCACCCTACACCCAATAAATCCTCTGTCCCACTGAGACCTAAGATCCTTTCCCCATCAAACTTGACAGCCCCCTTTTTCTCCAGGAACCCAATGTCAGTTCACTCTTGCCATCATATTCAATAGCATGGTCCTCACACCTTGCATTCAGGACCAAACATTCCCGTGTCTCCTGACACAACACCTGCAGTCCTGCTGCCTAACCCAGTGCTCACTATCTCCCTCCTCAAAGTACTGGGCCCAGGACAGACCTCCCAAACACCAGACACAAACCCCCTCTCCCTGAGTCTTAACAACTCCTAACTCCCTGCAGGACTCAATATTCCCATCTATCCTGACAGTCCATCACTCATCCTATGCACTGGCACCCGACTGACCTGGCTCCCTGGCATCATATTCACCTGGAATCCTACTTACCTGGCACAATGCCCCAAGTTGCATGGCTCTCTATCCATTTGGTACCCTACCCATCTGGCAAGTTACTGGCATTCTGCCACTTCATTCCTTATCTACTTAGCACACAACTCACATGACACTCTACTTACCTGGCACACTAACCTGGCATTGTACTTAATGCTCTTTGACATCCTACCCACCTGGCACTATGCTTACATGGCTTCTTGGCACCCTAACCTCACACTTATCTTATGGCCTTATCCTTTCACAGGAGTTGTCAAATAGCTTAATCTGCTGTTGGACATTTAAATTTCAGTATAGGATAACTTCTGCTTTGAAAAAGCAGGCACGGTTTGACTTTCCAAACTACCCTGTACTACACGTTACCTATCAGATGTAAAGTACACTCTGCACTTCTGATGGAACCTTGCTCAAAATCTTCAGTCAGGAAAGTGTAGGTGGCAGCAATGGCTGACATCTATAAGATACACTGCAGCAACTTATCAAAGCTCCTTAGACAGCACCTTCCAACCTCATGGCCTCTAAGCTTGGAGGGACAAGGACAGCAGAAGCATGGGAACATCATAGCTTGGAGAAGCAACAAGTGTGTCCAAGATGGAAAAGTAGTTGGTAGGTAATTAACAGACTGTGAGGATGCATGCAAGTAGAATTTGGAGTAGTGTAATGTTCTATTGTGATTTGGAGAAAGTAAAAGATAGATTGATTCATGCTGGGATTGAGGTAACATTAGCTGGTTTATGATTTTGTTTTATTCACATTCATGGGATAGGGGCATCACTGGCTAAGCCAGCATTTATCGCCCATCCCTAATTGCCCAGAGGGTAGTTAAAAATCAACCATATTGATGCGGGTCTGGAGTCATAATGTAGGCCAGACCAAGTAAGAATTGCAGTTTCCTTTCCTAACGGGCATTCATAGATTCATTAGCCTCTTAATTCCATATTTTTATTGAATTCAAATTCCACCACCTGTCATAGGGGATTCAAACACAGGTCTCTAGAACATTAACAGGTATTTACAGTCCAGTGATAATAATATCTCCATCGCACCTGACATGAAGAAAATCTTACCTTGACATTCTAGTGAAATCATTAAATCATTTCCTAAACTTTAGCCTGGTGCTCTGAACAACAGCTAAGGCATTTGTATTTTCTATCAACTATCTCCATGTTTACTAAGTGTGACAGTACCACACCCAATGTCTAGACCAATCTACTGGCTCTGGGAAAGCCTTCAAGAATCTTTGCATTTGCACCACTTTATAGTGCAGTACAGTGGCTCAGAGGTTAGCAGTGCTGCCTAACGGTGCCAGGGACCTGGGTTCAATTCCAGCCTTGGGCAATTCTCTGTGTGGAGTTTGTACATTCTCCCCATGTTTGCGTGGATTTCCTCCAGATGCTCTGGTTTCCTCCCACAATCCACAAATGTGCAGGTTAGTTGAGTTGGCCATCCTAAATTGCCCACAGTGTCCAGGGACATGTAGGTTAGGTGCATTAGTCAGGGGTAAATGGGTTACTCTTCAGAGGTTGGTGTGGACTTGTTGGGCCAAAGGGCCTGTTTCCACACTGTAGGGATCCTATGATGATTTTCTAACTTAAGCTTTGTTGAAAATAGGGATCCTTTTGGGGGATGAAGGTAAGATAATTGTCACATGCTAGCCTCTGCCATGATCTTGTAGCCTGTGTGTTAACTTGGCTAGTTCAGTTTCAGGTATTGCCTTTTTTCTTTGGACACCCATAATATTCTCTATTTTTGGACTCTAATTTGGAAAAACAATTTACTTCCATTTACTGTCATATATAATTCACCTAGAAAGCATTGAGTATTGGCAACTTCCAGCCATGATTTCTCTATATTAGTTGCCTTTGGAAAAAGAATTGCCTGCTCCAAATATTGTTGCATCTCAGAGCCACCTCCTGCCAGCGTCTTTGCAGAAATGAACAGTTCTGGAAGCTCTTCCAGACACGCCAGATCATGAACTCAGTCTGTAAAATAGAGATGTCGCTTCCTCTAATAATTGCTCTATTCCTTCCTATCTGAATCCTTTGGTGCACAGATATAATGACACCCCCTTCTCACAGAAAACAGTGCGGCAATTCTGAAAATGATGTGACCCTGTCAAATCCAATCAGGTCAGGTTGTCAGTAATTAGTGTAGGTGTACATTTGTGTGCTCGAAGCACAGTCACCAAATCAGCCTTTATATCATCTGAATATCTAGCTGAATTACTTCCTTGCAAATCACTCCCACACATCTGATAATCTCCAGATAAATGGTAAATCCTTCATTCTAAGTTATCGTTCAAAGAGTGCAACGTTTTAAGTAAAACACATTATACAATTCAAACATAATGGCCCTTTTAATATGAGTGTGCCCTAGTAAAGTCTTCAAAGGGTTGTTAGCTAAAGTAACATAGCTGAGTTCAAGTACAAAAATCAAAGGCAGAACCAGTTCAAAGCAAAACAGTGCTATAACACTGTTTTTGATAGATAATTCATCTTTCAGAAATTTAGGCTGGTCCATGGCATAGTGGAATGTCAGAATAGAGACAAAGGTATTTTGGAGGAATGATGCAATTAAACAAAATAGCGTATAAATCTTTCAGGATCTATCAATGAAAATTATTAACTTTTCTGCAGGTTAACTGTCCAACTATTTTACTTTTTATGGCCAAAGGAAGTTAGTTTAAGAAAATAGGCTTCCAGCTGTATAAAAAATTACTCACAGACTATTTTTGCAATCCAAATAAACTGGGTTTTATGTGTCACCAGCTGCCAATCATTTTCTTCTGGACTATTCAGCCAGTCGCAGTGACTCATGAGAGACACAGTCTGGAAATTTTCAACCAATTTGAAAGTACATTTCTTATATAATAGTATATTAGCCTCAACTTCTCCAATCTATCCTTGTAGCTGAAACTCCTCTCCCTAGAACCAATCTTGTAAAGTTTCTCCACACTGTCTCAAGGATCTTTCTTCTTTGAATGTAATATCCTCGTTGTTTTCAGTCCCCAGAACTGAGGAGATTCTAAATCTCCTGTTTATATTTTTTTAAGCACAATCCAACACGTACCTGTTTTAAGCACAATCCAACAGTACACTAGCAATAGCCAGCTCAGAGTCAGTCCCCTGAACAGAAGAGATTCTAAACCTCCTGTTTATTTTTTTTTAATTTAAAAATACATTTAGTTTATTAGTTCATTAGATAGACCACCATGAAGAATTTCAGTGAAACTTTCAAATAGACGCCACATTATGGTAATAGCACACGAAACATGTACCTATAATGCAAAAAATATCCAACATCTTGTGAAAAATTATTTTGGGACACTATTAGAAAATTATAAAAGCAAATATTTTCAGTTAACCTTCTGTTTATTTTGGTCAGCCAGGGCTTTCCTGATTAATCCAGGTTAACAACCCCAATCAAGGATCTTGTAGTCAACAAGATCCAGTTGGTTCCCATCTCTAGATTACCTATACACAGAAGTTTGTCAAGGATCACTATAGCTTTCCTGCTTTTTTATGCAATGCCTTTATTTATGAAACCCATTCACCTATAGTCTTTGCTAACTATACCTTTCAAGACACCCTGTTATTTTCTATGTACTTAAACTTCCATAGTCTCCTGCCCCTGCAATTTCTTTCGGACTATGTTATTAAACCTACATTGACTCTTATTCAACTATCAAGATGTACCAACTTCACACTTATCGATATTACATTCCATTGTCACTTGTCTACTTATTCAGCTAGCCAATGTCCTGTTATTTTTGTTTTATATCATAACATAAAACCATAACATCATCTTCACTGTTTGCCACTCATCCAAAATTGGTTACATGACAACTTTTGAAATTTCTTTGGATATTTCAATATGCAAGTTATTTATATGTGCATCAAAAAAACAGAGGTCTTAATTCCCCCCATTGGGAGCATGGCTGTCTCATGCTCCCTTTCAAAAGTTAACCTTCTGTTTTCTGTTCTTAGACCTATTTTTACCCAAGTCAACAATGATCTCTCTGTTCCATGTGTCAGACTTCTATTAACAAATGTTTTGTGGTATTTTATCAAACACTTCCTTAAAAAAAATCAATAAAGACAACATCTACTGCATTTCTTAATCAATTTATTCTGTTTCTTTATCAACAATATTACATGGATTGTTCAAACACAATCTGTCTTTAATAAATTCATGTTGGCTCTCCTTAATAAACTTAAATCTTTTCAGTTGATTTTTCTTCCAAAACCTTGCCACGCCACCCATCTGATCTAAAGGGGCAGGAGTGCCCTTTCCCTTACCTGAACCAAGGCTATCACATTTGCCAATTTCTAATCCCTAACCAGGAAAGACTAGAAAATTATGATAATCCCTTCTCCTATCTCCAATTCCACTTCCCTGACCAACCAGGGGTATATGCTCCAGAAGAGACAAGTTACACATTAGTCACTGTTTTGCCAGAACACCTTGATTATCAATTGTCTCCTCATCAGTTACCTCTATCAAATCTGCATCTACTCATAATTTGTCAACATCCTCTTTCATGGGAAACACCCAGACATTTTCTAAAATTAGTTTCTCAGGATCAGAATGGTAGTTCACCTGTAATAAGAATTAAGATTTTTTAAAAATCTTTATAAGAATGAAAGTACAAGGAACAGGAGTAGGAGATTCAGCTCCTCCATTCAATATGAACATGGTTAAAAATCACACAACACCAGGATATGGTCCAACAGGTTTAAGTGGAAGCATTAGCTTTTGGAGCACCCCTCCTTCATCAGGTGAAGGAGCAGCACTCCGAAAGCTAGTGCTTCCAATTAAACCTGTTGGACTATAACCTGGTGTTGTGTGATTTTTAACTTTGTCCACCGGCATTTCCAAATCAATATGACCATGACTGATTTCATCTCATCATAACTTCACTTTCCTGTCCACCTGCCATAACCTTTCAACCCATTCGAGATTTTAGAAGAATGAAAGGAGATTTTATATATATATATATATATATATCATATGATAAAGCCGATTGAGAAATTTGTCTATTTTCTCCTCAAATTTACTCAATGTCCGGTATCCACCACACTCTGGGGTGGTGGATTCCACAGATTCACAATGTCTTGAGAAGAATTTCCCATCATCTCAGTTTTAACATGAGGATAGCAGATTTAAAACAATAATCTTTCATTCTATACTGCCCAGAAAAGGAAACATCCTTTTGTACCTACTTTGTCAATCCACTTTAGTATCGGATATATATCAATTAGATCTCCTCTCATTCTTCTAAACTCTACAGACCATAGGCTAAACAACTCAATCTCTCTTCATCAGATAAAATGCTTACTTCTGGAATCAATCCATGAAATTTTCTCTGAAGTTTTTCCAATGTATCCCCCCTTAAAATGGGATCAAAACTCAATACAATATTCCAGATGCAATCTCACTAGTGTCTTGCACACTCTCATCAATACTTCCCTATGTTTATATTCTATTCTTTCATCAATATTAGCCAAAATTCTATTGAGCTCTGTACCTACATACTAATTTTCTATGACTCATGCACAAGGACACCCAAATCCATCCATACCAAATTAATCTGAAGTTTATCTCCATTTGGATAATAGGTTGTCTGTCCATTTTTCTGACCAAAATGAGAAATGTCACACTTATCCATGTTAAACTCCATCTGCCAAACTTTGGCCCATTCACCTAAACAATCCATATCTACTGGTAAATGTTTATTTCTTTACTGAAACTTGCTGCCCCATCAAATTTAGGGGCAAGAAGTGTGGTGCTGGAAAAGCTCAGCAGGTCAGGCAGCACCCGAGGAGCAGAAGAGCTGACGTTTCATGCATAAGCCCGCCATCAGGAATGTGGGCAGGCTCAAGAGGACTGAGAGATAAACAGGGGGGGGGGGGGGGGTGGTGGTGCAGTTGAGGCTGGTGGGTAAGTAGCTAGTAAGACAATGGGTAGATGAAGGTGAGGGTGAGGGTGATAGGTCAGAGCAAAGGGTGCAGCGGATAGTTGGGAAGGAAGATGGACATGTAGGAGAGTTCAAGAGGGTGGTACCAGGTTGGAGGTTTGGATCAGGGATAAAGGGGGGGGGAGGGGAGTTCAGGAAACTGGTGAAATTGACAATGATTCCATGTGTTTCGAGGGTCCCGAGGCAGAAGATGAAGCATTCTTTCTCTAGGCGTCTAGTGGCTAGAATTTGGCGGTGTAGGAGGCCCAGGACTTGAATGTCCTTGGCGGAATGGGAGGGGGAGTTGAAGTGGTCGGCCACAGGGCAGTGGATTGTTTGGTGCGTGTGTCCTGGAGATGTTCTCTGAAATATTCCGTAAATTGGCATCCTGTCTTCCCAATGTGGAGGAGACCACACTGAGAGCAATGGACACAATAGATGAGGTGTTCCGATGTGCAGGAAAGTCTCTGACAGATGTGGAAGGATCCTTTGGGGCCTTGGATGGAGGTGAGGGGGGATATGGGGGCAGGTTTTATACACCTTGCGGCAGCAAGAGAAGGTGCCGGCAGTGGTGGGTGGTTTGGTCGAGGATGTGAATTTAACGAGGGAGTCATGGAGGGAATGGTCTTTGCAGACTGCTGATAGGGTGGGGAGGGAAATATATCTCTGGTGGTGGGGTATAACTATAAGTGGGGAAAATGGTGGAAAATGATGCGTTGTATCTGGACCTCATCTTTCGCCATGGGACTCTCCAACCGCATGGAATCAATGTCGATTTCACCAATTTCTTGATCTTCCCTCCCCCCACCTTATCCCAGATTCAACCCTCCGACTCAGCACCGCCATCTTGAACTGCTCTACCTGTCCATTTTCCTTCCTACCTATCCGCTCCACCCTCTACTCCGACCTATCATTATCACCCCCACCTTCATCTACCTATCGCCTTCTGAGCTACCTTCCCCCTAGCCCCACTCCCCTCCCATTTATTTCTCAGTCCCCTTGGCCCACACCCTACACATTCCTGATGAAGGGCTTATGCCTGACCTGCTGTGCTTTTCCAGCACCACACTTTTTGACTCTAATCTCTAGCATCTGCAGTCCTCATTTTCCGAGCTTGGTCAGAATGTTTTCCCTACTGATGATGATTGTTCTAAGTTCCATCCTTTCAATACCTTTTTCAATATCTATTACAATTGGGATGGTATTAGCATAGTTCACGATGAAAACTGAGGTAAAATATTGATTTAGTGACCGCAATTTCTGTGATTTCCAGAATTAACTCCCCAGTCTCATTCTATAATAGATCAACATTAACTTTAGCTACTCTTTTCCTTTTGACACAATTACTGAAATTTTTGTTTTCCATCAATGCTTATCTTTTCTCAACAATCCTTACAGCAAGAATATTATATATAAATTTAAGATCACACCTCTGATTTGATCAAAGTCATTGAAAGGGTGGAACTTATAACAATCGTCAACACTAGGGAAAACGTTCTGACTAAGTTACTGGGATTGAAAGCAGACAGGTTCCCAGGGCCTGATGGCCTACTCCCTAATGTCTTAAAGGAAATGGCAGCAGAGGTAGTGGATAGTTACAATATTGAAAAATTCCCTGGATGCCGAAAGGTTCCAGTGAATTAGAAAAATGCGAATATAATATCGTCATTCAAAAAGGGAGAGAGGCCAAAATTAAGAAAGGAAAGACCAGTTAATGTAACATGTCAATGAGAAATTATTAGAATCCATTATTAAGGAATTAATAACAGGAGATTTTGAAGTCAAAACACAATCTATCAGAGTCAGCATGGTTTTATGAACGATAAATCATTTTACCTAATTTGCTAGAGTTCCTTGAAGATGTAATGAGCAAAGTGGATAGTGGGCATCCTATAGATGGAATATAACTGGACATCTGAAGACATTTGATAAAGTGCTGTCCAAAGATTAATGCACAAGCTAAAATCATATGGTGTTGGGAATAATTTATTAACTTGGAAAGAGGATTGGCTAACCAGCAGAGAGTCAGGATAAGTGAATCTTCTTGTGACTGGCAAAATGTAACTAGTAGGATGCCACAGGTCTTGGTTCTTGAGGCCCCAACTGTTTACAGTCTATATCAATGAATTGGATGCAAGAATCCAAGGTGGCAGGGGAATAGGACTCCTCAGCTGGAGCTCATCTGCTCCATAAATTTCTTTACTTTTTTCTCTCTCTTTTGTTTCCTCTTTTGTGTTTTTTTTCCTTCTTTCTTCTTGGTGATGTCCTGAACTCCCTGCTTCAGCACAGTCTCGGACTATCAGCCTCAGCGTGGACCGGATGCGGTGGTCTCTGGGCATCTCAGTTTCACAGTCTCTCATTCTGGCATGGCCTCAGCGTGTACTTCTGGCCACGAGATGGTTCCAGAGCAGACCCCTGGCCTTGAGGTCAAGTCTAGCATGGTCTGGAATTAAGGCCCAGTGCGGACTAGAGGCTAGGTGCCAGCATGGACTGGGTTGAAAGGATTCTTATTCTGAACTTTTTACTTGTTTATCAGAAATGAGACAACGAGAGTCCAGAGAAAGTATCTTCCTGTTAGGGTGAAAGGAAAGGCTGGTGAGTATAGGGGATGCTGGATGACTAAAGAAATTGAGGTAAAAACAGGGACAGTATGCCCCTGGTGCTCACCTTCCACCTTACTAACCTTTGCATAAACCAAATCATCTGCTGACATTTCTGCCATCTCCAAACGGACCCACCACCAGGGATATATTTCCCTCCCCACCCCTTTCCACCTTCCGCAAAGACCGTTTCCTCCGTGACTACCTGGTCAGGTCCACGCCCCCCTACAACCCACCCTCCCATCCTGGCACCTTCCCCTGCCACCGCAGGAATTGCAAAACCTACGCCCACACCTCCTCCTTCACCTCCATCCAAGGCCCTAAAGGAGCCTTCCACATCCATCAAAGTTTTACCTGCACATCCACTAATATCATTTATTGTAACCGTTGCTCCTGATGCGGTCTCCTCTACATTGGGGAGACTGGACACCTCCTAGCAGAGCGCTTTAGGGAACATCTCCG